>NC_044032.1:660622422-660925016 GCF_901765095.1 Microcaecilia unicolor
TTTTCGGCAAAAAAAGAGGCTTTTTTACAGGCGTGCTAAAAAAATGGATCAACGCGCGCCCAAAACCCATGCCTACACTACCGCAAGCCGTTTTTCAGCGAACCTTTGTAAAAGGACCCGTAATGTAGGTGGAAGCCACCAGGGCAGGGGCAGGCTTCAATATTTAGCTGCAAGAATTATAAAGGCATGGGATAAGCATGTGGGATCACTTAGGAACAGGAAGAATTAGGGGTTACAGAGGATGGGCAGACTGGATGGGTCATATGGCCTTTATCTGCCATCATGTTTCTATTTTCTAATCACTAATTCTTGGAGTAATAAAAATTGGGATTGGAGAAAAACCGCCCCAGGCTCTAATCTCTTTGGAAGAGAGAGAGAGGAGCTGCCCAAGCCGATCAGGTTTTTAGGATATCACAATGAATATTCATGAGAGAGATTTGCATGCACTGCCTCCACCACATGCAAAATCTCTGTCATGAATATCCATCGTGGATATCCTGAAAACCTGACTGGCTGGGAATCACTGGGCTGGAAGATTAGCTTGCAAAACCTAAGAAAACTTCTGCTTGCATGAGAGTAATATGGAGACCTATATCACAGGGAAAGAAAGCAGAATCAGTGATGAGAAGAGCCCTCAGCAAAAAGACGAACAACAGAGAGGATCTGTTTTTAGCTGATTTCAATCTACCAGATGTTTTAATCTTGATAAAGCTGTTTCCCAGCAATAAATCATGACTTTGGCACCATTCAAAGAGTAATCGGAGAATGAATCTGTTCTTGGTCATGTGACAGTGATGTTGGAAAACATTGCAAAAGCTCTGAACAACGCAGCTCCTGGGATCAATGTTTATCGTGTGCTGAAAACGTAAGATATTCAATAAGTCATTAGCAAGATTAATGAACTTAATATAAAAATGCAAACTTCTCGTCTATATTTTATTTGCTTCAGTCTAGCTGAAAATTGCATTTTATGATCGCTTGACCTATAGTACTTAATTTTCCACAAATTACTTCTTTTATTTAAATTAAAATGCATTACTTTACTATTTTTTTAAAGAAACAATTTTAATATTGTTGTAAGAATTGTAAAGCGTGTGTGGATGGAGTAGTTGAGGCACAGGGTAGTTACATTAGAGAAGGAGAGTGAACACAAGGACTGAGTAAGTACCGCTCGCTCGGCATATCTGTGTCTTCTAGGTGTGTCTTCAAGTGTGTGAGTGTTGTTTGTTCACAAGTCTTCTCCAATTACACTACCAAAAGGGCCTAAACAGGGTGCACACAAAAATGTCCACCATCTTGTTAAGGTAAATAATTAGCAGCCATTTTCCACATGTAAAACATGCTTAAGTCTGGAAAATTCTTTATAAAAATATCCCCTGAGGTGTTGAAAAACACAGTCTGTGCACTTTGCCTCCTCCAAACGTGCCTAAAGCTCTCCAGGAGGCTTTACAATTCACCTATTGTTAGGAGGATTAAGGGAGGCAGTTGGTTAAATAGCGTCCTGTCTATATTTTTCGAAAGTAGGCAGTAACGTTTACTGAACACATGCATCACACACACAAATGTTTAGAATGCCAGATGCAATAAAAAGTCTCGTCATTATTCAAAACGACCAGTGGAAGAGCCCAACCATAGGATAAAAGCACTTAGAAGTGTTCTATACGAAACACTGAAATGGAATGAAATATTAAAAGAATGCCTTCAGACTAATGTCTCAGCCGCTTATTCTCCATCTGACTGTCACTTAGGGTATATATATATTTACCTTCCATAGGGCACCTCAAATCAAATGCTCAAAGTGCTTAATAACCGCTGTGCAACAAACCAGTGTTGTTTGAAACAAAATGATTAAGTTTGAAAACTCGAATGAAAAAGCGTCCATACCAAAGGTCTTTCTCAAGGTATGGAGGCTTCAACTACTCCACCTGATTTCACCATTATAGTTACCAATTTTTCTGTCTTTTCAGATCTACAGCATCCTTTTTTCCTTCTTCTATACGCTTTTTCCATGTACCCAGTCCTTGTTTACCGTACTTTCACAGCTTACATATCATGGACCGATAGTAACTATTGTTTACACTTTCAGGCTTATTTTCGAAAGAGAAGGAAGATGGGCTCCTTCTCACAGGTTTGTCCAAATCAGTATAATTGAAAGCCAATTTTGGGCATCCCCAACTGCTTTTCGTCGCAGGGACGGCCAAAGTTCACCGGGGCATGTCAGAGCCGTAGCGAAAGAGGGACTTGGGCGTGCCTAACACATGGACGTCCTCAACCCATAATGGAAAAAAAAGGGCGTTCCTGATGAGCACTTGGACGACTTTACCTGGTCCTGTTTTTCTTAAGACCAAGGCACAAAAAGGTGCCTGAACTGACCAGATGACCTCCCCTTACTCCCCCCAATGGTCACTAACCCTCTCCCACCCTAAAAAAAAATATTTTGTGCCAGCCTCTATGCCGGCCTCAAATGTCATACTCAGGCCCATCACAGCAGTATGCAGGTCCCTGGTGCAGTTTTAGTGAGTGCAGTGCACTTCAGGCAGGCAGACCCAGGCCCATCCCCCCCTACCTGTTACAGTTGTGGTGGTAAATGTGAGCCCTCCAAAACCCACCACAAACCCACTGTACCCACATCTAGGTGCCACCTTCACTCGTAAGGGCTATAGTAGTGGTGTACAGTTGTGGGTTTTGGGGGCTCAGACACAAGGTAAGGGAGCTATGTACCTGGGAGCAATTTCTGAAGTCCATTGTCATGCCCCCTAGGGTGCCCGGTTGGTGTCCTGGCATGTCAGGGGGACCAGTGCACTATGAATGCTGGCTTCTCTATGACGAAAAGGTCATCCTTGGTTTCCATTATCGCCAAAAATCAGAAACGACTGAGTCTAGGGACAACCATCTCTAAGGATGACCTAAATTTCAAGATTTGGGCGTCTCTCACCATATTATTGAAACGAAAGATGGTCGTCCTCAGCAAAACTTGGGCGTCCCTTTCGATTATGCCCCTCCATCTCTTCCCCAAGTTTTACAGTTTGCCAGTTTCCCTGCCGGTCCATTTTCACATCACGTCGGGCAGTGCTATTCAAGTTTATCTTTTCGTTTCTAATTGTTTATGTTTTTGTTTCACCATAGTTCCCTTCTGTCTCAGTTCCCATTATGTCAGACTGCTCTGTTTCTTCTTTCTTTTTTTCTGCTTTATCCCACCATAGTTGTCCTCGATCTATTTCTTCCTTTTACTTAATATTTCCTTTTTTCCTTCCTCTACAGCTATCAGTCCACACATATAGGTATGGCCACTTTTCTGCACTAGTCCCGTCACCCTCTCATTTTCCCGTTTTCTGCCGCTATCCTTCCCTTTAGCCCTCCGCATGGCATCACTATCTTGCTTCCTATGGTCAGTGTTCTCACATCCATCTAACTGTTATCCTTAGACCAAAACGCTACTCACAAGAGACTCTATCCTGTACACTTTGTCCACTAACCTTTCAAGACAAAGTATCCAGGTTAATAATTATACTACCATTTTGAGGACATCTCACCATTGTTTCTTACTTTTTATTTTTTTTTCATGATTTTATAGTTGTTCTTTGGTTCACTTTCTATTACTTTCCTATTTTGTTTAACTTTTAGATTATTTACCATACTTTAAACATCATAAGCATACAGTTGGCATTTTACTTCAAAACTATATATAATTGTTATTTTACCTTTTTTGTATTTTACATTTGTCTTTTGTTACCTTTTACTTGTTCGCATATGCCTTTATATTGTTTCCATGCTAAGATGTTTGTATATATAGTTTTTGTACATATTTTTTATATTTGTATAGACTCCTGAAGGCCACCCCTAGTGCCTTCAGGAGTCTTTTTAGCTGTGAGCCACTTTGGATCTTTTTGGGACTAAGCAGTCAATAAATGCTTTGGATTAGATTAGATACATACATGTAATTGTTCATATTTCCAGTGCTTTTTTTGTGCTGGTACGCGCCGGTACGGCGTACCGGCACCTTTTTCGTGAGGCCCCGCTCCCGTCCGTTCCTGCCCTGCGCTCCGTTAAAAACATTACCCGTCGCGATTCTCCGTTCCCTCCTCTCACCTACCCTCCATCAGCACGTCGCCTCTCTCCACTGCAAGTCGCGCGAACCGGTCCGGAAGTGAAGGCAGCAAGGCAGGCACGCAGCAGACAGGCTCCTCTCCTCTTGTGTCGCTTCCCTTTAGCGTGCCCCGCCTTCGTGGGCGGGACGCTGAGAGAGAAGCAACGCGAGAAGCGAGGAAGCTGTCTGCTGTGTGCCTGCCTTGCTGCCTTCACTTCCAGACCGGTTCACGCGACTTGCAGATGGCAGGGAAGGGCAGGGCAGTGGAGAGAGGCAACGTGCTGGACATGGAGGGGAGAGAGAATCGCCAGACTTGCAGAGGAGAGGGCAGGGGAGAGAGGAGAAGTGCTGGGCATGGCTGAGGGGAGGGGAGGGTAGGGGATGGAGGAGAAGTGCTGGGCATGGATGAGGGGAGGGAGGCGACATGCTGGGCATGGAGAGGAGGGAAGAGAGAATCGCTGGACAAGGAGGGGAGGGCAGAGGAGCAATGAGAAGTGCTGGGCATGGATGAGGGGAGGGCAGGGGAGGGAGGCGACATGCTGGGCATGGAGGAGAGGGCAGGGGGAGAGGACATGCTGGACATGGGCAGGGAGAGAGGATAAGTGCTGGGCATGGATGAGGGGAGGGAGGCGACATGCTGGGCATGGAGAGGAGGGAAGAGAGAATCGCTGGACAAGGAGGGGAGGGCAGAGGAGCGATGAGAAGTGCTGGGCATGGCTGAGGGGAGGGCAGGGGAGGGAGGCGACATGCTGGGCATGGAGGAGCAGGGGAGAGGAGACATGCTGGACATGGGCAGGGGAGGGCAGGGGATGGAGGCGACATGCTGGGCATGGAGGGGAGGGGAGAGAGAATCGCTGGACATGGAGGGGAGGGCAGGGGGAGGAGACATGCTGGAAATGGAGGGGAGGGGAGAGAGAATTGCTGGACATGGAGGGGAGGGCAGGGGAGAGAGGAGAATCACTGGGCATGGGTGGCTGGAGGGGCAGGGGAGAGGAGGGTTGCTGGACATGGGTGGAGAGGAGGGAAGAGTGAGGAAGGAGATGAGATCAGGGAAAAGGAAGAGAGGAGAAAAACTGCACATGGATGAAGAAAATAGGCAGAAGCTGGATCCACTGGACAGTCAAGTCTGCGGAGTAGGACCCTGCTTTTACTTATGGATGTAGGGCAAGAAATGAAGAAGAAAAGTGGAAAGTAAAGAAATAAATGGAAAGGAAGCTCTGGAAACGGAGTTAAGAGGACAGATAGCAGCAGAATCAGATACTGGGCCAGTATGATCAGAAAAACAATCACCAGACAACAAAGGTAGAAAAAAATCATTTTATTTTCATTTTAGTGTCTGGAATATGTCCAATTTGAGAATTTACATCTGCTGTTACAGGTCTAGTATCCCACTGGGGATACTGGACCTGTAACAGCTTACAGAAATTATTTAATAAAAATCACATTATTTTTTTCTCCTATACTACTATAATATTTTCAATGTCTGTTTATATGTGCCATGGCTGGTATAAGGGGTGTGGCTAATGTGGGTGTGGCTATAACAGGGGTGGAGCCATATGTGGTGACCCCGCCCACAATGAGTACCGACACCTTTTTTCTACAAAAAAAGCACTGCATATTTCTGTTACACCTCTTCTGTAAAATGGTGCCTGGATGTGGCGGTGTCAGAGGTGTAGGTTGTGTGCATACATGATGGAATACTATAATTTACAAAAAACAAGGCAGATGATCCAGATCAGTCAGTGGTTTCAACCCTATAATAAAGATTGATTTGCATCACGGACTGATCTGCTTCATTTTTTCCACATGCTATAATTATTTATTTTTTTGTTACATTTGTACCCTGCGCTTTCCCACTCATGGCAGGCTCAATGCGGCTTACATGGGGCAATGGAGGGTTAAGTGACTTGTCCAGAGTCACAAGGAGCTGCCTGTGCCTGAAGTGGGAATCAAACTCAGTTCCTCAGTTCCCCAGGACCAAAGTCCACCACCCTAACCACTAGGCCACTCCTCCATGAATGTTCTGATATCTAGGTTTGAAAATGTACACCAGCTCTATGGTTAGTGCAAGTAGAGCTAAGTTAGGCTCCAAATATTTTTCATGCTTGCTTCCTTCCGTTTCTGAACAAGTTCTCGCTTTTGCATCCGAGACAATCAGTTTTCAGATCCCATTTTAGCACCAAGACCGTTATGACTACCCTCTTGACAAACATAATCTAGTCCTTGCCATTTCACTTGATCAGCCGTCTTTGACCTTGTTGATTACTTTCTTCGTCTTTCTCATCTTTCCAGCCTTGAGATCGCAGGTTCAGTTCTTTCTTGGTTTACTTCATTTTTATCACATCGTTCGTTTCAGGTTTCTACTCAGGAGACCACTTCAAAACCACACCAAATTTTTTGTGGTAGTCCGCCAGATTAAGTCCTCTCCCCTCTTCTTTTCAACCTGTTCCTAAGTCCCTTAGCCTCAATTATTCAATCCTCTGGAATTTCTACATATTTTTATGCTGATGATATTCTTATTTTTCCTACTAATCCCTTTTCATCCGACATATCACTTCTTCAGAACTGTCTCGACAGAGTAGATAAAGAGAAAACAGTTGCCTTTTGGTTTACAGGTACCATGCCACAACCTTCTGTTCCAGTAAAACCCTTGGGTTCTTCAGTTAGCCCAGTTCCTAGTTTTCGGTACCTGGGAACTATCTGGGATTGCGCTTTATCATTTACCTCACAGATTTCCAACCTGACCAAATCTTGTTTCCTTGCCTTTGCCAGTTAAGAACCATTCGTCACCTGTTTAATCATGATAACTTTAATGTGCTTATCCTCTCGTTTGTAATATCTAACTAGATTATTGCAATATCGTTTATTCAGGTTTGCCTCGGTTCTCTCTAAATAAAAAAAACCCTCCAAACTTCACAAAAGACAGCAATTTGGCTTCTTTGTCATGCCTCTCATGCAGATCACATAACACATTTGTTCAAGAACCATTACTGAATTATTTGCAAGGTTGCCATACTCACCTTCAAGGCCTTTCGTCTAAGTATCCCAGATTACTTTTCTAATTTTTACATTCCTTACTGCCAAACAGAGTCCTGTGTCCTCTTAACGAGCATAATTCGAATCCACTAGACATACAGCTTTTTATTTTCTGGCACCTTTTGTTTGGAATAACCTCCCACTTTCACTTCATGGTAAGAGCCCCCTTGATATTTACCTATCTTCTTCCTCCGTTTTCTTTGTGTGACTGAGCTTTCTATCCTATATTTGATGGAATTCTTTTCCTACTGTATTTGTAGCCTGTATACCGCTCTGCTCTGTTCGTCAGTTTGAGTGATTTGGAGGGGCATAATCGAACGGCGGCAGCCATCTCTAAGGCCGGTGCCGTAAAGAGGTGTCCCAAACCGTATTATCGAAACAAGATGGCCGGCCATCTTTCGTTTCGATAATACAGTTGGGGCCAGCCAAATGTCAGAGATGGCCTGGTTTCAGATGGCCGGCATCAGTTTTCGCCGAGAATGGAAACCGATGCCGGCCATCTCAAACCCGGCCAAATCCAAGGCATTTGGTCATGGGAGGGGCCAGCATTCGTAGTGCACTGGTCCCCCTGACATGCCAGGACACCAACTGGGAGCCCTAGGGGGCACTGCAGTGGACTTCATTAATACCTCCCAGATACATAGCTCCCTTCCCTTGGGTGCTGAGCCCCCCAAAACCCACTCCCCACAACTGTACACCACTACCATAGCTCTTATGGGTGAAGGGGGCACGTACATGTGGGTACAGTGGGTTTTGGGTGGGTTTTGTAGGGCTCCCATTTACCACCACAAGTGTAACAGGTAGGGGGGGGGATGGGCCTGGGTCCGCCTGCCTGAAGTGCACTGCATTACCCCTTAAAACTGCTCCAGAGACCTGCATACTGCTGTCATGGAGCTGGGTATGACATCTGAGGCTGGCAAAAAATGTTTTGTTTTGTTTTTTTAGGGTGGGAGGGGGTTGGTGACCACTGGGAGAGTACGGGAAGGTCATCCCCAATTCCCTCTGGTGGTCATCTGGTGAGTTGGGGTACCTTTTTGAGGCTTGGTCCTAAAAATAAAACCAGTAAAACCGGCCAAATGCTCGTCAGGGCCGGCCTTCTTTTTTCCATTATCGGCTGAGGGCGGCCATGTGTTAACTACGCCCCCATCCCGCCTTCGCTACGCCTCCAACATGCCCCCTTAAACTTTAGCTGTTCCTGCAATGGACTGCAGTTGAGGCCGGCCAAAATCGGCTTTCGATTATGCCGATTTCGCCGGACTTGAGAGATGGCCGGCCATCTCCCGATTTGTGTCGGAAGATGGCCGGCCTTCTCTTTCGAAAATAAGCAGGATAGTAAATTTTAATTAACTATAAACTATATAGACGCACTGTTACAGAAATACCCCCTAAGAGGATTATTTTATAACAGGGTGCCTAGGTTAACCAGGGCAGTAAGCCATCTGTTTGCCTTTTTTACAGGATACTGGCTCAATCTTGCAGAACTTGTGCCTATCTTGAAGGATTGATGTGACACATACTGAAGAGCAGCTGTAACTATAAGTGTATATTTTATAAAGGCATAAGTGAATCATGATTCTCTACTTGTACATGCATTGCATCGTGCACACTTTTAGGTATCAGCTAATTTAATAACAGCCCATTTATATGTAAATCAGGCCTTTATAAAATTACCCTCCAGATGGATGCATTCTTTCTTTGTAAATGCACCTTGGTGGCTGCCTAGTGTAAGCCTGAGATAATGGGAAAGGGCACCCAATTTATTTCTGTTTGGGACCAGGGCCTGGATCAGGTAGAACCTGGCAGGCCGATTGCAAGCACAACAGCTGACTTTCTGTACTGTGAATAACTTAGTCCATACGTGTTGTAAAATTGAACCAAACAAAGCTTTACTTTGACTCCAGTTGATGAAGCAAAGGAAGAATAGATATGTTACAGTTCCAGTAGACTCTTGATGGTATGATTTGTAAACTATAACTGCTCCTTTCTGCACACTTCACCTGGGCTGTTCCCAAAACAGGTAACAAAGTTCCTTTATCAGTATCTTGATAGAACAGATACAACAGGCTTGCTGAGATCTTCCTGTAGTCAGACCAGGGGCGTAGCCAGACCTTGGCAGGAGGGGGGGGAACCAGAGTCTGAGGTGGGGGGGGCACTGTTTAGCCGCTGACCCCCCCCCCGCCGCTGACCCCCCCCCACCACCACCGACCCCCCCCTGACACTTTGGACCCCCCCGCCGCCGCATCAGGTACCTTGTTTGCTGGCGGGGGTCCCCAACCCCCGCCAGCCGAAGAGTCTTCTTCAGCGCCGGTCGACTCTGGCTCCTTCGCTGTGTGATGATCTGTTTCGAACTCCTGACGCCTTGCACCGTGCACGTCCTGTATGTAGCTCCGTGCAGGACCTAAGGTGTCAGAAACAGATTATCACACAATGAAGGCACCGGTGTCGACCAGCGCTGAAGAAGACTCTTCGGCTGGCGGGGGTTGGGGACCCCCACCAGCAAACAGGCACCTGATGCGGTGAGGCAGGGGGGGCGGGCGGCGAGGGGGGTCAAATGTAGAGGGGGCCAGGGCTTAATCTGTGGGGGCCAATGCCCCCCATGGCCCCACGTAGCTACGCCGCTGAGTCAGACTTGAAGGCTCTGCAGCCTGCACAGAATCAGATCTTGGACTGTTAAATTATAACTCCCTCTGCCTGAGGTGTATTCAGCTCTGATGGCAGATGTGCCTGAATGTCTCAGCAAGCTCCAAAATTATCATCTTTCCTCTCTGTCACAGACTTAAAAGGAGTGAGAAGGTTCTCCATTCCTGCTCAGTAAGACAAGCCCTCAACACCTGTTCTGATACGTGTCCCTAAATCTTATTGTGAACCCATGCCAGCTAATGACAAGTGCATTAATTGCCACCCATTGAGGGATAATGGGCTGGTTCCTAAATCAGTGAGCTACTTCAGGCATGACAGGAAAAAAGGAGTTCTCACTTGATTTTTGTATGGTCCAAGGCGGAGATGACCAAAGACAATTTTTGGTAGCAGTCAAGGAGTTTAAATTACTTTTGGGGGCATTCACTTCTTCCAATAGTGACCACTGACTGCTTACATATCCAACTCCTCCCTTGCATCTATACCCCTTCCAGCGACTTCCCTAAATCTCTGGAAGATTCTGGTGCCAGAAGGTCTGAGATCCTGAGCAGGTGATTTCTAAGACTGCAAAACACGAATAAAATGCTGCAGAAATTTGCAGGCAGCTTGTTCTCATTGGCCGGATTACTCAAAACCAGAAAAAGGCCAGCCACCACCCCCCCCCCCCCCCAAACCCCTGCATACACACACAAAACTGAAATGACGAGCAGCAGGGATAAGTCATACAGCTAATCTGTTGCATTTCTCCCAATGTTACATAAACTTTTCACTAGACACTTACAAAATTATCTCTAATATGCTAATATCTACTGGATTATTATGGAAAACCAGAACTAAAATTTCAATTACATGTGTTGGTCATGGGACAGTTAAGGTTTTGGTATCATGAGGTTACCATTGGGGGTGACCATAATAACATTGCAAATGTCACAGATAAAGACCTGCACGATCCATCATCTACCCTCCAAGGTGGCCAGAGTTGAATCTGGCAGTCTTCACAGGTTCCATTTCTTCATTAAATCCCTGTCTCTCACTACCAGTTTTGGGGCTCGGACCTTAGCGCTCTGCCTGGCACTGATCCTACTTCCCAACTTCTGGATTTGCCTTCAAAGCCCACTCCAGCCTTGGTCCTAATCTGTTTTTTCCAGAGTCTGCATAGAGGATTGGATATATTTCATGGAAAAATTGTTATTCATAATAAAGTTCGTGAAAAAGTGTAACAGGAGTACATGTGTAAGCCTGATCTGTTTTTGCCATTTATGGACCCACACCACAGAAGTCTGCCCTGCATTGGTCTTATTTCTCAACCTGTGAAGCTGCCGTCAAAGCTCACTCCAGTTATGAGGTCATTTAAGTTTTGCAATGCCACTGAAGGGTTAGAAGAGAAACTTTGTCTTTTTGCAGGTGACACCAAGATTTGCAACAGAGTGGACACCCCGAGGGAGTAGAATGGCCAGTATGGTTGTGGATGGGGATTGGGGAGGTCTGCCGGAGGGGCCGGGGGGGGGGGGGGGGGTTATTGTTGCTTGGTGGATCAGATGGGGAGGGTCTACCAGGGGTCTCAGTAAGAGGCTCTGATGTCTTCTGTGGGGATTGGGGTGGGGGGGTGGGGGTGACCAGGGAGGGTGGACTCTGGTCCTGCTGGCTCAGGCTGTCTAAATTGGGGGCATTAAGTTTCAAGAGCTGCTCCTATTGTGTGTGTGGGGGGGGGGGGGGGGGGGGAGTCTGCACATTTTTTCTCTTATGAATCTTGTTAAATTACTGCTTCTACTAGACATGAATAGAAACCCATGTGCAGTCCCGCACCTATTTTAAACATTGAATATCCAGAGACAAAAACTGAAAAATACTTGCAATTAATTTAAGCTTGTTTCTGTTAATACATTTCCAGAACTGTAAAATTTCACAAAACAGTAAACAGTAAAAATTCACCGGCAAACAAGAGACAGTGCAAATCTTTACACTTTTCACTAAACCAGACAGAAAATGAAAGATGGATGGTTTTTTCGACCTGTATCACAAGCTGAGTGTGTGAGACTAAGGTGAAGAGTCTCTTTCCAGTTTCCTGAGGGAAAAGCCCATTGAACATTATTACATTTGGGGGGGGGGGCTGGGGGGTGTTTGCCGGGTTCTTGAAGCCTGGATCGGCCACTGTCGAAGACAGGATGCTGGGCTTGATGGACCCTTGGTCTTTCCCCAGTATGGCGGTGTTTATGTACTTATTCCAGTAACTGTGGTACAGGATTATGAAAAAAGACAAGAAGGATATTGAAGGAAATCCTGTCATCTCTGCGCTGATGAACTTCACCTGCATTTATAAATGAGAGAGGGGACTGCTAAATGTTCTCCCAGCTAAAGAAACTCTTGTTAGTTTGGCAAATCTCTTTTTTTTTTTTTTGTGGCGTTCGGATGCTATAAAGATACACTGTCATGCAATCATCTTGTTATGAAACACACACTGACTGGAAACCAAAATCGATATTTAATCAGACTGTTTCAGGTGCCACAGTGGGGACTTTCTGCAAATTGGTTACAAGGGATTTAGGGAACAAGTGTGGGATAAGAACTGTAATAAAATTGTTTATAAAATGAGAATATTAATAGAACTGGCTGGATTGCCGTGAAACAGCTGCTGGGAGCTGATTACCTGCTCATTAAGTCGACTGCTGGCAGTGAATAATTCTGTGGGTTATTGATGCAGACAAGTGAGGTCAGAGTCATAACCAGGAAATGGGGAAACTGCTTCCTCGGGCCCTTTGCACTTCTCTGCTCTCGTGGAGGGGCATAATCGAACGTCGCCGGCCAAATAGATTGCCGGTGATTTATGTTGGCGGCGGCGCTACAGCTGGCCGGAACCGTATTATCGAAAAAGATGGCCGGCCATCTTTTTTTCGATAATACGGTTTAGCCCGGCCAAATGCTGTGGAATTCGCCGGGTTTGTTTTTCAGCGATAATCTAACTAACTACTAACATTTCTAAAGCGCTACTAGGGTTACGCAGCGCTGTACAATTTAAACATAGAAGGACAGTCCCTGCTCAAAGAGCTTACAATCTAAAAGACAAGAGAACAATCTAAAGACAAGTGAACAATCTAGAGGACGAGTGAACAGTTAATCTGATAGGGTGGATAGATTGGGGCATTCTATATTTCTCAAGCGGTTAGGCGCCGAAGGCAGCATTGAAGAGGTGAGTTTTAAGCAGAGATTTGAAGATGGGTAGGGAGGGGGCATGACGTATGGGTAAAGGAAGATTGTTCCAGGCATAGGGTGAAGCAAAGCAGAATGAGCGGAGCCTGGAGTTGGCAGTGGTGGAGAAGGGTACTGAGAGAAGGGCTTTGTCCTGTGAGCAGGTTACGGGCGGGAACATAGGGGGAGATGAGGGTGGAGAGTGAGGAGCCGCAGACTGAGTGCATTTGTAGGTAAGGAGGAGGAGCTTGAATTGTATGCGATATCGGATCGGAAGCCAATGAAGTGATTTGAGGAGAGGGGTGATATGAGTATATCGGTTCTGGTGGAATATAAGACATGCGGCAGCGTTCTGAACGGATTGAAGGGGGGATAGATGGCTGAGTGGGAGGCCGGTGAGGAGTAAGTTGCAGTAATCGAGGCGAGAGGTAATGAGAGCGTGGACGAGAGTTCTGGTGGTGTGCTCAGAGAGGAAAGGGCGAATTTTGCTGATGTTGAAGAGGAAGAAGCGACAGGTCTTAGCAGTCTGTTGGATATGTGCAGAGAAGGAGAGGGAGGAGTCGAAGATGACTCCGAGGTTGCGGGCAGATGGGACGGGGAGGATGAGGGTGTTATCAACTGAGATAGAGAGTGGAGGAAGAGGAGAAGTGGGTTTAGGAGGAAAGACGAGGAGCTCGGTCTTGGACATGTTCAGTTTAAGGTGACGGTTGGACATCCATGCCGCAATGTCGGATAAACAGGCCGATATCTTGGCCTGGGTCTCCGCAGTGATGTCAGGTGTGGAGAGGTATAGCTGGGTGTCATCAGCATAAAGATGATACTGAAACCATGAGACGAGATCAGCGAGCCCAGAGAAGAGGTGTAGATTGAGAAAAGAAGGGGTCCAAAGACAGATCCCTGGGGAACTCCAACAGATAGTGGGATGGGAGTGGAGGAAGATCCATGGGAGTTTACCCTGAAGGTGCGGTGGGAGAGATAAGAGGAGAACCAGGAGAGAACAGAGCCTTGGAACCCAAGAGAGAACAGCGTGGCAAGAAGTAAATCATGATTGACAGTGTCAAACGCGGCGGAAAGATCGAGGAGGATAAGGATGGAGTAGTGACCTCTGGATTTGGCCAGGAGCAGGTCAGTGCAAACTTTAGAGAGAGCCGTTTCTGTCGAGTGCAGAGGGCAAAAACCGGATTGAAGTGGATCGAGGATGGCATGAGAGGAGAGAAAATCAAGGCAGCGGCTGTGAACGGCGCGCTCAAGTATTTGGAGAGGAAGGGTAAAATAGAGATGGGGCGGTAGTTGGAGGGGCAGGTAGGGTCAAGTGAAGGTTTTTTGAGGAGAGGTGTGACAACGGCGTGCTTGAAGTTGTCAGGGACAGTTGCAGTGAGAGAGAGAGAGGTTAAGGATGCGACAGATGGAGGGGGTGACAGTATAGGAGATGGTGTTGAGTAGGTTGGTGGGGATGGGATCAGAGGAACAGGTGGTGCATTTCGAGGAGGAAAGAAGACGGGAAGTTTCATCCTCGGTGATCTCAGGAAAGGAGGAGAAAGAGGCCTGGGTAGGTTGGTTGAGGGAGAGGGTTAAAGGGTGAAGAGGAGGTGGTGGCTTGGTCGTGAACTCAAGGTTGATCTTTTGCACTTTGTCGCGGAAGTAGTCGGCCAGTGATTGAGGAGAGAGAGAAAGGGGAGTAGGAGCAGGGGGGCATTTTTAGGAGGGAGTTAAAGGTGGTGAAGAGACGACGAGGGTTGGAGCTGAGAGAATTGGTCAATTGGGTGTAATAGTCCTGTTTTGCACGGAATAGGGAGGAGTGGAAGGAGGATAGCATGAATTTGTAGTGGAGGAAGTCTGAAAGGGTACGAGATCTTCTCCAGAGGCGCTCAGCGGATCGGTGCAGGAGCAAAGGTAACGGATGCAAGGAGTCAGCCAGGGCTGTGGATTGGTGCGCTTTGTGGGACGGGAGATGGATGGTGCGAGGGTGTCCAAAGCAGAGGAGAGAGCGCTATTGTAAGCGGAGACCGCTTTGTCGACAGTTTCGGAGGACGTAATGGAGGGGAGAGATTAGAGATAGTAGATGAAAGGTGGAGGGGTCAATAGCCTGGAGGTTCCTGGAGGTGGTGGTTAAAGTTGGACGGGGTGGAGGGGGGGGAAGAAGTGTGAATGTGATCAGGTGATGATCGGAGAGAGGAAGAGCTGAGACGTGGAAATTGGAGGGTGAGCCAGAGGAGGAGAGGACGAGGTCAAGACAATGGCCGTCACGGTGAGTAGGGGTGGAGCACAGCTGGAGGTTGAAGGAGGATGTTAGGGTGAGGAACGTAGAAGCGTGGGGGTCGGATAGGTCATCAGCATGTAAGTTAAAGTCTCCGAGAATGAGGGACGGAGATGAAGGGTCAAGAAAGACGGAGAGCCAAGCATCAAAGTCGGTGAGGAAGGAAGGGAAGGATTTATCAGGGGGGCGGTAAATGACTGCCACTCTGAGTGGTAGCGGGTAGAATTAGCCGGATGGAATGGGCTTCAAAGGATGAGAAGCAGTGAGACTGCGGTAGGTGGATGGGTTGGAAACTACAGGAGGGTGAGAGTAGTAGCCCAACGCCTCCGCCGTGGCCAACTGGGTGGGGCGTGTGGGAGAAGAGATAGCCTCCATGGCAGAAGGTTGCAACTGAGGCAGAGTCTTCCGGGGAGATCCAGGTTTCGGTTAGGGCGAGCAGTTGAAGGGAGCGGAGGAGGGTGGGGGAGGATGGGCGACGAAGACGGGTGTACTTAGGAGGAATGGGGATGGGTTAATGGCAGGAAGGAAGTGCTGAAGGTTGAGAGCCAGGAAGGAGGAGGGGGACAAGAGGGATGGTGAGGTGAGGGAAGGAGGTGAATAATGGAAAGTTATGTCAGCCATCTCAAACCCCAGCCAAATTCAAGGCATTTGGCCATGGGAGGAGCCAGCATTTTAGTGCACTGGCCCCCCTGACATGCCAGGACACCAACCAGCCAAGCTACGGGTCACTGCGGTGGACTTCAGAAAAGCTCCCACGTGCATACCTCCCTTACTTTGGGAGCTGAGCCCTCCAACCCCCTCCCCCAAACCCACTACCCACAAATGTACTGCACCCACTAAAATTGCTCCAGGGACCTGCATACAGCCTCTAGGACTTATTGCTGCTGTATAACTTTGGCACACCAGTTCACACCTGAAGACTAATCTCTCTGAAAAAGTCCTTTCTTGAAATAACCACGTTTACTCACAGTTAACTGCAGATCAGAGGTTGTGCCCCACTGGCAAAGAGTCCCCTGGTACTAAGATTAGCAGTAGGTCAGAGCTGGCACAATGGTGTACAATGCCCTCTTTCAGCACCATTCAAGGTAAGAACTACGTTCTCTAACGTGGGTAACACAGGAAAGGGAACTAAAACTGGCTTACAAAAATGGCCACTACCGCATGGACTACAACAGGAAACAAAACAGGGCACACTCTGACCCAGTTAGCAGGGGGGAAAAGTACCATGGGAGTAGAGCCCAGTACACTACACCCACCACAATGCATTGCTAATGTGATTCTGCAGGGCACCTAACAGAAAAGGTGTCACACTCACCCGAGAGCCACATTGCAACCAGGGAAAGGCTGTCGGAGGATACAACACATTCTGCTGTCATGGAGTGGGGGGAAAGAGGGATTACAATTTGTCAGCCATCTTTCCAAATTGAACTCATTAGACCAACATATTACACTAGTTAAGCTGCGCATCTGGCAGAAAGAAGTCACACTTTGATTTAAAACACACACACACACACACCTTCACCAATCTTTCTTTAGAGGCAAGAGGGGTCCCAAAGGACTGGAGAAGGGTGGACGTGGTCCCTCTCCACAAAGTGAAAGTAAGGATCAGATTGGGAATTACAGGTCAGTTCATATGACCTCTATGGTGACTAAATAAATGGAAACACTTCTAAGGCAGATGATTTTGAGGTTTCTATAATTGAATGAACTGCAGGATCCGAGACAGGGTTTCACTAGAGTTAGGTCTTCTCAGACAAATCTGATTAATTTCTTTGGGTGACCAAACTGTTGGATTTAGGTAGAGTACTAGATGTGGTGTATTTAGATTTTAGCAAAGCCTTTGACACAGTTCCACATAGGCGACTGATAAATATACTGAGCACCCTCAGTATGGGTCCTAAAGTGACTGGGTTAGAAACCGGTTAAGTGGAAGGAGACAGAAGATAGTGGTTGATGGAGTTCACTCCGAGGAAAAGGATGTTATCAGTGGTATACTGCAGAGATGTGTCCTTGGGCAGCTGTCTGGTAAAGTTTGCCTCTTTGTGAATGATACCAAACTCTATAATAGGGTAGACACCCCAAAAGAGTGTGGATAACATGAGGAGGGACCTAGTAAAGCTTGAAGAATAGTCTACAAATTAGCAACAAAGAGTCCATGCTAAAAAAAAAAATGCAGGGTCATGCACTTGGGCTGCAAAAATCCAGGGGAGTGGTATAGTATCATGGGTGTATGCGAAAGAAGAGTGAGGCTTGGGAGTGATCATATGTGAAGACCTTAAGATGGCCAAACAGGTAGACAAGGTGACAGCCAAAGCCAGAAGGATGCTTACATGTTTAATGGGGATTACTGAACTGCTGAGGGACCTCTCCCTAGAGTCACTGGGGGGAGGGAACTGGTTGTAGAAAGGGAGTATGAGAAGTCCAGCCCCAAGGGGAGTGTTTGTGGGAAAGCGCTGATGGAAATGTTCCTGGTTGTTGAACGACAGTAGGGGAGGAATTAGGAGTTATTAAATAATGTTGTTGGGGATTTGCACCAGGTCTTTGGATGTCTTTACCCCCCGCCGGGACCCTTGTGGAGAAGGGGGTGGCCTGGATAGGTTGAAGAAACTAAGGCTGAGCAAGGAGATTTCTGCTGGTAAATTGAAGTGGAAGAGTGCTCCAAGTGGGAAGTAAGGGATCACAGCCTGGGAGGAGGAACAGGAAAGAGTCCAGAGAGGTAGTCTTTTGGGAGAGGAGAGTGGACAGACAGGGAGGTCTGGTCCAAAGGAAGATCTACTTGCTGCAAAAGTGCTGCAGGCACAGCCTTAGGGGCACTTTTACTAACCCGCGTAGGAACCTACGTGCCCAACACGTCCCAATTTGAAACTACCGCCCGGCTATCGCATGGCCCTGGCAGGAATTTCATTTTTTACGTGTGGCGCTAACCAGACGGTAATTGGCATTGTCTGTGCACTGATGATTACTGCCCTGTTAACGCATGAGACCTTACCGCTAAGTGAATGGGTGGCGGAAAGGTCTCAGGCCCAAAATGGATGCGCACCAATTTTCATTTTGCCGCACGTCAATTTTCCGCCCCCCCCCCCAAAAGGCCTTTTTTGCAGGCACACTGGAAAAATGGACCTGCACGTGTCCAATACACGCAACAGCGCAGGCCATTTTTCGGCTACCTTAGTAAAAGGACCCAACAGGTTGTTACATCCAGAAGGGATGGGTACAGACGGAGGAGCTGTAATATGTATGTACTGTAGATCTGTAAATTGAGAAGATACACCATATCCCTGAGTTTGGCTCTGGTTTGTTTGCATTTGATATCGTTGGATTACAAATTGATTTGATTTAAGTCTGAAAGGATTTTGAACTGCTTGTTGTAAAGAGTTACAGTAAAGTTCCTGTTTGCATAAAAAACCTGGACTGGAGGCCTTTTCTTGGCATGAGAGTGAAATTTACTTACTCCTGGAGTAATAGAAGAAAGAGAATAAAGGGTAAGAGCCCAGCTTAGTGAGCTTGCAGAGACTGTTACTGAGGAACTGGCGAGTGAGTACAAACAACATGTTTTGTGGCCCTGATCTCGGATACCCCTGATCCGTGATGAGCTAGCTGGGGCCTGGGCTGTATGTTGAGACCAAGGAGATCAGGGTTACATGTGCATAGGCAGAGGAATAGCCAGCAGGGAAAAAAGAGGTAATAATGTCTGGTGAGGCCCCATTTAGAATACTAGATACAATTTTAAAGTCCGCACCTACGAAAAGATATAAATAGGATGGTAGGAATTATTAGGAAAGGGATGGTGAATAAGACCGAAAATACTATAATGCCTTTGTATCGCTCCATGGTGTCCGCATCTTGAGTACTGCGTTCAGTTCTGATCGCTGTATCTGAAAAACAATATACCAGAATTCGAAAAGGTTCAAAGAAGAGTGACCAAAATGATAAAGTGGATGGAACTCCTCTCATATGAGGAAAGGCTAAAGAGGTTAGGGCTCTTCTGCTTGGAAAAGACGGATGAGGGGAGATATGATTGAGGTCTACAAAATCCTGAGTGGTGTAGAATGAGTAGAATAAATTGATTTTATTACTAGTACCCAAAAAGTACAAAGACTAGGGGACACTCTGTGAAGTTGCATGGAAATACTTTTAAAACAAATTGGAGGAAATATTTTTTTCACTCAACGAATTGTTAAGCTCTGTAATTCTTTGCCGGAGGATGTGGTAACAGCGGTTAGTGTATCTGGGTTTAAGAAAGGTTTGGACAAGTTCCTGGAGGAAAAATCAGTAATCTGCTATTGAGACATGGGAAAGCCACTTCTTGCCCTGGGATTGGTAGCATGGAATGTAGCTACTAACTGGGTTTCTGCCAGGTACTTGTAGCCTGGATTGGCCTTTGTTGGAGACAAGATACTGGTCTAGATGAACCATGGGTCTGACCTTATATGGCTATTCTTATGTTCTTATGGAATCTAAACAAGTTTATTGTCATGAAGCCAAGACATAATTAAGCATGAGTTTAGTATTGATGGTGGAAGTTTCTTGCTGGTTGGAGGGTTCAGTGGGGAGACTTCACTATCTTATCTTTCCAGATTCTCCATTAATTTTCCCACCCCCATTAGGACCTCCTGGTCAAGGCCATATTTCTCGGACTTTGGATACTCCCTGTACTTGTACACTGTGTCTAATGAAAATATGTTAATTCCTCCAGTGCAGTACTGAGACAGAATGACATTGGACATTAGACACAGCATCTCTACGGAGTCTACATTCCAGGTAAAATCATTTTCTAAAAATAAAAGTATTATAAATGATAGCAGCATTTCCACAGCTAATAGGACCCACTAAGAACATCACAGAAGTGAGAATCATTCACAAGACAGCTTGTGTCATAATGGTGACAAAATGCTTCACATCGCACAGTCATCTCGGAGGAATTCACTTCCCCTAAAGTGCTACACGTTCTCGCCTCGTTTCTTGTAGAGAAGCAGAAACATTGTATTTTCTCTGACAGCTTGAGAAAATATGTTTCTCATATCTGGCCTGCTGTTGACTGGAGACCTGAAGTCTGCGTTTCAGTGTCATGCCCTCCCAGATGCTGCGTCTGCCCTCTTTGAGGTCACTTTACTCCAATTCCTCTCTGCCCGGTTTTTTCTCTCTCCCTTTGTTGTCAATTACTAGAGATTATAAAACTGCTCCAGTGTATCATTATACTGTACTTCTAGGTTTATGCAACAGTGCACAGATATTGATAAGAAACAGTCCTTGCTTCATACAACTTCAAGACAAATAGATAGGGCGAATAAGAGATTTTGCAGATTTCATTTATTTAGAAATTTTATTTTATTTATTTATTTATGACATATTTACCACACATTAGCCCGAGAGTGACTCAGGTTCAATGTGGCTTACATAGCAAACAATTAAATGAATGATACATGTAAAAAATTACAGAAACAGATTATAAAGTACAATAAATAATGCTATACCATTGGTTTTATAAAACAGATAAGAGGAGTGGCCTAGTGGTTAGGGTGGTGGACTTTGGTCCTGAGGAACTGAGTTCGATTCCTGCCACAGGCAGCTCCTTGTGACTCTGGGCAAGTCACAACCCTCCATTGCCTGCTGCATAGAGCCTACCATGAGTGGGAAAGCGCGGGATACAAACAAAAAACATAAGAGTAGCCATATTGGGTGAAACCAATGGTCCATTTAGCACAGTACCCTGTTTTCCAAACAGTGGCCAATCCAGGTTGCAAGTACCTGGCAGAAACCCAAATCGTGACAACATTCCATACTACAAATCCCGGGGCAAGCAGTTGCTTCCCATGTCTGTTTCAGTAGCAGACTATGGACTTTTCCTCCAGGAATTTGTCCAAATATAACATATGTGATGAATTAACCCGGATGCAACTGTTCTTAAGGGTAGATGGATGGAGAAGACGATTAAATCATAATTAAGTTTGTAAACAAAGAAGTGAAGATGAATAAATATGGGTACAATTAGGGCTAGATAGAATTAGAGAGGAAAGAAGGAGTGAAATTAATTGTATGAATGGACTATTGCAACTTGCTTCTCACAGGTCTCCCACTTAGCCATCTCTCTCCTCTTCAATCTGTTCAAAATTCTGCTGCACGACTAATATTCTGCCAGGGTTGTTATGCTCATATTAGCCCTCTCCTCAAGTCACTTCAATGGCTTCCTATCCGTTTCTGCATACAGTTCAAACTCCTCTTATTGACCTATAAGTGCATTCACTCTGCAGCTCCTCAGTACCTCTCCACTCTCATCTCTCCCTACATTCCTCCCCGGGAACTCCGTTCACTGGGTAAATCTCTCTTATCTGCACCCTTCTCCTCCACCGCTAACTCCAGACTCCGTTCCTTTTATCTTGCTGTACCATATGCCTGGAATAGACTTCCTGAGCCGGTACGTCAAGCTCAATCTCTGGCCGTCTTCAAATCTAAGCTAAAAGCCCACCTTTTTGATGCTGCTTTGAACTCCTAACCCTTATTCACTTGTTCAGAACCCTTATTTTATCATCCTCACTTTAATATTCCCTTATCTCTTGTTTGTCCTGTTTGTCTGTCCTAATTAGATTGTAAGCTCTGTCGAGCAGGGACTGTCTCTTCATGTTCAAGTGTACAGTGCTGCGTACGTCTAGTAGCGCTATAGAAATGATAAGTAGTAGTAGTAGTAACAATGTTCAAATAGAATTCTTTGTTTTCAGTAGGTTTCTGAAGAACGTAATCATCTGTGCATTTAATTGTTTTTGGTAGAGAATTCCAAATTTTAGTACCCTGGCTTTGTGAATTGTTTTATAGATTACATTCCTACAAATAGGGAAATGCAGAATGAGATATTCTCTGGATGACGATACGCCATTACCTGGGAGTTATTCAGTGAGATTGTTCATATATGTTGGAGAAGAACCATACAGATTTTGGTGAATAAAAACATAGACCTTGAAAGATATTCTACCTTTTATTGGTAACCAGTTGTGGTTATAAAGAAGGGAAGTGGCTTTGGCGAGGCGAAGCGAAGCAATCTATGTATGAGGTGTGCAGCGGTATTTTGAGCAGTTTGTAATTTTTTGGTAAGACCACCTTTAATTCCTGCATAAATGATTAGTATCAGCAAGTGGCCTAGTGGTTAGGGTGGTGGACTTTGGTCTTGGGGAACTGAGTTCAATTCCCACTTCAGGCACAGGCAGCTCCTTGTGACTCTGGGCAAGTCACTTAACCCTCCATTGCCCCCATGTAAGCCGCATTGAGCCTGCCAAGAGTGGGAAAGCACGGGGTACAAATGTAACCAAAAAAAAAAAATCAAAACAGGTCATGATTCAAGCAGCCTGAAAAGGGTGGCCTTTTAGATTGTATTTATATGTGTGATTTCCGTGTAGAATGCTCCTAACTACATATGTAATATGCATCTGTGTGTAAACCATGATTTTTGAAAGGCTGGAACTGCAAATCCCTTGTCCACACCCCTCCCCCTATCTGTGCTCTCCGCATTTATCTATATGTTTTTCCTCCTCCAGCGTGAGATGGTCTGAGTGTGCCCTGCTGTCTCATAGTCCCTAGCTCTGCACATTTGAATACTGATCAGCTCATTTAAATGTATTAGCATGCCATTCCCATCATCTGCTGCCCCAAAACAGAAAACAGTCCGCAGAACCTTTTGTGCAAAATACACTTCACTGCATCTGCCCCTCAGCATCAAACTAGTTACATTTGCTGAAAAGTACCAGTCCAAGATTCTTGGTGTAAGAGTCCAATTGTCTATTTATAAAGTCCTAAGGTATTTATAGTTCCACCAGTCTGATACCAATCCTTTTGAGTAGAATAATCCAGGCTGTGCTTGCAGCACTTTCTACAGGGCAGCAGTTGGTTCCACTTGTCTGTCTCAATAGCAGACTAAGGACTTTTCCTCCAGGAACTTGTCCAAACCTTTTTTTAACCCAGAAACATTAACTTGGTTGATATTTAAGCCCCATAGACCTGGTATAACTGCAGGCACTTGTGCTGTTATAAAAGATGCTTCTACCACCCTTCTCAGGGCACCTAAAAAGAGTTGTCCAATTGCCTCTTCGTGAAGCTGCCGCATGAGTTTCCTCTTCTTTTCTACGTGTATTTTTGCTAATTGATGCTCCTGCTATGGATTTGATTCTAGAAATGGAGCTGAAAAATGTAAGCACTGAGCGCTATTCTATACAGGAATCCGCGTCCTTTACAGAATAGCGCTAAGCTCATAAACAACGCCTAACTTTAGGTGCCGGTAGGGTACGTCTTCTGAAAGCAGGTGCCTAAGTTAGGCGTGATCGAATCTATTGAAAAAACACATTGCCTCATCCTCTCCTCTCCATATAAACAAATACAAACCCACAACCATAATACTCCAGCACATACCCTCCCTACCCCGGGCAGTTTGAAAATACTCGGTGTCACACTTGATCGCAATCTTACTCTCGAGAGCCAAGTAAACTCTGTAACAAAGAAAATGTTCTATTCAATGTAGAAGCTCAAACGATTAAAACCTTTCTTCCCAAGAGCAACTTTTGATACCTAATACAATCAATGGTCCTAAGCCATGCAGATTATTGCAACGGAATCTACGCGGGCTGCAAAGAACAACTCATAAAAAATCTCCAGACCGCCCAAAATACAGCAGCCAGGCTGATATTCAGCAAAACAAGCTTTGAAAGTGCATTGGCTCCCAATCAAAGAACGGATCGTCTTCAAAATCTGCACCTTAGTCCACAAAATCATATACGGCATAGTCCCAGACTACATGATAGACCTCATAGACTTACCAATAAGAAACAAAGTCAGATCATCAAGATCCTACCTAAACCTACACTACCCAAATTGCAAAGGACTGAAATACAAAACAACTTATGCAGCCGGCTTCTCCTACATAAGCGCACAACTATGGAATGGGCTCCCAAAAGCTGTGAAAACAATCCAAGACCACTTGAACTTCAGAAAATCACTAAAAACTACTACTACTACTATTTAGCATTTCTATAACGCTACAAGGCGTACGCAGCGCTGCACAAACATAGAAGAAAGACAGTCCCCGCTCCAAGAGCTTACAATCTAATAGACAAAAAATAAGTAAGCCAAATCAAATCAATTAATGTGTACAGGAAGGAGGAGAGGAGGGTAGGTAGAGGCGAGTGGTTACAAGTGGTTACGAGTCAAAAGCAATGTTAAAGAGGTGGGCTTTCAGTCTAGATTTAAAGGTGGCCAAGGATGGGGCAAGACGTAGGGGCTTAGGAAGTTTATTCTAGGTATAGGGTGCAGCGAGACAGAAGGTGCAAAGTCTGGAGTTGGCAGTAGTGGAGAAAGGAAACCTCTTCAAAAAGGCCTACCCCAGTGACCCCACGTAACCTTCTTCACCTACCAACACAGCATGACTATGATCGAACAGGACATCACGCAATCATCATCCATTCTGACCCTCCACTTATACCTCATACGATCACTATACAACTTTGTATTTGTTATCCACCGACTGGGCAAATGCCTTTGACGGTACTATGTAAGCCACATTGAGCCTGCAAATAGGTGAGAAAATGTGGGGTACAAATGCAACAATTAAATAAATATTGTGTAACAATGCGCATAAATTCTGGGAACATCCCTGGAAAGCCCCCATCCATGCCCCCTTGAAATTATACGCATTGGGTTAAAGAAGAGGATGTGTGCGTAAATCCCACTTAAGGCCAGTTGTGGCACTGATTGGCTAGTTAGTCAATTAAGCTGCACAATTAAATTGGTAATGGACACCGATGTGCATCACTTTAGTTACCATATATAGAACCTCAGGGGGGGGGGGGTACTGTGATTCCTAAGATGTATGTATTTGCCTCTGTCCTTATGCATATTTTACTAAAAGCTCTGTTTGGCAGAGTCTTTCCGAAAGTACGTGGGAAATGCTGAACATTTTTGTTTCATATGTATTGCTTCATATCTGATTCACAGTAGGCTCAGGCAGACTTTGTCATGTGACACAGAAGCATCCACCCGCACAAGTGTTGCCACTAAAGAATTCTTTTGCTCCATTACAACATGGTGATGATCCTGAAAATAGAACTGAAGCAGAGGAAAAAGCAATAAAGTTGGAACAAAAAGACATGAAGGTACCCAAAGTGAAAAGACACCCCCAAATCACTAATGTTGAAACACATACCAAGAAATA
This sequence comes from Microcaecilia unicolor, assembly GCF_901765095.1. NCBI lineage: Eukaryota > Metazoa > Chordata > Amphibia > Gymnophiona > Siphonopidae > Microcaecilia > Microcaecilia unicolor. The sequence goes on from NC_044032.1 coordinate 660,647,815, forward strand.
TAGATGGAAAGCGATGGCCACAAATGCTCGTAGTCTAAGCAATAAAGTTCATGACCTTCAAGCCCTGATGTTGGAGGCAGACTTAGATGTTGTTGCAATCACAGAGACGTGGCTCAACAGTTCCCACGAATGGGATGCAAACATACCAGGCTATAATCTATTTAGGAAGGATAGAGAGGGTCGTAAAGGTGGAGGAGTAGCTCTGTATGTGAGGAATGATATCATGGCGACTGAAATGACAGGGACCTGGGGAAAAGAAGAAGCGATATGGATCACCTTAAAAAGAGAGGATAGAACTTCTGTCCACGTGGGTGTTGTCTACAGACCCCCCACACAATTAGAGGAACTAGATAAAGATCTGATTGCAGATATTCAAAAATTAGGAAAAAAAAAAGAGGTTCTGTTGATGGGAGATTTCAATCTGCCGGATGTAGATTGGAAGGTTCCGTCTGCCAAATCGGAAAGAAGTAGAGAGATCGTAGATGCTTTCCAAAGTGCTCTGCTCAGGCAGATGGTGACGGAACCCACGACGGAGGGAGCGATGCTGGATCTGGTGCTCACAAATGGGGATAGTGTGTCAAATGTGCGAGTGTGTGCACATCTGGGAAACAGTGACCATCAAACGGTTTGGTTTGATATAACAGCTGAAGTGGAGGGCGGCCACTCTAAACTCAAAGTCCTGGATTTCAAGCGTGCTGACTTTAGTAAAATGGGGGAATACCTGAGGAAGGAGATGATGGGCTGGGAGAACGAACAGGAAGTGGAAGGGCAGTGGTCCAGGCTGAAAGAAGCAATAAATAGGGCCACAGACCTTTATGTAAGGAGAGTAAATAAAAGCAAGAGGAAAAGGAAACCAATATGGTTCTCCAAGCAAGTGGCTGAGAAAATAAAGGCTAAAGAGTTGGCGTTCCAGAAATATAGAAAATCTCAAGAAGAGGAACACGGGGAGGAATATCGGATGAAACTGAAAGAAGCCAAGAGAGAGGTACGTCTGGCGAAGGCGCAAGCGGAAGAACAAATGGCTAGAAATGTAAGGAGGGGCGACAAAAATTTCTTCAGGTATATTAGTGAAAGAAGAAGGACTAAAAAGTGAATTGTGAGACTAAAAGATACAGCGAACCGCTATGTAGATAATGATGAAGAAAAAGCCAATTTACTAAATAGATACTTTTGTTCGGTTTTCACTGAAGAAAATCCTGGAGAAGGACCGCGAGGGACTGGCAAAAGTACACCTGAGAATGGAATGGATATAGTACCGTTCACGGAAGAGAGTGTGTATCAACAACTTGGAAAGCTAAAGGTGGACAAAGCCATGGGACCAGACGGGATCCACCCCAGAATATTGAGGGAGCTCAGAGAGGTCCTGGCGGGTCCTCTTAAAGATTTGTTTAATAAATCCTTGGAGACTGGAGAGGTTCCGAGGGACTGGAGAACGGCGGAGGTGGTCCCTCTTCACAAAAGTGGTGATAGGGAAGAAGCTGGAAACTACAGGCCGGTAAGCCTCACTTCGGTTATTGGAAAAGTAATGGAAGCCATGCTGAAGGAAAGGATAGTGAATTTCCTAAAAGCCAACAAGCTGCAAGATCCGAGACAACATGGTTTTACTAGAGGGAAATCGTGCCAAACGAATCTCATTGAATTCTTTGATTGGGTAACTGGAGAATTGAATCATCGACGTGCTATAGACGTAATCTACTTAGATTTTAGCAAAGCTTTTGACACGGTTCCTCACAGGAGGCTCTTAAATAAACTAGATGGGCTGAAGATAGGTCCCGAAGTGGTGAACTGGATTAGTAACTGGTTGACGGACAGACGACAGAGGGTGGTGGTAAATGGAGTTCGCTCGGAGGAGGGAAAGGTGAGTAGCGGAGTGCCTCAGGGATCAGTGCTGGGGCCGATTCTGTTCAATATATTTGTGAGTGACATTGCCAAAGGGTTAGAAGGTAAAGTTTGCCTATTTGCGGATGATACTAAGATTTGCAACAGAGTGGACGCCCGGGAGGGAGTGGAAAGCATGAAAAGGGATCTGAGGAAGCTAGAAGAATGGTCTAAGGTTTGGCAATTAAAATTCAATGTGAAGAAATGCAAAGTGATGCATTTAGGGAGTAGAAACCCACGAGAGACGTATGTGTTAGGCGGGGAGAGTCTGATAGGTACTGAGGGGGAGAGGGATCTTGGGGTGATAGTATCCGAGGATCTGAAGGCAACGAAACAGTGTGACAAGGCGGTGGCCGTAGCGAGAAGGTTGCTAGGCTGTATAGAGAGAGGTGTGATCAGCAGAAGAAAGGAAGTGTTGATGCCCCTGTACAAGTCGTTGGTGAGGCCCCACCTGGAGTATTGTGTTCAGTTTTGGAGGCCGTACCTTGCGAAGGATGTTAAAACAATGGAAGCGGTGCAAAGAAAAGCTACGAGAATGGTATGGGATTTGCGTTCCAAGACGTATGACCAAAGACTTGCTGACCTGAACATGTATACCCTGGAGGAAAGGAGGAACAGGGGTGATATGATACAGACGTTCAAATACTTGAAAGGTATTAATCCGCAAAAAAATCTTTTCTGGAGATGGGAAGGCGGTAGAACGAGAGGACATGAAATGAGATTGAAGGGGGGCAGACTCAAAAAGATGTCAGAAAGTATTTTTTTCACGGAGAGGATGGTGGATGCTTGGAATGCCCTCACACGGGAGGTGGTGGAGATGAAAACGGTAACGGAATTCAAACATGCGTGGGATATGCATAAAGGAATCCTGTGCAGTAGGAATGGATCCTCAGAAGCTTAGCTGAAATTGGGTGGCGGAGCAGGTGGGGGGAAGAGGGGTTGGTGGTTGGGAGGCTAGGATAGGGGAGGGCAGACTTATACGGTCTGTACCAGAGCCGGTGATGGGAGACGGGACTGGTGGTTGGGAGGCAGGAAATACTGCTGGGCAGACTTATACGGTCTGTGCCCTGAAAAAGACAGGTACAAATTCAAGATATGAGTTTATCTTGGGCAGACTAGATGGACCATGCAGGTCTTTTTCTGCCGTCATCTACTATGTTACTATGTTGTCTCCAAGAACCTACCCTGCTTCAATAAAAGATCAGCTGATCACCCCTTTTCCCCAAGGGTTTCTAGAAGACTGCCTTACATGATTGCCTGGGTTCATTTTTGGAAGCAATGTTTAACTATTAAATCACTTTATCACTGTTATAATAAATGCCAGTCACTGTGTGAAAGGAGACGCAATTAGTTTCCAGCCAGGTATCACATGAGCACTGTGTGCCGGCACATTTTTTGATCACTCCCGTTTTGATGATGTGATTTCTCATTAGGATGCTGGAGTCTGATTTGCAGCTGCCTCAGAGAGGGAAGGTGTCACTCTGTACTTGAAGATCAGCTGCTGAAGACCATCTGCCTCTCCTGTGCCCTCTCACATATGATGTGACCACAATGATGGAAGAAAACCGGAATAGAAAGAAGACAATCATTTTTAAAGAGAAACTTAAATGCTCACTTCGGTTAAACATGATCAATCACTTACTTATACCTCAAATGGGAGAACTAAAACCAACTGAATGGGAGTTTCTTGGAAGTGTGAGAAGCTCAGGTGCTTATCAGCCATGACTGGTAGAGACAGGGTTACCTTGAACCCCATGAGACTGAGGTTAAATTTACAAAGACTTGACGTTGCTTACTGAAATTGAAAAGACTCTATATTAAGCCTCAAGCAAACATCTGGGCCAATATCTTAGCCCACCGGTCACTGGGGATTTTGTTTTGAAGGTCCCATAAAGTAAGGATACCTGCCATGTACACTTTTTGTTCCATATTTAATAATGCACCAGCAGTACAAGACAACTCCATATATCTCGTGATTTGCCCAGTGGTTTCTTTTTGCCCCAGTTAATATAACATATTGAGATTTTTAAAATAAAAATGTCCCTTGAGTTTTAACATAAAATCCTGATTCAAGGAAACTTTATTCTGTGCTCCGAAGAGATCAGCCCCTTCCTCTTTGCACCACAAGAAAACCTGCTACATTCCACACTTAACGTACATTTAAGTATTTGGAAGATCCAACCCAGATGTATCTTGAATAAACTTGCAGTTCTTACTCCTATGGCCTGTATTGCCACAGTGAATTGAGAGAGAGATCTGACCTGGTTACCTGCCCAGCTACGTGCATCAACAATCTGATATGTTAGCCCTATACAGTGATACCTCGGTTTTCGTCGATAATCCGTCCGAAAACAATCGGCAAAATCTGAAACCGACGAAAACCGAGGTATTACTGTATTCCGATCAGGTTGTTGATGTTTGCCGAGTCAAGATGTTTACGGTTTTTTTGGAGATCTTGAAATGACTTGTATTTATATTTCTTTTGTGATTGGTTTTTGTTATGTATGTTTATTTGTAAGCTGTCTAGAACATTGTAGATTGTGCAGGTTATAATTTTTTAAAAATAAATAATATGTTACATTAACTGGGGCAAGGAGAAAACAGCTCGGATTGTTTAAATTTTCCCATGTACTTTATAAAAGACTCTGCCAAACAGACCATTCTGTAAAATACATTTAAGGACACAGGTAAATACACGTCTTTGACAACACATTAACTCAACCTGAATTCAAAAATTCCAACTGTAAGCAATCAGCAGATACAACAGGATAAAAACTCCTCTTCATTCCCTTCAGTGTCAATCTTAGAAAAATAGCAGGGCTGCCCTGTTCAACAATAATGATCTTTTATGAACAGTTGCTCCATTGAGGATGTCTTGGGAAGCGGAGTTTGGTTTGGATGCGTCTGAATTTGATTGTTTTACTTTCTGGGTTAACTCCATACGTCCCACGAAGTCAGCAGCAATATCTCAATCCTCATATTTCATCTTCCACAAAGCCTATTGGACTCCTGCTCGAGTGGCCAGAATCACTAAGAGTGTCAACTTCAACTGCTGGTCTTGTCAAGAAAGAGATGGTTCACTGGCACATATGGTTTTCTACTGTAAAAACGTCAGAGCTTACTGGCAACTAATTTGGTCAAAAATGTGTCTTATCTTTCACTTGCCTGAGTCCACTGTGCTCTCTTATGAGGTTGTGATCTTACGAGCTTCTTGTCCTACTATCCCTCTCTTGGAGTCTGATAAGAAATTGTATAACATACTGCTAGCTGTTGCCTTGCATTTAATTGTCTCCAACTGGAAAAACAATGTGTACCTGAATTATAATGAATGGTGGAGTTATGTATGCGTGATCAGAAAATATGAAACAATTTTGGCCCATAGACGTCGAAATACTAGGTCTGTTTTGAGGACCTGGGCTCGTTTAGACCTTTTTTGTCAGGAGCCACATAGCACTCCTTGAACTTGTGTAACCCTGCAATTTGTCTCCGGGTATTGCCATGGAACTTTGAATTTTTTTAAAATTTTTTTTAGGGGGGGGGGGTTAATTTTCGGTGGGGGGGGGGGTTGGTTGATTTTGTGTTTACTTTTGCATTCTCTGTATGACAAAACCTTTAATAAAAATATAATTTAATGAAAAAAAAAAAACCAAAAAACAAACAAAAAAAAAACTGTAAACCATTAACCGTCCAGTGTTTTGATGTTTTCTAATATCCTGCCATATCCTTCAATGACTTGCTGCACCCGACAAAGCTCTGTATTTTATTTCTGCACTTTACCAGGGACCAGGCGATTCAAATGATAAACATCACTTGTTTCCTTTAATTTGGAGACACCTTTGTCTCTTTTTCAGGTGTATTTGAATGGACAGACCAGTAGAAGCATTAAGTTCTACTCCTGCAAGTATGGATTGAAAGAGCATTCAATGTATACAAATCAATCACAGTTACATATAGAAACATAAAAACAGAGAGAAATGTAGGCAGATAAAGACCATATGGCCTATCCATCTCCTCTCCCTATCGCTCCCTTAGAGATCCTATGCACTTGTCCCAAGCTCTCTTGAATTCAGATACTATTTTCTTCTCAACCACTTCCATCGGGAAGTCGTTCCATGCATTCGCCACCCTTTCTGTGAAGAAGTATTTCCTGACATTACTTCTCAGTCTGTCCCCTTTCACCTTCATCCTATGCCCCCTCGTTCCACTGCTTCCTTTCGATTGAAAGAGAGTTTCCTCATGTGCATTTATACCACAGAAGTATTTAAATGTCTCTATTATATCTCCCCTCTCCTGCCTTTCTTCCAAAGTAGACATACTGAGATCTTTAAGTCTGTCCCTATACGCTTTCTCTCAAGTTCTATATAATGTGCCCTAAGTTGATTTCTGTTTTGCATGTATAACTTATTTGCCTTATAAAGCAATGCACGAAGGTGGTCTTTTACAAAGGTGTGCTAAACACTAGAGACACCCATATATTCCTATGAGTGTCTAGCATTTAGCACGTGCTTATTTTTAGCACACACTGAAGACATTAGTGCGACTTTGTAAAAGGACCCCATAAATTCTAATATGCAGACCTGAAAAGGGGGCAGGGGCACGGGTGGTTCATGGGCAGTCCTATAATTTATGCACAGTGTTACAGAATATGCCCGTTCCTCGCACAGGTGTTGGCATAAATGGTTGCGACCACAGGAAAGAGATACTTTAGGCATATTCTATAAACCAAGCCTAACTTTAGACCTAGCTTATAGAATACGCCTAGACATATCTTTTCGATACCAATTTTTTAGGCATCATAAATAGAATCTAACCCTTTATGACTAAAACCACTGACCATTTTAGTAACCACCCTTTAGAACAACTCCATCTTGTTTATATCTTTTTGAAGGTTTGGTCTCCAGAATTGCGCACAATATTTTAAATGAGGTCTTACCAGAGTCTTAAACAGGGGTATCATCACCTCCTTTTACCTACTGGCCATTCCTCTCCCTATGCACCCAACCATCCTTCTAGCTTTCACATTGCCTTTTTGGCCACCTTGAGACCATCACATACAATCACACCCGAATCCTGATCTTCTTTTGTGCACAAAAGTTCTTCACCCCCTAATCTGTATCGTTCCCTCTGGTTTTTGCAGCCCAAATGAATGACCCTGCACTTTTTAGTATTAAATATTAGCTGCCAAATTCCAGACCATTCTTCAAGCTTAAAAAATAAGATGAGAAAGGTGGAGGGGCATTTCCGATATGATGTCTAAATCCAACTTCGGTTGTGTTACGGAAAATGTCCAAAAATCCTGTAGTGTACGTGGCCATTTACAAAACAGGAAAACATCTTTTTTTTTCAAAAATTTGCTAATTCCTAGATGTTGTGCTCTGTGTGTCTATCTTTTTAAACTATTTTTGAAAAAAAAAAATACCATAGAAGTGAAAACCACACAAAATCAAGCCATTGGGATGTAGGAGGAGCCATCATTGTTAGCAGTGGAGCACCCTAGGGGGCGCTGCAGCGGACTTTACATAAAAGGTTCTAGGTACACATCTCACCATTACCCCCTTATATTCTATAGTGCACCCCATAATCAAATAAAACAAATAATTAAACATACAGGATCAGCTAAATCAATTAATTAGCTATATCATAAAATCAGATGCTTAAAATTTCTTCATAGAATATAAAATATGGCTCAGTTAAACAAAAAGGTTTTACTATGTCTCCTAAACCCTAAAATTATCAATCAATATTCCAGAGAAAAACAATGGAATAAGAATAGGGACAACAGTATGGATGTTCAGGTCGTAAGGATCTAGAAGAGGGGATGTAAAAGGTCTTTCTCTGAGATTGCAATGAATGGCTAGGTATATAAATATATTGATTTTATTGTACTACTCTATGCTATAAGCTTTGCTTTCTACTGAATTGTTAACTATTTGTTGTTTATATTGAGAGTCATTTTCGATACAACATCTAAATCTGACTTAGGACGTTTTGCGGAAAACATCCAAAAATCCATTAGTGGACATGGCTGTCGCAACTCAGGGTGAGCACGGGCCACAGCCCAGTTGATGCTACCCAGCCAACACGAGGTCTGGCTAGGTCCCGACTGGTGGCATGTGAGTCACCTGGACAAGGCTGGACTGAAAACATGGCTGGAGCATGGAGCAGGAGCAGGGCTAGAACAAGATACATGCAGGAGCAGGAGACAAACTGGAACAAGGCTGTTACACACTCTAGACAAGTCACCTGCTCGAACTTCCTTAAACACTGCCAGACAGGAACTGATGACCTCAGCCAAAACCCTCTTGCAGAGCTGTAAAGGAAGTGCCGGGTTTCCAGGAAGTAAACAGATCCTTCTTGCCATGGAATTCTGCTGGAGACCACAGATAACAGGTGAGGGTGTTCAGACTTCCCTGAAGACCCCTCCCCAAACCCATGGGTTCAGGTTTGAGGGAATAAAGATGTTGACAATGTCTTATAAGTGGGAGGTTGGGGTATGATCAGGAGTTGCCATGGGAGGGGTTGTGTTTGTGATCAGAGGGTTAAGGTTGGACATCAGGTAGACAGAGGTGTGATTTGGGAAGTTAGGGTTAGCAACGGGGTGGGGGCGGGGGGGTCAGGATTCTGTTTGAGGAGCATCGTGGACTGTTAGTGCCATTGCGGATAGTTGTCATGTAGCATTTAATACTGATGCGACAAACACAGAAGAAAACTATCCTCCGCACTTGGAAACACAAAGAACAAAGTCACAGTGAAGGAGACGAAAAAAGATGATGCCAAAGAAACTTCTACTGGATTCAAAAAAGTCCACAGCAAAAGTTGATTAAATCTGGACTCAACACGAGTCGTGTTTCGGCCACTTCGACCTGCCTCAGGAGTAGCTATAAAGGAGATTCACAAGCCAAACAACATCTCGTCATAAGAAAGCTTCCAGCAGTGCCACGAGACGCAGGTCGAAGTGGCTAAAACACAACTCGTGTCGAGTCCAAATTTAATCAACTTTTGCTGTGAACTTTTTCGAGTCCAGTAGAATTTTCTTTGGCATCATCTTTTTTGTCTCCTTCGCTGTGACTTTGTTCTTTGCATTTAATACTGCCACCATGTTGCATGCCAGGGCTAATATCGAGAGGCCCTGCACTATCAGTCAAGCATGTAACATGGTGGTCATGCATTAACTGTGTGCCCTGTGTACTAAATGCAGGGCAGATTCGTGTACACCCTCTGCATTTAGGGTACAAACAGCTGTCCACCACTCACTGGTTTTAACAGAGTTTGCTTAAACTTTAACCGAGCAAATTCAGCACAGAACAACTCAGTATCATTCCCTCCTTCCTTTTCTAGCGCTCAGTGAACTCTGGCTTTTCTTCCAGTTCCCCAAAAGTGGGTTTCTTATACAGTGGGGGAAATAAGTATTTGATCCCTTGCTGATTTTGTAAGTGTGCCCACTGACAAAGACATGAGCAGCCCATAATTGAAGGGTAGGTTATTGGTAACAGTGAGAGATAGCACATCACAAATTAAATCCGGAAAATCACATTGTGGAAAGTATATGAATTTATTTGCATTCTGCAGAGGGAAATAAGTATTTGATCCCCCACCAACCAGTAAGAGATCTGGCCCCTACAGACCAGGTAGATGCTCCAAATCAACTCGTTACCTGCATGACAGACAGCTGTCGGCAATGGTCACCTGTATGAAAGACACCTGTCCACAGACTCAGTGAATCAGTCAGACTCTAACCTCTACAAAATGGCCAAGAGCAAGGAGCTGTCTAAGAATGTCAGGGACAAGATCATACACCTGCACAAGGCTGGAATGGGCTACAAAACCATCAGTAAGACGCTGGGCGAGAAGGAGACAACTGTTGGTGCCATAGTAAGAAAATGGAAGAAGTACAAAATGACTGTCAATCGACAAAGATCTGGGGCTCCACGCAAAATCTCACCTCGTGGGGTATCCTTGATCATGAGGAAGGTTAGAAATCAGCCTACAACTACAAGGGGGGAACTTGTCAATGATCTCAAGGCAGCTGGGACCACTGTCACCACGAAAACCATTGGTAACACATTACGACATAACGGATTGCAATCCTGCAGTGCCCGCAAGGTCCCCCTGCTCCGGAAGGCACATGTGACGGCCCGTCTGAAGTTTGCCAGTGAACACCTGGATGATGCCGAGAGTGATTGGGAGAAGGTGCTGTGGTCAGATGAGACAAAAATTGAGCTCTTTGGCATGAACTCAACTCGCCGTGTTTGGAGGAAGAGAAATGCTGCCTATGACCCAAAGAACACCGTCCCCACTGTCAAGCATGGAGGTGGAAATGTTATGTTTTGGGGGTGTTTCTCTGCTAAGGGCACAGGACTACTTCACCGCATCAATGGGAGAATGGATGGGGCCATGTACCGTACAATTCTGAGTGACAACCTCCTTCCCTCCGCCAGGGCCTTAAAAATGGGTCGTGGCTGGGTCTTCCAGCACGACAATGACCCAAAACATACAGCCAAGGCAACAAAGGAGTGGCTCAGGAAGAAGCACATTAGGGTCATGGAGTGGCCTAGCCAGTCACCAGACCTTAATCCCATTGAAAACTTATGGAGGGAGCTGAAGCTGCGAGTTGCCAAGCGACAGCCCAGAACTCTTAATGATTTAGAGATGATCTGCAAAGAGGAGTGGACCAAAATTCCTCCTGACATGTGTGCAAACCTCATCATCAACTACAGAAGACGTCTGACCGCTGTGCTTGCCAACAAGGGTTTTGCCACCAAGTATTAGGTCTTGTTTGCCAGAGGGATCAAATACTTATTTCCCTCTGCAGAATGCAAATAAATTCATATACTTTCCACAATGTGATTTTCCGGATTTAATTTGTGATGTGCTATCTCTCACTGTTACCAATAACCTACCCTTCAATTATGGGCTGCTCATGTCTTTGTCAGTGGGCACACTTACAAAATCAGCAAGGGATCAAATACTTATTTCCCCCACTGTACGTTGCAGTGCTCATGTTTTCTCTTAGCCAATGGCTCTGGCCAACTCTGCTGGGTCTGTCTCTCTGGCTACATCATGGTCTTTTCCTTTCCTTCCTTTTAGAACAAATGAAAGATAAACAAAGCGATGGGGCCAGATATGATACATCCAATGGTACTAAAAGAGCTTCGTTATCTGAACTTTTCAATGCTTCTGTAGAGTTGGGAGATGTCTTGGAGGACTGGAGAAGGCTGGATGTGGTTCCTTTCCACAACAGCAAATGTAAGAAGAATGTTGGGACATAGAAGCTGATTAGACTGACCTCTGTGGGAATATATTGATGAGAATCAGTGGCTTAGCTAGGGTAGTTGACACCCGGGGCCGGTCATTTTTTAACACCCCTCCCCCCCCCGAAATCCAGTACTAGGCATACCGAGAATACAAAACACTCAGGACCTGTAGAGCAATTCTACCATACCATAAGCAGTAATTTGTACGAGTCACACAAGGAAAAGGAAAGCATCTTAAACACTACAGTGAGCACTAGAACATCAATTCATCTATTGTAAAACGAAACCAGACAGAATAGTGCAGATTGTCGATTCTGCACAGTCAATGCCAACTGAAAGCCATGTCTTTTTCACAAATACAGATACACCCTAATCCACTATAGAATAAGTAATCATAAACTTTCTATTTAGACAAAAATTAAACTGAACCCCCAATGCCAGACTCTGCATACAATGCAACACCACAGAAACAGAAAATGTCTCCTAGTACTGTGCAAAATATAAAGACAGCAGATGTAAATTTGAAAAAAACTAACAAGTACCAATCACCATTTTACAAATTAACAAATAGAAATAAAACAAATAATATCATTTTATTGGACTAATACATTTAGCTTTCAGAGGCCAAAACCTCCTTCCTCAGGTCAATTCAGTATAGTACTGTTACAGTGTCCTATCCTGACCTGAGGAAGGGGGTTTTGTTCTTCGAAAGTAAAATGTATTAAAATTAGTCCAATAAAAAGATTACCTTATTTACATGTTCTATTATAAACATTTATTAACACAGCTACAATACTATATCCTAAAGCAAAGTAATAAAAATATATATTTACAGTTCATTGTCTCTGGTTTCTGCTTTCCTCATCTTTTCACTGTCTTCCTTCTATCCAGCATCTGTCTGCCCTCTCTCTCTGCACCTTCCATCCACTGTCTGCCCTCTCTCCCTTCCATCCACTTCTGCCCCTTCCATGCACCATCTGCTCCAGTCTGCCATCTCTCTCTCCCCCTTCCATCAACATCTGCCCTCTATCTCTGCTCCTTCCATCCACCATTTGCCCCAGTCTGTCCTCTTTCTCTCTCCCCTTCCACCCACCATCTGCCCTTTCTCTCTGTTCCTTCAATCCGTCTGCCCTCCCTCTACCATCCATCCAGGGTCTGCCCTCCCTCACGCTCCCCCCTTCTATCCCCTCTCTGCCCCCTCTTTTCAGCCCCCAGTTCCAGCCCCCTTATTCCACCTGCCCCTAGTTCCAGCCCCAGCCCACATCTCCCACATGCCCCCCTTTTCAGCACCACTATCCCATCAGTCCCCAGCCCTTTTCTCCCATCAGTCTCGAGCTTCAGCCCCAGCCACTTCTCCCTGTCCTCTTTTCAGCCCCTAGTTTCAACCCCAGCCCTTTTCTCTCACCAGTCCCGAACTTCAGCCCCAGCCAGTTCTCCCTGTCCCTTTTAAAGCCCCTAGTCCCCACAGTTTCAGCCCCCTTCATCCACCACATGCCTTGCATCCCCCCTTTTCAGCCCCAGACCCATTCTCCCACCTGCCCCAGGCATGGACCCATTTTCCCTCCTGCCCCCTTGTCAGACCCCAGTTCCAGCTTCAGACCCCTTCTCCCATCTGAGCACTCCCCTCCCCCCTCTGAGCACCCCCACCCTCCCCAATCCCCTTCTCCCCTCTCTGAGCACCCATCTGAGCTCCCCCACCCTCCCTAATCCCCTTTAAGCACCCCTCTGAGCTCCCCCACCCCTCCCCAATCCCCTTCTCCCCTCGATGCTCTCCCACCCTCCCTAACCCCCTTTGAGCTCCCCCACCCTTCCCCAATCCCCTTCTCTCCTCTCTGAGCTCCCCCACCCTCCCTAATCCCCTTCTCCCCTCTCTGAGCTCCCCACCCCTCCCCAATCCCCTTCTCCCCTCCTTGATGCTCTCCCACCCTCCCTAATCCCCTTCTCCCCTCTGAGTCCCCCCCCCCCCCGACCCGACAGCTGAGATCCGTTCTCCTGCTGCTCCTACCCTGTCCTGCCTTTAAAAATTTTTTTTTTCGAAGCGCCGGAGAGTGGCAGGCAGCGCTCCTCGCATCTGCCCTGCTAGTAAAGAAGATCTCGTCGACGTCGTCGTCCTTCCCACACTGAGTCCCGCCCGCCCTCGCGGTAATAGGAAGTTGCCTCAGAGGGGGGCGGGACTCAATGTGGGAAGGGCGACGACGTCAGCGATATCTTCTTTACTAGCAGGGCAGACATGAGGCGCGCTGCCTGCCACTCTCCGGCGCTTCGGAAAAATTTTTTTAAAGGCGGAGGAGGGAGTGGAGCATCCCCCCCACCCGATGACACCCGGGGAGGACCGCCCCGCCCTTGCTATGCCACTGATGGGAATACTTTACTTATACAGAGAATAGTGAGATTTGTGGAATCCAGTGGACTTCTGGATTCGAGGCACATGATTGTGCTAGAGATAGATCTTGTTAGATGAATTTCTTTGACTGGGTACAGTTTGTTCCTAAACTGAGCAACAGCATTCAGAGATAGAGGCTCCCCACATGCCCAACACAGGTTGTGAAGCAGAATTAATCACCTGTACAGAATCCCCCCCCACCGTTGCTGCCCCCTGTCGCTCCCCCTGCTGCTGACACCCCCTATCGCTCCCCCCGCCACTGCAGTCCACAGTCTCACCAGCCTGCCTCCATGGCTCCGGGCCCCCTGCATTCAAGGCGGCAGTCGCAGATCGCCTCTCTTCTGGCCTTCCCTCCTGGTGTCTTGCCCTCATCTGATTTAACATCCGGTTTCTGCGAGGGAGGGAAGGCAATCTGTGACTGCCGCTTCGAATGCAGGGGGCCCGGAGCTGAGGAGGCAGGCAGGTGAGACCGGGAACTGCAATGCCGGTGGCCTGACCCTGACGCTAGGCCCTCCTTGGAGGCCCGGGCCTGGGGAATTTTGTCCCCCCTGACCCCCCCTTATTGGCGGCCCTGGCGCATGGCTGCAGCAGCCTTCAAGCATGTGCTGTCAGTTCTGCCGGTCCTCTGCCTCCGGAACTGGAAGTTGACATCAGCAGAGCCAACAGTGCGTTCCTGAAGGCTGCTGCGGCCCCGTGCTTACTTTTTTTTTTTTTGTCATGGTCACTGGGGACACAGAGCAGGTGACCTTCGGGACTCGCTTTGACTGCTAAGGAGGTTGAATAAAAAACAGGACATGGGATGAAGCCAATAGGTCAGTCTCTGTTTCCTATTCAAAACAAAGCAAAAGAAACCTATGAGCTGCTACGTCCCCCTTGTTGCTCTTTATTTTTGGCATTGGAGCCGACTCTGTGGGTGCTGTGGGTGCTTGAGCACCCCCAATATTGAGAAAATTCCTTGTATGTGTCCAGGGAGGAGTTATTTCCATTGGGCTTAGCACCCCCAATAATTTTGAAAAGTTGGCTCCTATGATTTTTGGTAACATTTTTATTGAATCTCTTATATTTTCAAACATGCCAACTTGTGCAACTTACAGATGTAGACAGAGGAAGTATAATAAGGAAATAACTTTTCAGAGGTAGAGTAGTAATTTGTTATAAATTGTAATCCATGTGTCATTTGGAGGGGCTGGTTGTAGGGACAGCCCAGCAGTGTTGTATTTGCATCTGACCCTGTGAATCTCAGGGAGTCCTGGTTCTCTTCCCTGTCACAAAATATACACATGGTTCAACAGCTTTTTTGGGTCCTTAAACCTTGGGTGCTGGTGTGTGTCTGAAAGGAATTGTAAGTGTGTGTGTTTGTGTGAGTGAGGGAGATTAAGAATATATTTTTGAATATTTTCCCCTGATCAACTGGGAATAGTGTTAATCCATTGAAAAACCAGAAAGCCATAGCAAAGCCTGCAAGGCTTATCCTTGTAAAGAAAAGCCTGAAGCAAATTTAAAGATTGAAACAATATAAAAATTGCTTAAGCCCAGAAAGACGAGAGCAACTGCTGTGCGGTTTGGGAATAAGTTTTGTCATATTTAATATCTCGCTGTGCTGATGAATGAGAAGTATTGAGAGTCTGGCTGTGAATTCGAGCTTACACTATAGGAAAAGCTCAAGGTTCCTCTGGGGTCCTTTGACTGACAATTACTTTTAGCAGGTCCTGACGCGGGTCTTTTGCGCACTAAGGCCATTTTTACTGCAACCGATGGCCGTGGGCTGTTTGCCATTTTTAATAGCTCTTTCTGCCACCAATGTTGTAGGTGATGAGGACTCCTGCAACGGCCATGCAGTAATGTACATACACATTGGGGCCCTTTAACTAAGGCGTGTAGGCGCGTACATGCGTGCAACGCGTGTCAATTTGGATCTACCACCTGGCTACTGTGTGGCCCGGGCGATCGTTCCATTTTTTACACACCCTTACTTGCCTTGAGATTTCTGCAGCTGAGCCTCAGTTGGTTATGGTCTTTTTAAGCGCATGTGGGCTTTGCTACTTTGCCTTTGCCAAAGGTCGAGGTTAGTTGGTGTGCTGTTAGAAGCACTTCTGCCTTGCTTTGCCCTTTTGCTTCCCTGCTTTACCCTTTTGGTGCTGGTAGGAGTATTTCTGTCTTGCTTGTTTTTGTACCTTGTATCCTGTGTGAACATCCATAATCCTGTTTTAGTCAAGCTTGTTTCTGTACCTAGTATCCTGTGTAAGAACCCTGAGTCCCAACCCCCTTTCAGTCAAGCTTGTTTAGAATCCTGTTGGTCCAGTCTGTCTGCAAGCTCTGTCCAATAAGTCCTGTCTTCCGCCTGCACCTGGGGGCTCAACCCCTGGGGAACGGTGGTCAATCGCAGGTGAAGACCGGTTGCTCTGTCCTGCTTAAACCCTGCTTGCCTACTACGTTAGTTCCAGTCCTGTGGTTCTAGTTCGGTTGTTTCAGCTTTGCCTGTCTACAGCTTCTCCTGCCTTGCTTGTTTACCCAGTCCTGGTTGGGGGTCTTGCCTACTGCTGCCGCTTGTGGCAGTGGCAGTGGTCCAAGGGCTCACGTGGTTCCTGTGTCCGAGAGCCTGAGACCGTGACAGCACTGAGGCCATGAACCTGAATTAAGGTAGTAAGTAGACTCAGAAAAATATTAGAGTAGAAGAGCTACGACTGATCCTTGGGGGACACCACAAGAGAGTGGATAGGAAGAAGAGGTATTGGTAGAAGAGGAGGGGAAAGAATCGAAAATGAGCTATTATCCAAAAAAAGAACTGAACCAATGGTAGACAGTGACTGAAATTCCCTTTGATCACAACTGAGAGAGAAGTAATGTGTAATCCACAAGATTGAAGGCTCTGGTCTTAGTAGAGCAAATTTATCCTCATCTAAAGAAGAGAGCAATTCACGGAGTAGGGCAGTAACCTCATTCTCTGTTCTAACTATGTGAAGAGTATTGTCTCTACTTAAGGTTGATGGGTCAGGAGATTTAGCCTGAGAAGGGAAGTGGTCAACAATCTGCTTATTAAATGAATTTTATTTATTTATTTATTTGTTGCATTTGTATCTCACATTTTCCCACCTATTTGAAGACTCATTGTGGCTTATAATAATACATCATAACAAGCGTCAATCAAGAGTAGATAAACAATTGGTTACATTTTTATTTTCCCAGTCTGTTTTGTTGAAAGTATAATAATATTAGCTTCATTTTTTGATTGGTTTCCCTGATGATGGGATAATATAGTTACTTTTCCTTTTAGAATGCTTTGTCAATCGGAATGCTCTGTTTTTATCTATCAAGTTGATCTTGCCTGAATATTTTTTATAATATTATAAATAACATTACATTACAAATTACATTTGTAATCCACCATTATCTTAAAGGTCAAGGCGACTCACAATAAGAAAAACTGAGCATTCTCAGGAATGTAACAGATCATAAACCATCATGCACAATAAATCCATGCATATATCATTTTACTAGTACAAATTTCTGAAATGAAAAAGCTTTTAAAGATTAACAAAATTGTTTGTAGTCAATTATACATCTCAAAGCTAAAGGTAAGCATTCCAGTTTTTCATAGCCAAAAATGTAAAAGATGTAGAAAATAACGTCTTATATCTAACTTTTGTTAGAGAAAAAAGATTAAGTCACAGATAAGAAAGGACTGAATAGAAATGTGGGTCACTTCCAGCTATCGGATGCCAGACCTTCTGATTCACCTAAGTGGGCTTCTCTTCCTTTTCTTCATTTCTAATCTAGTCTAGTCTAATCTTCACATTTATAACCCGCTTAGGGCTCGATTCCATATATGTACATTAATCCACAGAATAATCTATGGTGAGGTACCAGAATACATGCTTGAATTGGTTGATTTACCACCTAGAAACAGAACCAGTTCATCGCGATCTTATCTGAACTTACATTACCCAGACTGCAATGGCTTAAAGTATAAATCAATTTACGCCTCAAACTTCACTTACATTGGCACTCAACTGTGGAACGCCTTACCCAAAGTAACAAAAACTACCCAGAACTACCTAAACTTTAGGAAACCATTGAAAACAGTATTGTTCAAGAAGGCTTATTCCCCAGGTTCAACATAATCAGAATTATCCCTTACTATTATAAGATCCAATAGACTCGAATTACATCTTATCTTTCATATTTACTACTGATTAATTGTTATTCATATCCTACTTCAATACCCATCGCTGTTTAACTGTTATTTTTTTATTCTGCTAAATTTGAAAAATTGTACTTCTCGCATTGTAACTTACTACAATATTCTTGTAAGCCACTTTGAGCCTGCTATCAGTGGGAAAAGGTGGGATACAAATGTGATAAATAAAATAAAAATAAAAAATATATCATGCCTAAAAAATCGGTGCCTATAAAATTTTGGTGCAGTTTATAGAATATACCTGCGCGACTACCTTTAGTCAGGGGCAGTCACTCCAAGTAAAACTTGCAAACGCCTACACCTAAATTAGGAGCAGACTGGGTGTTTTCTATAACAACACTCATGGTTTTTAGAAATGCCCACAACCTGCCCATTCCATACCCATGACCACTCCCCCTTTTCAGCAGCACGCATTAGAATTTACACGCATCACTTTATAGAATACGCGTAAATTCTAATTAAATCCAATTAGTGTCAATCATTGTTAATTGGTAATGGTTGGCGCTGATTGGCTTGTTAGCTAATTAAGTTACGCATGCAAATCCAGAATGTGACCAGATTTGCACGTACAACGTAAGTTGCGCTGTATAGAATCCAGGGGTTAAGCCCCAAAACAGGTCCAAAGCTGCGTACGATATATTAGTGCAATACGTAGTAGCAACAGCCAGTGTATAATGTCCTGTTAAGTAATCATTAGTCATTTGCGAAATGAGAAATAAGAATTTTGTTTTGTAGCTAATAGTAAATTGTTCCAGAATGTGACTGCTTGATATAAAAAGGATCCTTTTAATAATTTCTTAAAGCGAACCTCTTTAAATGAAGGAAAACCTAATGCTAGTTGATTCACTGATTGATTATATAGGTAGAATTTGAACCAGTTCAGTGAACTGAATAGAAGTCAGACCATGTAAAATCTTAAAAATAAAACAAGAAGATTTGAATCAAAGTCAATAAAGTTTTCACAGTAAAGGCAATACTAGATTTAAAAACCAAACGAGCAGCCATATTTTGTACAACTGATTTCTATTCTGTAATTTTACTGAAATACCGAGTTACAAAACACTGTAATAATCCAACTGAGATAATATTAAACTGTGAACCATTATAGTAAAGTGGCTGTCATGAAAATATAAATAGGGAGTGTTAAGTTGTTTAAGTCTAAAATAGACTTTTTTAAACAAATGATTTTCTTGCAGTTCCAAGAACAATGAAGAATCCTAAAACTATACCAAGTACATAAGTATTGCCATACTGGGAAAGACCAAAGGTCCATAAAGCCCAGCAACCTGTTTCCAACAGTGGCTAATTCCCAAAAAGTACAAAACTTTTTATACTGCTTATCCCAGAAATAGTGGATTTTCCCCAAGTCCATTCAATAACAGTCTATGGACTTTTCCTTTAGGAAGACATCCAAGCCTTTTGTAAACTCCGCTAAGCTAACTGCCTTGACCACATTCTCTGGCACCGAATTCCAGAGTTTAATTACACGTTGACTGAGGAAAACAATTTTCTCCGATTCGTTTTAAATTTACTACATTGTAGCTTCATCTCATGCCCCCTTGTCCTAGTATTTTTGGAAAGCGTAAACAGATGCTTCACATCTACCCATTTAACTCCACTCATTATTTTATAGACCTCTATCATATCTCCCCTCTGCCGCCTTTTCTTCAAGCAGAAGAGCCCTAGCCGCTTTAGCCTTTCCTCATAGGGAAGTCGTCCCATCCCCTTTATCATTTTCGTTGCCCTTCTCTGCACCTTTTCTAATTCCACTATATCTTTTTTGAGATGCGGCGGCCAGAATTGGACACAATATTCGAGGTGCAGTCACACCATGGAGTGATACAAAGGCATTATAACAT
Source organism: Microcaecilia unicolor (assembly GCF_901765095.1). Classification (NCBI taxonomy): domain Eukaryota; kingdom Metazoa; phylum Chordata; class Amphibia; order Gymnophiona; family Siphonopidae; genus Microcaecilia; species Microcaecilia unicolor. The sequence goes on from NC_044032.1 coordinate 660,667,387, forward strand.
CCTCATTTTTGTTTTCCATTCCGTTCCTAATAATACCTAACATTCTATTTGCTTTCTTAGCCGCCGCAGCACACTGACCAGAAGGTTTCAACATATCATCAACGACGACACCTAGATCCCTTTCTTGGTCGGTGACTCCTAACGTGGAACCTTGCATGACATAGCTATAATTCGGGTTCCTCTTTCCCACATGCATCACCTTGCACTTGCTCACATTAAACGTCATCTGCCATTTAGCCGCCCAGTCTCCCAGTCTCGTAAGGTCCTCTTGTAATTTTTCACAATCCTCCCGCGATTTAATGACTTTGAATAACATTGTGTCACCAGCAAATTTAATTACCTCACTAGTTAGTCCCATCTCAAAGTCATTTATAAGTATGTTAAAAAGCAGCGGTCCCAGCACAGACCCCTGGGGAACCCCACTAACTACCCTTCTCCATTGAGATTACTGACCATTTAATCCTACTCTCTGTTTTCTATCTTTTAACCAGTTTTTAATCCACATTAGAACACTACCTCCTATCCCATGACTCTCCAGTTTCCCCTGGAGTCTTTCATGAGGTACTTTGTCAAACACCTTCTGATAAACCAGATACACAATATCAACCGGCTCACCTTTATCCACATGTTTGTTCACCCCTTCAAAGAAATGTAATAGATTGGTGAGGCAAGATTTCCCTTCACTAAAACCATGTTGACTTTGTCTCATTAATCCATGCTTTTGAATATGCTCTGTAATTTTGTTCTTAATAAGTCTCTACCATTTTGCCCGGCACCGACGGTCTATAATTTCCCGGATCTCCTCTTGAACTCTTTTGTACATATGTATGTACTTTAGTACCTTGGTTGATTTCTCTACTGCCAATTGGCTCTGAGACTTATTTCTTGCAGTTGACCTGCAGGTTTTACTCCAACAACCCATCTACATTTTCTCTGCATATCTTTCTTAGATTGTAAGCTTGAAGAAGCAGGAACTGTTTATTATAGATGATAACAGGATAATAATATTAAATGAAAAGGAGAGAGAGCTGGACCAGGTCTTTACAGCTCTTGCTATTTGCTTTCCATCACATGTGTTAAGAATCTGACAAAAACTCTTGGTAGAAGGCATGTGAAGAGTGGCCTAGTGGTTAGGGTGGTGGACATTGGTCCTGGGGAACTGAGTTCGATTCCCTGCACAGGCAGCTCCTTGTGACTCTGGGCAAGTCACTTAACCCTCCATTGCCTGCCGCATTGAGCCTGCCATGATTGGGAAAGCGCAGGGTACAAATAAAATAAATAAATAAATAAAATTTGCATTGCATAAGCTGGCTGCCCTGACAAGCGAACAGTGATTAAATATTTCCATAAAGCACGTGCCAGAAGGAGACGCCTGCAATCTCGTCTCCTTTCCTTACTGCAGTTGGCTAAAGCTGGCCCAGAAATACATCATAAAGCAAAAATGAGAAAAATCAGGCTGAGAGACTGGGAAATGGAATGAAGGAGCAGCCTGGTGGTTGAGCTTCAGGCTGAGAGCTAGATTCAAATCACACCATAGGCAAATCACTTAACCCTCCATTTGTTTAAATGGTTTATACACAAATGAGCATGTGCTGCTACTGCACTTACGGCAGTGGCATAAGATCATATTCTAATTCACCTATGCAGTTCTCCACCTACTGTGGGTATGGACAGAATGGCCTCGCTTCAAAGATCCTCGGGCTTCTGCCAGCACATAACCTCTATCCTCCAAATAAACAGTTCTTTCCTTGTTTTTCCGCAGTGACCTTCACTCAACCCCTTCTTGTGGTTGGATGTGTCTGCATGTTGGATGTGGTAACAGCTGTTAGCTTAGCAGGGTTTTAAAAAGGGTTGGATATCTTCCTAAAAGAAAAGTACATAAGAGACGGATGAGGGGAGATATGATTGAGTGGTGTAGAACGAGTAGAAGTAAATCGATTTTTCACTCGTTCCAAAAGTACAAAGACTAGGGGAGACTCGAGGAAGTTACATGGAAATACTTTTAAAACAAATAGGAGGAAATATTTTTTTCACTCAATGAATAGTTAAGCTCTAGAACTCTTTGCCAGAGGATGTGGTGGCAGTGGTTAGCGTATCTGAGTTTAAAAAAGGTTTGGACAAATTCCTGGAGGAAAAGTCCATAGTGTGCTATTGAGACTGACATAGGAAGCAACTACTTACCCTAGGATTTCTAGTATAGAGTGTTGCCACGATTTGGATTTCTGCCAGATACTTGTGTCCTGGCTTGGCTACTGTTTGAAAAACAGGATACTGGGCTAGATGGACCATTGGTCTGACCCAGTATGGCTACTGTTATGTCTTTATGTTATGTTTTTATGAGCCCTTTGCAGCCATGCAATTGGCCTCTTGGCCTTTGAGAGCTCTGGCTCCTCCTTAAGCCAGCCATCCCAGGGTGGGGGCATCCTGCTGAAATCAGACACCCTCACCTTTTATGGAGGAGCCGGGCTGGGATCCGGTGCCTCAGCTTCTAATTCTTTAGGCTGGTGCTTTCTTTTGAACTTTGTTCCACTGCCTGCCTGCCTGACCCCACGCCTGGAACCCAACTTTGCTCTCCTGTCTGCCGCCTGCTTGAACCCATGCCTGGAATCCGGCTTTGCTCTCTTGTCTGTACCTTGCCTGAACCCACGCCTGGAATCCGACTTTGTCCCGCTGCCTACCACCTGCCTGAACCCAACACCGTTCTTCTGCCTGCCGCCTGTCTGAACCCACGTCTGGAATTCAACGCTTTTCTTCTGCCTGGACCCATACCTGGAATCTGACTTTGCCCTTCTGACTGCTGCCTGCCTGGACTATCCACCTGTCTCCCGCCTTATCCTGAGCCTGAACCTCGTCCTTGCCATCATCCTCCGTTTAAGCCCTGCTGGCCGCCTGCATCCAGGGGCTCAACCGTTGGGGAACGGTGGTCACCGCAGATGAAGTGTGGAGCTTGTTGACTGCTGCTCCTATCCCGGGATCAGCGCAAGGGCTCATTACACATGAAACCACCCTAATATTCTTCTATTATAAATATTAACCTGCACTTACATAACAAAGGAATTTTTGAATTTCTTACCCTCCTGGTAATTCTTCCACACCCCTATCTCCCATTCGAAAGGTCACCTTCTTTATCTTTTTGCTTATAGATTTACCAGCTACTACTACTACTTATCATTTCTATAGCGCTACTAGACGTACACAGCACTGTACACTTGAACATGGAGAGACAGTCCCTGCTTGACAGAGCTTACAATCAGGACAGACAAACAGGACAAACAAGAAATAAGGGAATATTAAAGTGAGGATGATAAAATAAGGGTTCTGAACAAGTGAATAAGGGTTAGGAGTTAAAAGCAGCATCAAAAAGGTGGGCTTTTAGCTTAGATTTGAAGACGGCCAGAGATGGAGCTTGACGTACCAGCCCAGGAAGTCTATTCCAGGCATATGGTGCAGCAAGATAAAAGGAACGGAGTCTGGAGTTGCCTTATCATTAGCCTTATCCACATCTGATACTTAATGGGAACCAACCCTATGGTCAGATCATTACAAATTAGTATTCTCCTTAAATTGGCTAGAATCATTGAAAGACACTCACCCCAAGTCCACCCTCCCTCTTTTAAGTCTAGAGGAAGGATTGAAATTGATGACTTCTGCAGTGGGAGAGCCTGGGGGGGAGGCAATACATTACTCTTTCCAAGAAAAAAAAATTAAATGCTCCCAGGTTCCAATCTAATTCATGTTTAATGTGAGATAAAATGCCATAAATAAGTAAATAAATAAATAGAAACTCTGAATGTTGAGCACCTAACATGATGTCTGTTTTAGAATCCCTTTACCAGGAGAAAAAAAAGTATCTGCACCAATATAACAAGGTTAGGTGTCCCTATAACCAGCCCCTTCAAACGATAAACCGATTACGATATATAACAAATTACTACTCTACTTATGAAAAGTTATTCCCTTATTGCACTTCCTCTGTGTGTGTATGCACAAGCCGGCATGTTTGAAAATTCAACACTTTTTTTTTTACAGTATCTGGTCCACAGTCCCCACCCCACTCACCTCACCTATTCGAGACCTCCTCTCCACTCCCCAGGTGAAAATTTATTCTGTTACTACACTTCTTCTGTACACATCCGTATGCATAAGCCGGCATATTTGAAAATATTTTTTTGAGTTTCCTCCCTACGGTCCCCACCCCACCTACTCCAGTCCTCCTCCCCACTCCCCTGATCCCTCGAGCCGCAGGGTCCCAGCACGTACTTAAAGGCAGGCAGCCAGCCACCCTGGTGTTCTAATGGATTCTTCAGGGCCAGGCAGGAAAGATTCCCAGGAAAAACTGCCGCTGGAAGTCTTGGCAGCCATTTTTAAAGAGTGATACAGCAGTGGAGGGTCAGCACCGGCAGCGGGCAGGAAAGACTGGGGATCTTTCCTGCTCGGGCTCCGAAGAATCCATTAGATCACTAGGGTGGCTGCCTTAAAGGCTTTAGGTATGTGCTGGGACCCACGGCTTGGGGGGGAGGAGAGGCGCTGCGAACCGGCTTGCTCTGCCTCAACAACCGACTCGCAAGATGTCAGAAAAATTAACAGCTGGCTCTTGCGAGCCGTTGCGAGCTGGCTCCAGCACACCACTGGACTTCTGGTTGAACAAACAAGATACTGGACTCATGTCTAAATGTCTAATTCATTAACATTCATAAAAGATTTGTATGTATTAAGTAAAGCAATACTAGACTCCGTGGCACCAGTAAAAATTAAATCGAAATCAAAAAGAGCCAATCCATCTGCTTCAATAAAGACATCTTATGCATCAAATGAAATGTAGACAGCTTGAAAGAAGATGGCAAAAATCCCAAACTGAAGAAAATAAATTACATTGGAAATGAGCTCTAAGACTCTATAAATACCCAATAAAAAAGACTAAAATAAACTACTATGAAAATCTAATATCAACTGATCTTTTCAATATCAAACATATTTTCAACGTAGTCAACACCCTCAGATACCCAGGCTATATTACTACCTCCAATGAATCTGCTCCATCTGCTACCCAATTAGCTACATATTTTGAGCAAAAATCATAAAAATTAAAGATAACATTATAACGTTTAAAGGAGACCCTAGTACTACTTATCACCCATTGTTTGGCTGTATACTGGCCCATTGTTTGGCTGTATACTGGCCCGATTTTGCACCTACTGGGTTCGTTGGGCACTGCAGAGGTTTGATTTTCTCCCCAATACCTGGTTCAGACCGGAAAATCAGGGGGGTGATTTTCTTTTTCGTCGTGTCGGCGGTTCGGTTACATCGGTGTGGCAGTTTTAGGTCCAGGAGTGCCAGGACCGGCTTCCCACATCGCGGGAAGCTATTGGTTGGCTCCTTCCCAGTGTTTGTTCGTCCCAGCTCTCCCTCAGCCTTTCAATCGGTGAGCTCCAGTCCGCGATGGTCATCTGCACTGCTTGTGGATGGCTGCTGTGCATTGAGGCCTTCATCGCGTTGGGGAGATTTACTGCGCATAGCTGCATCTTGAGAGGGACTTGCCTCCTATTGAGTCACCATATGTTGCCTTTGGCTCCGGTAGACTGCGTCCTCTGTTCCTCAGCAGTGTTATTGCCGGACCTGTTGGCTGCTGTCATCTGCCTCCGGTGGCCGCCTCCACTCTCCAGGCTGCATGCTGCTTCTTCGGCACTTCGTCCGCGCTCACTGGGACCCCCTACAGTGCCTTGTTGGGAGCTGTTCCAGCCACTTTGATACATCTCAACACCTGGTTTTCCACAGTCCATTTTAGACTCTTTTCCCTCCCCTCCCCTTCCCTTCTTCCTCTGTTCCTCTACCTCCTCTCCTGTCATTGTAATTGTTTTCTCAGTTCATTGTAAACCGCTTTGGGGCTGCTTTCAGTGGCAAAAAGCGGGGTATAAATGTTCTAAATAAATAAATAATAAAATAGCTCTACAAGACGTATGCAGCACTGTACATTTGAACACGAAGAGACAGTCCCTGCTCAAAAGAGCTTACAATCTAATTAGGACAAACAGGACAAATAAGGGATAAGGGAATTACTAAGGTGGGAAAAAAACATGAGTACTGAACAAGTGAGAAATCGTTAGGAGTTAAAAGCAGCATCAAAAAGGTGGGCTTTTAGCTTAGATTTGAAGACAGCCAGAGATGGAGCTTGACATACAGGCATATGGTGCAGCAAGATAAAAGGAACGGAGTCTGGAGTTAGCAGTGGAGGAGAAGGGTGCAGATAAGAGAGATTTACCCAGTGAACGGAGTTCCCGGGGAGGAATGTAGGGAGAGATGAGAGTAGAGAGGTACTGAGGAGCTGCAGACTGATTGCACTTATAGGTCAATAAGAGGAGTTTGAACTGTATGCGGAAACGAATAGGGAGCCATCTCCCCCCAATGAGCTGAAGACTGCGGAGTCCCACAAGGATGTCCCCTTTCACCCATCTTATTCAATATTATGATGCCCCCTTTAGGAAAGGTGCTCATTGCCCATAGTTATAATAATTTTATTTATGCAGATGACGTGGAGGGGCATTTTCAAAAAGGACGTCCAAGTTTCGATTTGGACGTCCTTGCAAAACATCCCAATCCAGAGACGGGGAAACCCGCATTTTCGAAACAAGATGGACCTCCATCTTTCGTTTCGAAAATACCATCATGGACGTCTAAATCCTTAAATTTTGTCATCCCTAGGTTTGGACGTCCCTAGACATGGACATTTCTGATTTTCGGCGATTTTCAAAATCAAAGACGTCCATGTCAAAAACGGACAAATGCAAGCCATTTGGTCGTGGGAGGAGCCAGAATTTGTAGTGCACCGGTCCCCTTGACATGCCAGGACACCAACCGGGAACCCTAGGGGGCACTGCAGTGGACTTCATAAACTGCTTTCAGGTACACAGCTCCCTTACCTTGTGTGTTGAACCCCTCAAAACCCACTACCCCCAATTGTACACCACTACCATAGCCCTTATGGGTGAAGGGGGCACCTAGATGTGGGTACAGTGGGTTTATGGTGGGTTTTGGAGAGATCACTGTTTCCTCCACAAACATAACAGGTGGGGGGATGGGGCTGGGTCCGTCTGTCTGAAGTGCACTCACCCACTAAAACTGCTCCAGGGACCGGCATACTGCTGTCACGGACCTGAGTATGACATCTGAGGCTGGCAAGACATATTTTGAAAGATGTTATTTTGAGGGTGGGAGGGGGTTAGTGACCACTGGGGGAGTAACGGGAGGTCTTCCCTGATTCTCTCCGATGGTCATCTGGTCATTTCAGGCACTTTTTTGTGCCTTAGTTGTAAGAAAAACAGGTCTGGGTGAAAACGTCCAAGTGCTAGTCAGGGACGTCCTTCTGTTTTTCGATTATGGGTCAAGGACGTCCAAGTATTAGGCATGCCCAAGTCCCACCTTCGCTACGCCTCTGAAATGCCCCCTTGAATTTTGGCTGTCCCTGCGATGGAGTGCAGTTGAGGACATCCAAAATCGGCTTTCGATTATACCGATTTGGACGTTTCTGGAAGAAGGACGTCCATCTTCCGATTTATGTCAAAAGATGGGCGTCCTCTTTCGAAAATGAGCCCAATAATCATCTGTACATCCCTTTCAAGATTCTATTGAAGTGCTATCTATCATCAGATCTGATCCAAACCTGATGGAGAATTGGGCCTCGACCTTTAAACTAAAATTGAATAGAGAGAAAACAAAATTTCTGTTATTATGTAACCCTCACCGTGTTATAAACTGTCAAAACTTTACAACTGAAAATGTAAGTTATCCATTGGAGTCCCAACTAAAGATACTTGGTATAATAATTGATTCCTACACATTATTTGACATCCAAGTCCAAGCAGTCATCACAAAAACCTTTAAAGCAATGTGGAAACTAAAAAAGATCAGGCATCTCTTCCCTAATGATATGTTTAGAACCTCAGTACAAACATTCTATTCAATATATTTGTGAGATATATTGCCGAAGGCTTACAAGGTAAAGTTTGCCTTTTTGCGGATGACACCAAGATTTGCAACAGACTGGACACCCCGGAGGGAGTGGAAAGCATGAAAAAAGATCTGCGGAAGCTAGAATGGTCCAACGTTTGGCAATTAAAATTCAATGCGAAGAAATGCAAAGTGATGCACTTAGGGAGTAGAAATCCACGGGAGACATATGTGTTAGGCGGGGAGAGTCTGATAGGTACGGATGGGGAGAGGGATCTTGGGGTGATAGTATCCGAGGATTTGAAGGCGACGAAACAGTGTGACAAGGCGGTGGCCGTAGCTAGAAGATTGCTAGGCTGTATAGAGAGAGGTATGACCAGCAGAAGAAAAGAGGTTTTAATACCCCTGTATAAGATGTTGGTGAGGCCCCACCTCCAGTATTGTGTTCAGTTTTGGAGGCCGTATCTTGTGAAGGATGTTAAAAAAAATGGAAGCGGTGCAAAGGAAAGCTACGAAAATGGTATGGGATTTGCGTTACAAGACGTATGAGGAGAGACTTATTGACCCCTCCCTGTGTCCCGCCCTCGTGGAAACCCAGAAGTTACATCAGACGACGGCGGGACACAGGGAGGGAAGGCCAGAAGAGACGCGATCTGCGACTGCCGCTTTGAATGAAAGGGGCCCGGAGCCGTGGAGGCAGGCAGGTGAGACCACGGACTGCAATGGTGGGGGGAGTGGCAGGGGGCGACGTAGGTGGGGCAGCGGGAGGCGGGGCGGCCTTGTCCCGGGCCCAGCCTAGTCTCTCAGCAGCCCTGCCTTTACCAGCCTCTCCTCTTCCCCCATTCTTTATCTCAGTGGATAACACTCATCCTTCCTGTCTCATCAGCTCGTAACCTTCAGGGCCAACTTCGACTCCTCTCTCTCCTTCTCTACACATATTCAACAGACTGCTAAAACCTGTTGTTTCTTTCTCTATAATATCACCTTTATCTTTTGGGAATTGTCCTGCTGCTAACAGGGTTTTTGCTGTCTAGCAGACATTTCACATGTGTGTATGTTGTCAGTAGTACCTTTACTGTGCTCATTTTGGGTGGTTTGAATGAGGTCCAGATTCTGTCTGCCATTGTATGGGCATTGTATGGGTCTTGTAAGAAGTTAGTGATGGATATTTGCAGTATCATGAGGTTATATCTTATCTTCGCTATTTTTTGTTCAAAAATATTGAGCTAGCTGATCTGCATAGGTGGTGTTTCAGTTGATACCAGTATGTCCTAGGTTTTCATTAGGTTGTTCATGAGTTCAAATATTTTTTTGTGTTAGTCTGTTCTGGATTTGTGTATGTGTTGTAGTGTTCCGCTTTTGCTTTCTTTATATTCTGTTTGTATGTTATTATAGCTTTTCTCCATATATCTTTGTTTCTGTTTTGTTTTTGTCTCATGTTCTTTCTAGTCTCCTGCTTAGTTTTTTTCATAAGCAATAGCTCACCATTGAATCAGGGTCTTAGTTGTTTTTTATTTCTTGTTTTTGTTTTCAGTGGTGCTGTTTTATCCATTGTGTTTGCATCCCAGTTTGAGATGAAATGGATGTCATTTGGTTCTAGGTTTCTATATTCATTCATCACTGTTCCCTAGAAGGTGTGGTTGTCCACCTTACCTCTGGTCGTGAATGTATGTGATGACCTTGGTTTTCTATTCTTTCCGTTCTCTTTCCATTGTAATCTAAAAGTGAGCTTGCTGTGGTCTGACCATGGTACCTCTTCCCATTTGTGGTTTTCTATTGTGTGATTGTTGTTTGCTGGTAGCCTGTGGGTGGCCTTTTGTATGGGATGAGATGCATTTTTCTATAGTGAAGTTCTATTGGTTTAAGAAATTCATTAGAGTCTTGGTGTTATTGTCGTTCTGTTTGTCTAGGTGCAGATTGATATCACCACCAATTATTTCAAGAACAAAAACAGTCTTATATTCACCATTTTCATAACTTCAAGAAAGATAAACATTAATACTCAATATACATGTTCATGCTTTGGTAGCCCACGTTTTCAAGTAAGAGAGAGCGATAAGAGTCAGGGAAGATATAACATATAAATTAAACTGAGGTAATATTGGCGTGTTATTCCAGGCTATCTATTTTACTTCAGTTGTTTCCCGTCCAGAAATGACTTCAGGTGGTCAGGAGAATAAAATGTATATTTCACCGCACCCATCTTAACATTACACTTACAAGGATAGGCTAAAAAAAAAGACCCTCCAGTATCTATTGTCCTTGCTTTCAAAGCCAAAAAAGCTTTTCTTCTTTGCTGGGTAGTCTTTGTTACATCAGGGAATATTTGTACTTTTATACCTCCAAACCTCATATTTACATTTTTGAAGTAAAGTTTCATTATATTATTCAGGTCTGGACCCATGGAAGTGCCAGAAAGGGGGTGTTTCAATTGCAATGCAAGTTCTATGGAGAACATTAGAGGTACATTTCACAGACCGAGATCATAATCCACATGCCCAGTGCCTCCTCTGCACAGGCCGAATCCGACCTTTTGGTAGCTCACACCCGGTCAGGAAACATCACTCCTCAGCTGGGCAGAATTAGAGGAGGCGCAGAAAAGTGCGGCTCCACCCAGAAACCCCCATGGGCACCGGAGCCCTGGAATTGGCCACCAATGGTGTCTGGAATCTCTGGAGGACCTCCAAACATCGTCAGACCCCCAGGTAATAATTTTTAAAAAAGGAAAAAATTAAATATAACCCACTGGGTTACATGATTTTCATATAAACTGCTGGAATGTGGAGTGATTTAATCGTGGAAAGTGTTTCGGGAACCAATGGCCCTCTAGAGCTGTTCTAACTAACTGCCAGCTTGCATCCCACAGGGGAGTTGAACCTTAAGACTGAGCTCCTGGGAGGAGAAGAGGGTCTCTGAACCCACTAATCACTTCTTTTTTCCCAGGTGGAGGCACTGAGCATCAACTGTGAAGTGAATGGGTCCAAAGGAGACTACCCATCTGAGGAGGCTCCCTGCCCGCTCGGACCCTGGACCCATGGAAGTGCCAGAAAGGGGGTGTTTCAATTGCAATGCAAGTTCTATGGAGAGCATTAGTAGTACATTTCAGAGACCGAGATCATAATCCACATGCCCTGGCTTAGGAGTGAGGTTCTTTCCTGTCATGATATGCACAAAACTGACCACTTATGTAGCACTGCGGGGCAAGAAAGGCTCCCGTTTCCTCAGTCTGCAGTATGTGGTATGGCTAGATGGAACATTTTGGGTGGGTGTTGCTGGCTCTGTAACACTGCCACAGACTGCTGAGCTCTGGACACCTTTGGAACAGATCTTCAGCTAGATGTCCAGCAGGTACCGCAAGGGTGAATTGCTACTGGATGGGTTGAGTCCAGTTGTGGCTACACCACTGCTTGCATGTAAAGAATAAAATGTACGTTTCCCAATCTACAAGGTAAGGAAGGCAAACGTTTCCCAGTGTGTATTTCCAATGCATCCCTCATCCATCCAGCTGCAGAAAGGCTTCTGGAATCCCTCCAAAACCTGCTTCCAGACACAATTTAGTTAACATATCTCTGCATTATATTATGTGTCAAAATCAATAAGCTCAGCATTTACTGACTGTCATTCATAAATTCCCTGCAAATTCATTTGCTTAGTAAAAATAAAAAGTGCCTTCTTCTCATTTTTCAGAGTCAGTTTTGGAAATTAATTGAATGCTAAATTAGAAATGGGATTTTATTGGCTGCATTATTAAAGGGTTTGCTGGATATGTAAGCTGGTTGCTTAGAAGGTGAATCTATTCTTAGCAATGACCCATGTTTGGATAATCCTTCTATACCTGGGTGTCTGTGCCTTGAGTTTTCCTATGCTTAATCAGATTTGAGACTCTAAAAAACCTGACATGCAGTAGAATATAATGTGTTGGAAAAATTAGCAGTTTTGCACAGGGTTTTCCATTGATCTTAATTGTTATAGTGTTCACTTTACACCATCAATCACCTCAAAGTACCTTCCACACATCTGATTTCTGCCTCAAAACTAACTACCTGTTCCTCTGATCCTATTCCCACCCATCTACTTAACACTATCTCTCCTACTGCCATCCCTTTTATCTCTCATATCCTCAATCTTTCACTGTCCACTGCAACTGTTCCTGATTCTTTCAAACATGCCGTAGTCACACCACTCCTTAAAAAACCTTCATTGGACCCTACCTGTCCTTCCAACTATCACCCCATCTCCCTCCTCCCTTTCCTATCCAAGATGCTTGAACGTGCTGTTCACCACCGTTGCCTTGACTTTCTTTCATGTCAAGCTATTCTTGATCCACTTCAATCTGGCTTTCGCCCCCTTCATTCAACTGAACCAGCGCTTGCTAAAGTCTCCAATAACCTGTTCCTGCCCAGATCCAAAGGGCTCTATTCTATCCTCATCCTTCTCGATCTATCTGCTGCTTTTGACACTGTTGATCCCAGCCTACTCCTTGATACGCTGTCCTCACTTGGATTTCAGGGCTCTGTTCATTCCTGGTTTTCTTATCTCTCCCAGAGTACCTTTAGTGTATACTCGAGTGGATCCTCCTCTACTTCTATCCCACTGTCAGTTGGTGTACCTCAGGGATCTGTCCTGGGACCTCTTCTTTTCTCCATCTATACTTCTTCCCTTGGTACTCTGATCTCATCCCTTGGTTTTCAGTATCATCTTTACGCTGATGACTCCCAGATCTACCTCTCCACACTAGAAATCTCAGCAGGAATCCAGGCCAAAGTATTGCCTGCCTGTCTGACATTGCTGCCCGGATGTCTCACCACCATCTGAAACAAAACAAATCCAAGACTGAGCTTCTTATCTTTCCCCCTAAACCAACCTCTCCTCTTCCCCCATTCTCTATTTCTGTGGATAACGCTCTTATCCTTCCTGTCTCATCAGCTCATAACCTTGAGGTCATCTTCGACTCCTCTCTTTCCTTCTATGCACATATTAAGCAGCTTGATAAAACCTGTCGTTTCTTTCTCTATAATATCACCAAAATTCGCCCTTTCCTTTCTGAGCACACTACCAGAACCCTCATCCATGCTCTTATCACCTCTCGCTTAGACTATTGCAACTTGCTTCTCACAGGTCTCCCACTTAGCCATCTCTCTCCTCTTCAATCTGTTTAAAATTCTTCTGCACAACTTATATTCCACCAGTGTCGTTATGCTCATATTAGCCCTCTCCTCAAGTCACTTCACTTCCTAAGGAGGGGAAGCCAGTGCAGAGCAGCCAAGTGTTATGCGTGGGTGCTCTGCTCATGCCAAAGACGGCTTCATACACGCAGACAAGCTGCATGTAATAGCGTCTACAACCTTAAATAAACACAAGTCCAGGTGTAAACGTCCAAGTACTTGACAGGGACGTTTTTTTTTTTTTTTTCCGTATGGGTGAAGGACGTCCAAGCGTTAGGTGCCTTTGCTGTGCCTCCATCCCTGCGACGGGCAGTTGAGGACATCCAAAATGTGGATGTTTCTGTGAGAAGGATGTCTATGCCTCTGGCACCCCCTTATTTATTTTTTTTGGATTTTGGATCACAAGTAGCAGCAGTGGGATTTGAACCAGCCACCTCAGGCGTGCAAGACCAGTGCTCTAACCACTAGGCCATTCCTCTACTCTACTTCACTCACTTGAAATTTAGCCGTCCCTGTGTGTGGGGGGGGGGGGGGGTGGTAGTTCAGGATATCCAAAATGTTTGAAAGAAGGACGTCCACGCCTTCGCTATGTCTCCGCTGACACACACACACATCCCCCCCCCCCCCCCCCCCCCGGGGCCTGCATACTGCTGCGATGGACCTGAGTATGATGTTTGAGGCTGGCAAAAAAAGTTTTTAAAGTTGTTTTTTTCAGGGTGGGAGGGGGTTAGTCACCACTGGGGGAATCAGGGGAGGTTCGCTAGCGTTTTTAGTGCATGCTAAAACTTACCACTCGCTAACCGTGTAAAAATGTGACCGTGCCTCTAGTGCAGCTTAGTAAAAAGGGCCCCTAGTTAACAGTAAAATATCACATCTGAACCGTAGCCCATATTGATAACTGCCCCCTTTAGTAGTGTCAGCATCAGTACAGAAGTACAAGGCGTGGAGTGATGTCGCTCTTTTTGCGCATAGGTATTTTGCATAAATACTTGCTCCCACTTCACATTTAAGGAAATATATGTGCACATGTATTTTACAAAATGCTCATGTCTAGCACAGCTTCTGTCAAACAGACTTGAAATTCTGAATGTCCCGACTTGCACATTGTCCGATATAGCATTTGTACACTTGGGAGGTTTCACAGTAAATGTATATTTCTATTTTGAAACGGTACAAAAATAGTTTGCAGCCATGAGTCCACAAGCTAATTTTCACTTCTTATCCCATGTGAAAAGCTTTGAAAACAAGCCAGTCCATTAAAAAAAATGTTACATTGTGGAGACAGTTTAAAGTATGTGCAGACACATCCAATCTTCAAACATAAATTATGAAAATAGATTAGTCTTCGTGGCCTGAAACATCTAAATGTATTTCCTCAGGCAGTTTATTGAAAATTTATCAATTCATCTTATCACTGCATGGTTTGTGCAAACAATGTTTGCTTGGTTTTTGTGGGCTCGTAGGATAACCTTTGTGAAGCAGGACTCTGGCTTTAATGCTCTTTTATGTGCTTGTGTGACAATGAAATTCCAAAGGATTGTAGGTAAATCACAAATGTATAGGGAGATTGGGGGCATCTTAGATTGCATGCTCCTGTTTTCTGAAAAGCTCATTTCCTGTGGAAGGGTTTTAACAGGACTCGCTGCTTCTTAGAATTTGTTCAAGGAAAACATTTCTCAGTAAGAAATCAATCAAGATAGCAGAAGACCAGTAAAATGTTTCACATACCCCCTTGGCAATACCGTATTAAAATATACTAAACCAATTGCTTTTAAATTTAGAAAAAAAAACATTACCTGCAAGATTTCAGCTTTGTGCCATGTCAGAGTCAGCTACCAGAATTTGGCTGTATAGCTGTGAGAGATGGAGTTTCTCTATTAAGAGAAGTAACTGTCAGCTGTGACTGTATATGACAGAGGGGGTGGAAGGAGTAGGAGGGATGCTGCTTCTGATAGTACATAAGTATTGCCGTACTGGGACAGACCGAAGGTCCATCAAGCCCAGCATCCTGTTTCCAACAGTGGCCAATACAAGTCACAAGTACCTGGCAGAAACCCAAAGAGTAGCAACATTCCATGTAGAACCCCAAAGAATAGCAAGATTCCGGAATCCTAGAGAGTAACACGATTCCATGTAGAACCCCAAAGAGTAGTAACATTCCATTTAGAACCCCAAAGAGTGGCAAGATTCCATTCAGAATCCCAAGTACATAAGTTTTGCCATACTGGGACAGACCGAAGGTCCATCAAGCCCAGCATCCTGTTTCCAACAGTGGCCAATCCAGGTCACAAGTACCTGGCAGAAACCCAAAGAGTAGCAACATTCCATGTAGAACCCCAAAGAATAGCAAGATTCTGGAATCCTAGAGAGTAACACGATTCCATGTAGAACTCCAAAGAGTAGCAACATTCCATTTAGAATCCCAAGTACAGAAGTGTTGCTATACTGGGACAGACCGAAGGTCCATCAAGCCCAGCATCCTGTTTCCAACAGTGGCCAATCCAGGTCACAAGTACCTGGCAGAAACCCAAAGAGTAGCAACATTCCATGTAGAACCCCAAAGAATAGCAAGATTCCGGAATCCTAGAGAGTAACACGATTCCATGTAGAACTCCAAAGAGTAGCAACATTCCATTTAGAATCCCAAGTACAGAAGTGTTGCTATACTGGGACAGACCGAAGGTCCATCAAGCCCAGCATCCTGTTTCCAACAGTGGCCAATCCAGGTCACAAGTACCTGGCAGAAACCCAAAGAGTAGCAACATTCCATGTAGAACCCCAAAGAATAGCAAGATTCCGGAATCCTAGAGAGTAACACGATTCCATGTAGAACTCCAAAGAGTAGCAACATTCCATTTAGAATCCCAAGTACAGAAGTGTTGCTATACTGGGACAGACCGAAGGTCCATCAGGCTCAGCATCCTGTTTTCAACAGTGGCCAATCCAGGTCACAAATACCCGGCAAGATCCCAAAAAAGTAGAATACATTTTATGCTGCTTCTCCTAGAAATAAGCAGTGGATTTCCCCCAAGTCAATTTAATAATGGTCTATGGACTTTTCCTTTAGGAAGCTGTCCAGACCCTTTCAAAACCCCACTAAGCTAACTGCCTTTACCACATTCTCTGGTACAATATTTGTTGCAGAATATTCTAAGAGCCCCTCCCCCTCTGTTCAGCCCTTTCACTGGTTGTGATAGACTGCAGCTTAAATCAGAGTAGAGAACATCACTGTGAAGACTCAGAACTCTTGAACCAAATCTTCTTTAATGCAAACTCAAACAAAAGAAAATGACTTACAGATGTGCTGGACAAGAGTCTCTGCCTTGCAGAACTGTGAGTCTGCTCTCTACCAGCTCACTCTATATACAAGAGGAATTGGTACAACAGAGAATTCACCCTATGCCACACGCACAGACTAAGCGGAAGCAAAGTAAGCTCACAGCTGAAGGAGATAACACTAGAGCATCCTATGTAGGCAGAGGTTTGCTTAAATAGGGTCTGGCATCTGACATCAGCTGCCTCAGACGTCAGCCCAATCCCTGACATGGCCAATCAGGAGCAAGTCCCAGTAGGATCATAGCACTCAGCTAGGGTAGGAGTAAATAAACATGTTCCGCTGCAGTATGTGCAGCCCGTGTCACTTCTTGTGTGTGTGAGTGAGACTAACAAGTTAGTTACTTCTTCCATTAAAGGCTTGGTTGAAGAGCCAAGCTTTCACCTGCTTCCTGAAGTAGAGATAGTCTTGTGTTAAGAGAAGCCTTTCAGGCACTGCATTTCAGAGTGTGGGGGCTACTCCGGAGAAGGCTCGCTTGCGGGTATCACATCGTGTAATGCCTTTTGGAAAGGGTCTGGTTAGGCCTTTGGCACCAAACAGGCTCCTTCCCTGTTCTTGCTCCCGGACTGGGGTACCTCTGCTTCCCACCCAGAGCACTCCTCCACTCCACAGTTAATGCTTTTAATGGCAGAAAACTCCACTTACTTCAGCCTTAGGCATTGATCCCATCCAGGACACCTTCTCTCCTCACAGGTCCCGGCGGGGGTAGAGGCAACCAAAGACCATGTGCAGGGCCGTGCCTAGGGTCTCTGGCGCCCCCCTGCAGACTATCAGTTGGCGCCCCCCCCCCCCCACGGTGAAAATGATCGCTCACCACTTGCCACACTGACAGGAATTGTCAGCAATATTCTTAGAAACAAATTGCTATACATTGCAAAATAAGATAGCAGATGTAAATTCTCAAAGAGGACATATTCCAAACGCTAAAATGAAAATAAAATGATTTTTTTTCTACCTTTGTTGTCTGGTGACTTTCTTTTTCCGATCATGCTGGCCCAGTATCTGAGTCTGCTGCTATCTGTCCTCTTAACTCCATTTCCAGGGCTAATTTATTTCTTTACTTTCCTCCTTTCTTCTTCATTTCTTGCTCAATATCCATTTCCAGCAATTTCTTCTCTCTCCCTGGGTCCTGCCCTCCCATCCATGTCCATTCTTGTCCCTCTCTGTCCTTCCCTCCTCCATCCATAGCCAGCAATCCTCCTCTCTCCCCTCCCCTCCATTTCCAGCAAATTGTCCTCTCCCTGGGCCCCCATGTCCATCCTTGTCCCTCTCTGCCCTTCCCTGCTGCATCCATAGCTAGCAATCCTCCTCTCTCCCCTCCACTTCCAGCAATTTGTCCTCTCCCTGGGCCCTGCTGCTGCCCTCCCATCCATGCCTCTCTGCCCTCCCATCCATGCCTGTCTCTCTGCCCTCCCATCCATGCCTGCCATAGGCGGTCGGTGGCCCAACTGTTTGGGGAGGCTAAAGGGGGCGGGGTTAGGGGTGGGCCAGGGGCGGAGCTTACCTCCATAAGTGTTTGACAACACACAGAAAAAAAATAAGTAAAAATAAAAGTCACAGTTAATACCTTTTATTAAATTTAGATATTAGATATGTATCATATGTCAAAGAATAAAGTGGTTGCTCAAAGCATATACTAAACACAATCGCTCAACTGCAAAACACTATGCACAACTTTGTGCAAAAACACACTCAGAACCTTACTGTACCATAAATATTACACTGGGAAGACCCTAATACACCAATATACCACCATACGGAACATGCAGACCGTCAACAATATGAAACAAGGGATCATAATATCATGATACGTGTAGAGCCAAAAAACACCCTTTTAGGGTGGCTAGTGTTCACAATGAGCTCCTTTTATTAACGACCATATGTAGATCCTTCAAGAGGTAGTGTGTCATGATTTACGCTGTACACCCTTTCTGGTGTTTTGGTGCCAACTTAGTAAGGCCAACACACAATCTCTCCACTGCAAAACACTATATACAAACTTGTGCAAAACACACTCATAGCCTTACCAAACCATAACAGCACTAATTCCAAGGACAGGACGAGCTACAACCTTTATGTGTGGAAAGGCAGCACTATAATTACACTGGGCTCTAAAACACCAGTACACAACCTAGTGAAACCAAAATAAAACAAAAAGGGCTGCAAATACTTCACGCTAGCAGAATACTGCATCTTGATCACACATGAAAAACACATGGCTTAACAGATATGAAGGCAAAATACAAGAAGTCAGACTCAGCATGCAGCAATACTAGAAACATTGAAACTTACATGCAAAATATCACAGATGTACATTTCCAAAAGCTGACATATTCCAATTAATAAATTTTGAATAAAAAATGTTTTCTACCTTTGCTGTCAGAGCATTTAGTTTTTCTATTAGCTTTGGTCCCAGTGTCTTCTTTCCATTTGATATTTTTTTCTCTCATCATGTCCACCATCTTTCTGTGTCCTTATGCGTCCTGTCTACCACCCTATCCTTTCTCCAGTTTCAACATCTGCCCTCAAAGTGTTCCAATCCAGCCTTTAAATTCAGCAATTTCCCCTCCATCCATATAAAGCATTTCTCCTCACTCCCCTCCATCCATGTGCATCTACAACCTTTGTCTTCTCTTCCCTCCATCCATGTCCAGCATTTCTCCTCTCTCCCTTCCACTCCATCCGTGTGCATCTCCTTCCTTTATCTTTCCTTCCCCCCATCCTTGTCCAACATTTCTCCTCTCTTCCCTGCCCTCCACTCCATCCATGTCCAGCATTTCTCCTCTCTTCCCTCCCCTCCATCCATGTGCATCTCCTTCCTGACGTCCCTCCCCTCCATCCATCCATGTCCAACAACTCTCCATTCTCCCCTTCCCTCTCCTCCATCCATCCACCCACCCATATCCTGCAAATTTCCTCTCTCCCCTGTCCCCATTCATCCATCCATGTCCAGAATTCTCCTCTCTCCCTTGCCCTCCCCTCCATCCATCCATCCATGTCCAGGAACTCTCCGTTCTCCCCTGCTCTCTCCTCCATCCATCTCCAGAAAATTTCCTCTCTCCCCTGTCCCCATTCATCCATCCATAGTAACATAGTAGATGACGGCAGAAAAAGACCTGCATGGTCCATCTAGTGTGCCCAAGATATGAGTTTATCTTGAATTTGTACCTGTCTTTTTCAGGGCACAGACCGTATAAGTCTGCCCAGCAGTATTTCCCACCTCCCAACCACCAGTCCCGTCTCCCATCACCGGCTCTGGTATAGACCGTATAAGTCTGCCCTCCCCTATCCTAGCCTCCCAACCACCAACCCCTCTTCCCCCCACCTGCTCCGCAACCCAATTTCAGCTAAGCTTCTGAGGATCCATTCCTGCTGCACAGGATTCCTTTATGCATATCCCACGCATGTTTGAATTCCGTTACCGTTTTCATCTCCACCACCTCCCTCGGGAGGGCATTCCAAGCGTCCACCACCCTCTCCGTGAAAAAATACTTCCTGACATCTTTTTTGAGTCTGCCCCCCTTCAATCTCATTTCATGTCCTCTTGTTCTACCGCCTTCCCATCTCAGGATCCCATCTTCCCATCTCCCATCATCCATGTCCAGAATTCTTCTCTCTCCCTTGCCCTCCCCTCCATCCATCCATCCATGTCCAGGAACTCTCCGTTCTCCCCTGCCCTCTCCTCCATCTATCTCCAGATAATTTCCTCTCTCCCCTGTCCCCTCGATCTATGCCCAGCAATTCTCCTCTCTTCCCTGCCCTCCCCTCCATCCATGTCAGCAATTCTCTCCCCTCCTGTCCAGTGATTTCTTCTCTCTCCCTGCCCTGCATCCATACATGGCCAACAATTCTCCTCTCCCCTGCCCTCCCCCCTACATGTGGCAGGCTGCAGCGTTTTTGCGAGGCAGCTCTGGCTCTCCCTCCTTCCTTCCTTGGTTCCCGCTCTGGCTCCCCGATCGGCAGCCCCCCCCCCCCCCCCCCCGTGTTTAACCTTTACTCTCCGACGTGGGAGCGATGTCAATCAATGAAAAACGTAGAACAGACTCGCTTCCAGCTTCTCTCTTCACACAGTGTCCCGCCCTCGCGGGAACAGGAAGTGCATCATCGCTGACGCTGAAGGCGGGACACTGTGAAGAGAGAAGCTGGAAGCGAGTCTGTTCTACGTTCTTCATTGATTGACATCGCTGCCACGTCGGAGAGTAAAGGTTAAAACACGCGGGGGGGGGCTGCCGATCGGGGAGCCAGAGCGGGAACCAAGTAAGGAAGGAGGGAGAGCCCGAGCTGCCTCACAAAAGCGCTACGCTTGTGAGGGCAGCAGGGAAGTCTGAAGTCCACGATTGGGCTGGGGCGCCGGGGCGAGGGTAAGCACCGCGGCGGCGCCCTCCAGAGGTGGGCGCCCCCCTGCGGCGCTTACCTCGCTTACCGCATCGGCACGGCCCTGACCATGTGCTCTGTAGCAATAACTTTCATTAACTCCAAACTCCAACCCTACTTTCATTCAATAACGAGGAATATTTTTCTCAGCACTTTCCCCGTAAACGCTCCCCTTGGGGTTGGGTTTCTCACTCTCCTACCTCACAGTGAATCTGAAGGAAGGGTTTATCACCAGGTTAGGGATTATAGCCTCATTCCTGTGTCTAAATGCCAAGAGATGAGCCCTGACGTTTACTCAAGGTTTCAGCTGGTGTAAATACCGACACTCAACTTTGGGCACATGAATCACCTCCAAGCTGAACTCGGAGTGCTGTTTAAAGCCACACTGATTTTTTCCAAAGCCGATTTTTCAGTGCCATTTATAGAATTTTAAGAAATGACACTTGTGTGCTGAACTCCTTTAAGTATAAGATGGCCAACGTGAGAATGAACATGTGATAAGCTGTATGTTAAGAGGGATATTTTCGATATCACATCTAAGTCAGACTTTAGACGTTTTGTGCCAAATCTGAATAGGAATTTTCAAAATAGCAAAACATCTATCTTTTTTTTTCAAAAATGGGCACTTACTAGATATGCATTTATCTTTTTAGTCCATTTTTGAAAAAAAAAGTCCAATTGAAAAATGCACAAAATCAAGCCATTGGGATGTAGGAGGAGCCAGAATTCTTAGTAGACAGGTCACCCAGACATCCCAGGAGAGCAATGGGACATCCTAGGGGGCGCTGCAGTGGAGTTCAAATAAATGCTCCCAAGTACACATCTCACCTTTACCTCCTTATATTATATAGTGAGCTTGCCAAAACCCAACTGTACACCACTACAATAGCCCTTATGTGGGTACAGTAGATTTTCAGTGGGGGGCTTGGGGGGGGCTCACCCTTTCCACCACAGGTGTAGCTCAAAATGTCTTAGTTTTACTCCTGGACATTTTCATTTTGTTCCATTATGGCCGAAAAACGCCCAAGTCTTAGGAATGCCCAATCCCCACCCAATCCCCAACATGCCCCCTTGAGATTTGGCTGCACTGCAGACAAATAGCATAGAAAAACATCTGTAAAATAGGTTTCAAAAATGCTGATTTGAACATTTTGGTGAGAAAAACATCCAAATGCTGCTTTATGACTCTTTTTAGACTTTTTCTCTTTCAAAAATGACCCTCTAAGTTTCTTGCACATTATTATTTCAGACCTTCTATGTTTTTACTGAAATGCATTTAACCAAATTCTCCTCTTTGGTTCACTCTGTAACTCTCATTCCTCAATTTCCAGTATTTCTCATTTTTTTTATGAACATTTGTTTGAGATGGAAATTGTTCAGTACTTACCTCTTTCATCCCTACTCCTTTCTTTCTGTTCTTTTTTCTCTGTTTTCCTCAGTCCCCATCTGCATATCTCTCATCTCTCTTCACCTCTTTGAGTCTCTCTTTTCTCTTTCCTTCTCCGTTTCTCTCACCCTTTCTTCCTCTGCATGCATTTTTGTGTTCCTCTCCTCTCTCTTGTTCTCTCTCTACTTCCTGAAGGAGGTAAACATGTATTTCTCTTTATAACAGCTCAAATCTTCTTGCCATGGTAAGCATTTCAGGACAGAAAACAGAGCCATAAAGTCATAGATTCTGCATACAAGGAGTACTTAGGAGGATTTCCATTGATGGATATCTCTGTCTTCAGTAGCCGAATCTGCCTCATCAATCCATTGTACCTAATCCCAGTATAGATCTGACCTATGAACCAATTTTCTCTGGTTGTCAGGCTTAACGTGCTTAAAGATTATCTATGATCTGTAATGTTTTTTTATTACAATGTCCTAATTCCGCCAGTTGCTGTAAATCCCCCCATGGAAGTTGCTCTCCGAGTGCTTTCTACAGCTCTTATAGTTTCTTTCTTTTAGAGCTTAAGTTTAATTAGTTTTAACCAGTAGAAACTGGTTGGCAGCTGGAGGTAATTTCACTGTTCCACCTTTACACCGCCTGGGACTGACATCAAAGGCAGTATTTTCAGTGACTGAACCCACTGACTGGAACAAGTTGCCCCTTCCATTGAAAAATCAGACACAATATTCACTGTTCAATCAACAGTGGTGGATACGTGGAATGCCCTCCCGCGGGAGGTGGTGGAGATGAAAACGGTAACGGAATTCAAACATGCATGGGATAAACACAAAGGAATCCTGTTTAGAAGGAATGGATCTATGGAATCTTAGCGGACATTGGGTGGTGACGCCGGTATTTGGAGAATAAAACCAGTGCAGGGCGGACTTCTATGGTCTGTGCCCTGAGAATGGCAAGGACAAATCAAAATCAGGTATACATATAAAGCAAAATGAGTTTTTCTTGTTGGGCAGACTGGATGGACCGTACAGGTCTTTATCTGCCGTCATTTACTATTTTACTATCAGGCTTCGTTTCGAAAGAGAAGGACGCCCATCTTTCATAAGTACATAAGTAATGCCATACTGGGAAAAGACCAAGGGTCCATCAAGCCCAGCATCCTGTCCACGACAGCGGCCAATCCAGGCCAAGGGCACCTGGCAAGCTTCCCAAACGTACAAACATTCTATACATGTTATTCCTGGGATTTTGGATTTTTCCAAGTCCGTTTAGTAGCGGTTTATGGACTTGTCCTTTAGGAAACCGTCCAACCCCTTTTTAAACTCTGCTAAGCTAACCGCCTTCACCACATTTTCCGGCAATGAATTCCAGAGTTTAATTACACGTTGGGTGAAGAAAAATTTCTCCGATTTGTTTTAAATTTACTACACTGTAGTTTAATCGCATGCCCCCTAGTCCTAGTATTTTTGGAAAGCGTGAACAGACGCTTCACATCCACCTGTTCCACTCCACTCATTATTTTATATACCTCTATCATGTCTCCCCTCAGCCGTCTCTTCTCCAAGCTGTATAGCCCTAGCCTCCTTAGTCTTTCTTCATAGGGAAGTCGTCCCATCCCCGCTATCATTTTAGTCGCCCTTCTCTGCACCTTTTCCAATTCTACTATATCTTTCTTGAGATGCGGTGACCAGAATTGAACACAATACTCAAGGTGCGGTCGCACCATGGAGCGATACAACGGCATTATAACATCCTCACACCTGTTTTCCATACCTTTCGACACATCCCTCGGATTCCACATGTTGCGCCGAGATTTCCATGTGGAAATTGAAGCGTATTCCATAACAATGCACACAATCTAATTGTTTAACAAGTCAATCAGCACTGATAATTTCCAATTAACAAGCAATTATTGACACTAGCATTAATTAGAATTTACGCGCAGAACTGTCTAGGTGTATTCTGTATTGTGCTGCATGTAAATTCTAAGTCGCATAGTTGAAAATGGGGTATGGCTATAGGTGTAGAATGGGCAGGTCATGGACATCTCTAAAATCTATCTGCGTGGTTATAGAATACCCCCGGTCTGTGTGTAATTCACAGGTTTTACTTGGCGTAACTTCCGCAATGAAATTTAGTCATGCGGATGGACCAGGGCTTGGTGTATTCTATAAACCATGCAGAAGTTTAGGCTTATTCTATAAAGTATGAATAAATGAAGGCATACTTTATGGAATGCACTTAGGTAAAATTTAATTTGGTGGCAAAAGATTTAGGTGTCATATATAGAACCTAGCCCTAAACATGGCAGAATGTTCCTTTTTATAATCATGATCCGCCCTAACTAGGAAAACCTTTTAGGGCTCTAAATCTCTAAATCACTAGCCAGACCTGACCACAACGGTCCATAATTAGCTGAATAAAGACAACTAAGGTCATCACACAATTGTACCCCCAAACATCAAATGGATTTTTGGCCCAGCGAAAAGGAAAAGCCTCTGTAAGTCTCTCTTGCAATGAACGAAGAGCACAAATTCGAAACACTTCAGATCTGCTTAGATTTAGCTTATACCCTGATACCTGACTATAAGCTGAAATTTCTCTCATTAAAAAATCAGTGGGTTAGCAATTATAAATATGACATCATCAGCAAACAGAGCACTTTTATGTTCACAAGCACCCACCTGGGTCCCTTCTACATCTGGATTATACTGAGCATGCTCAGCAAAGGGTTCATAAGTGTTGCATCCTATTTCCAACAGTGACCACTGCAGGTCACGAGTACCTGGCAAGATCCCAAAACAGTACAATACATTTAATGCTGTTTATCCTAGAAATGAGCAGTGGATTTTCCCCAAGTCCATTTTAATAATGGCTTATGGACTTTTCTTTTAGGAAGCTATCCAAACCTTTTTTTTAAACCCTGCTAAGCTAACTGCTTTTACTACATTCTCTGGCAATGAATTCCAGAGTTCAATAACCATAGCGAAGAGGAGGGGAGAAAAGGGACACCCCTGATGGGTTCCCCTGGACAGATTAAATACATCTGAGTATTCCCCATTTACCCATGGATGAGCTTGAGGTCGCTGATACAAAGCTCAAACCTATGCAAGAAAGTCTTACAGTTTCATTTTTGATTGTTCTTCATAGTTCCCATGTTTAACATTGTTTCGAGAGCTAATGTCATATTTCTTTTTGTGAATTTAGTGGTTTGCAGAAAGAATGTACATTCATTTTTAAACAAATGGTAAAATGTTATGAATGAGGATACATTTAGCTTTGTATTTACTACTACTTCTACTACTTATCATTTCTATAGCGCTACTAGACGTACGCAGCACTGTACACTTGAACATGAAGAGACAGTCCCTGCTCCACAGAGCTTACAATCTAATTAGGACAGACAAACAGGACAAATAAGAGATAAGGGAATATTGAAGTGAGGATGATAAAATAAGGGTTCGGAACAAGTGAATAAGGGTTAGGAGTTAAAAGCAGCATCAAAAAGGTGGGTTTTTAGCTTAGATTTGAAGACGGCCAGAGATGGAGCTTGACGTACCGGCTCAGGAAGCAGCCACTTACCATCACACGCTGAATATTGATTTTCCTTGTTCTTTTAGCCACCTTCATACAAAATCTGGCTATTTCAACCTCTTTTCAAATTAAGGATATCCAGTTATTAGTGGTGTATGACTCATTTTCAAACACCTCTCGTGGATATTATCTCCTAGCTCTTAACACAGATTAGTGATGATAAAGTAACTCTTAACCCACAAAACGCTGTGGCTCTGTGATCATCTTTCCCCTTTTCTATTTCAGGCATCATTAAATCCATCTCAATTCCAACCAAGGTGCTCTAAGAGATCGTTCCCTCACTTACAGTCCACATATATCACGTGTTGTTCAGATCCCTGAAATCTTCCTTAGATGATAAGACAATACTCAAAGCCTTGCTTCACACGCTCATCTTAATCCCCAATAGTAACTCCCTTCTAACTGAGGTTCCCCTCTACTCTCTAAGAGACCACAGCGGTGAAACTGATTTATGGAGTTAAATGAACTGACTATGTTACACCTTTGCAGGCTGCTGGTCTTTAAGTACTTTCAGTACAAAATCCTACTCCTTACACATAATTCAATTTATACAGGACATCCAAGGTACTTATCTTCCTTATTTACTTCCTGTTTGTTCACTTTTGCTGTTCTAACACAAATCTTCTTGCTATCCCCTCTGTCTTCCTAATACGACTTGACTCCTAAGCTTCCTTCATCCTTGAATTATCCTTTATTAAGTTTAAATCATTTATGGAAACAATTTTTTTCTCTACAGTCTTTGCCTTAATTCACATCTCCCCCACCCTTCTGTGCCTCCTCCTCAATTTGTCTCTCAGATTTATTATGTTCTGCTTTTGTATCTTTTGAGTCCTATCCTTGTCTCTACCACATGCTATTCTGTCCATCTGCTGCTTCTGTATACTGCCATGATGCCTGGAGAAAGGCATTTTAACAAATGGCATAAGAGCATAAGCCTTGCCATACTGGGACAGATCAAGGGACAACAGTGACCAATCCACATCACAAGTACCTAGCAAGATCCCAAAACAGTAAAACAGATTTAAGCTGCTTATCCTAGAAATAAGCAGTGGATTTTCCCAAGTCCATCTTTATAATGGCTTATGGACTTTGCTTTTAGGAAATTATTCAAACCTTTTTTAAACCCTGCTAAGATAACTGCTTTTACCATATTCTCCAGCAATGAATTCTGGAGTTTAATTACACATTAATTGAAGAAATATTTTCTTTAGCTCACCTTTATCCATATATTTATTCACCCCTTCAAAGAAATGTAGTAGATTGGTGAGGCAAGATTTTCCTTCACTAAATCCATGCTGGCTTCGTCTCGATAATCTATGCGCATGTATATGCTCTGTAATTTTGTTATTTATAATAGTCTGTACCATTTTGCCTGGCACTGACATCAGGCTCATAATTTCCGAATTACCTCTGGAACCCTTTTTTAAAAATTGGCATTACATTGGCCACCTTCCAAGCATGCTTGATTTTAAAGATAAATTACATATTAATAACAATAGCTCTGAAAGTTGATTTTTTAGTTCTATTGGTACTCTTGGACTTGTACCATCCAGTCCAGGTGATTTGCTACTCTTCAGTTTGTCAAATTGCTCCATTATATCTTCCATGTTTATAGAGATTTGTATCAGTTTCCTTCACTCGTCAGCATTGAATACCATTTCTGGCACTGGTATCTGTCCCACATCTTCCTCAATGAAGACTGAAGCAAAGAATTCATTTAATCTCTCTGCTAAGGCAGGGCCAGTGCAAGGGTTCCTCACGCCCCCCCCCCCCCCCGCCCCCCATGAACCTATAAATTGGTGCCCTCATTAATATTAATCATAGGTCACACATACCCCTTTTCTTAAAGCATCTTTACTAATTCTATTTTTTAATTACATAGTAGTATCACATGAACAAATAGAGGGCTTACAAAAGGTTACAACCACTTAGCTTTTCGTGCTTTCATGCTCACGAAATTAGTAAATAATTTATTGATATATAACTCAATTATTTTTTATTTGTTACATTTGTATCCCACATTTTCCCACCTATTTGTAGGCTCAATGTGGCTTACATAGTACTGGAGAGGTGTTTGCAGACTCCGGTGTCAACAAATACAAAGTGATATTGTGGTAAGATAAAGTTCATGTGGTACAGCCACATTAGGGAATCGTACAGCGGAAGAGTTGTGTTATGTCCATTACGTACTTTAGTTTTGTTGTGTTGCAGAGATCAGGCATTTATGTTGGATTGGTAGGGTATGTCTTTTTAAACAGGTTAGTTTTTAGTTTTTTTCCGGAAGTTTAGGTGGTCGTACGTAGTTTTCAAGGCTTTTGGTAATGCGTTCCACAGTTGTTTTCTTATGTAGGAGAAACTGGATGCGTAAGTTGATTTGCATTTGAGTCCTTTGCAGCTTGGTTAGTGCAGATTTATGTACGTTTGTGTTGATTCGAATGTGTTTCTAGTTGGTAGGTCGATCAGGTCTGTCATGTATCCCAGGACTTCACCGTAGATAATTTTGTGAACCAGAGTGCAGATTTTGAAAGCAATGTGTTCTTTGATTGGGAGCCAGTGTAGTTTTTTGCAAAGGGGTTTTGCGCTTTCAAATCGCGTTTTTCCAAAGATAAGTCTTGCTGCCGTGTTTTGAGCGGTCTGAAGTTTCTTTAATGTTTGTTCTTTGCGTCCTGCATAAATTCCATTGCAGTAGTCTAACTGGCTTAGTACCATTCATTGTATCAGGTTACAAAATGTTTCCCTCGGGAAGAATTGTTTCACGCGTTTAGGTTTCCACATTGAGTGGAACATTTTCTTTGTTATGGATGTCACTTGGCTCTCTAGTGTTAGGTTGCGGTCCAATGTAACGCTGAGGATTTTCAGGCTGTCTGAGATAGGGAGGGTGTAATCTGGGGTGTTGATAATTGTGGGGTTGTCCGCACTGTGTTGGGATGAGAGGATAAGACAGTGTGTTTTTTCTTTGTTGAGTTTTAGTTGAAATGCATTTGCCCAAGAGTCCATGATCTTGATTTCGTTAGTGATTTCTGTCACATTTGTATGGAATGTATATTGTGACATTGTCTGCATAGATGAAGGGGTTAAGGCCTTGGTTGGATAAGGACTTGGCTAGTGGGGTCATCATTAGGTTGAAGAGGATCGGTGATAGCGGTGATCCTTGTGGTACTCTGCAATCTGCTTTCCGTGGTGATGATATGTTTGATTTTACTTGGAATGTTCTTGTGGTTAGGAAACCCTTGATCCAGCTAAGTATGTTTCCACCAATCCCGAACTTATCTAGTACTCTTATTAATATATTGTGGTTTACCATGTCGAATTGGAGGAGGAGGATATTTTTGCGTATTGCTATTTCCTGCTTGCATTTGGCTAGGAGAGTGAGTAGTACTGTTTCTGTGCTGTGGAGGGGGCGAAAACCTGACTGTGATTCGTGTAATATTGAGAATTTGTTTATATAATCTGTAAGTTGTTTGGTTACCATGCTTTCCATCAGTTTGACTGACAACGCGATGGATGCTACTGGACAGTAGTTAGTGATTTCATTTGGTTTTTTCCTTGGTGTCTTTTGGTATCTGAGTGAGTAAGATATTGCCATTTTCCTTGGGGAAGAGACCTTGCTGTAGCATGTAATTTAGGTGGGATGTGAGGTCTACTATGAAGCGGTCAGGGGCGGATTTCATTAGGTAGTTGGGGCAGGTATCAGTTTACAGTGAGTGTTGGAGAACCTGTTGATCGCCCGTGCAACTGTAGTATTTAACCCTCTCCAAAGAAGAATTTAGCCCATCAAACAAGGTGGCTAACAACAACTCCATCCTGACCCACTTGAAACCATGATGTCAGAGTTCTAATATATTATACTGATCAGTCAAACATATTAACTGATTATAAGCCATCCTTTCCAAATGATTCACTAGATCGATAAACTGGCCAGTAGTCAATGTGAGTTAGGGTTCACTGGATCCAAATTTTATTTTAAAACACTCAGTGCCCAGTTTGGTATAGCTTTTAAGGGTGGAAGATAGAATGAAGATGGACTTTTGCATTGTACATGTGGTTCTTTTAATCAAGGAAATTATTATGGAGGGAGGAATTAAATGATTTATTAAAGAAAAAATAAACATTTTTACAATGAAAATAATAAAGGAAACACAGTCTTATAATCCATATAAAGAGAAAATACCATCACTTATTATTAATAACAAAAAGAAAATGTATCCAGGATTAGATGATTTCATTGTGAAATGTTGATATGCTGCCTGTAAATAATTTATTCTGATATAAATCACATTAATTCTTAATCAATCAATTGAAAATAAATAAATTAATTTTTGCAAAGGGGTTTTGCGCTTTCAAATCGCGTTTTTCCAAAGATAAGTCTTGCTGCCGTGTTTTGAGCGGTCTGAAGTTTCTTTAATGTTTGTTCTTTGCGTCCTGCATAAATTCCATTGCAGTAGTCTAACTGGCTTAGTACCATTCATTGTATCAGGTTACAAAATGTTTCCCTCGGGAAGAATTGTTTCACGCGTTTAGGTTTCCACATTGAGTGGAACATTTTCTTTGTTATGGATGTCACTTGGCTCTCTAGTGTTAGGTTGCGGTCCAATGTAACGCTGAGGATTTTCAGGCTGTCTGAGATAGGGAGGGTGTAATCTGGGGTGTTGATAATTGTGGGGTTGTCCGCACTGTGTTGGGATGAGAGGATAAGACAGTGTGTTTTTCTTTGTTGAGTTTTAGTTGAAATGCATTTGCCCAAGAGTCCATGATCTTGATTTCGTTAGTGATTTCTGTCACATTTGTATGGAATGTATATTGTGACATTGTCTGCATAGATGAAGGGGTTAAGGCCTTGGTTGGATAAGGACTTGGCTAGTGGGGTCATCATTAGGTTGAAGAGGATCGGTGATAGCGGTGATCCTTGTGGTACTCTGCAATCTGCTTTCCGTGGTGATGATATGTTTGATTTTACTTGGAATGTTCTTGTGGTTAGGAAACCCTTGATCCAGCTAAGTATGTTTCCACCAATCCCGAACTTATCTAGTACTCTTATTAATATATTGTGGTTTACCATGTCGAATTGGAGGAGGAGGATATTTTTGCGTATTGCTATTTCCTGCTTGCATTTGGCTAGGAGAGTGAGTAGTACTGTTTCTGTGCTGTGGAGGGGGCGAAAACCTGACTGTGATTCGTGTAATATTGAGAATTTGTTTATATAATCTGTAAGTTGTTTGGTTACCATGCTTTCCATCAGTTTGACTGACAACGCGATGGATGCTACTGGACAGTAGTTAGTGATTTCATTTGGTTTTTTCCTTGGTGTCTTTTGGTATCTGAGTGAGTAAGATATTGCCATTTTCCTTGGGGAAGAGACCTTGCTGTAGCATGTAATTTAGGTGGGATGTGAGGTCTACTATGAAGCGGTCAGGGGCGGATTTCATTAGGTAGTTGGGGCAGGTATCAGTTTACAGTGAGTGTTGGAGAACCTGTTGATCGCCCGTGCAACTGTAGTATTTAACCCTCTCCAAAGAAGAATTTAGCCCATCAAACAAGGTGGCTAACAACAACTCCATCCTGACCCACTTGAAACCATGATGTCAGAGTTCTAATATATTATACTGATCAGTCAAACATATTAACTGATTATAAGCCATCCTTTCCAAATGATTCACTAGATCGATAAACTGGCCAGTAGTCAATGTGAGTTAGGGTTCACTGGATCCAAATTTTATTTTAAAACACTCAGTGCCCAGTTTGGTATAGCTTTTAAGGGTGGAAGATAGAATGAAGATGGACTTTTGCATTGTACATGTGGTTCTTTTAATCAAGGAAATTATTATGGAGGGAGGAATTAAATGATTTATTAAAGAAAAAATAAACATTTTTACAATGAAAATAATAAAGGAAACACAGTCTTATAATCCATATAAAGAGAAAATACCATCACTTATTATTAATAACAAAAAGAAAATGTATCCAGGATTAGATGATTTCATTGTGAAATGTTGATATGCTGCCTGTAAATAATTTATTCTGATATAAATCACATTAATTCTTAATCAATCAATTGAAAATAAATAAATTAATGTGTCTATGCTTCTTGGAATGGACATTAATAACTAGAATATACATTGGGTAAAGGGAATCCAGAGAAGATCTAACAGAACAGTGAGGGGTGTATGCCCTATCGGCTCTATGGGATTGGTAGCAAGAAATGTTGCTACTAATTGGGTTTCTGACAGGTACTTGTGACCTGGATTGGCCAGTGTTGGAAGCAAGATACTGGGCTAGATGGGCCATTGGTCTGACCCAGTATGGCTGTTCTTATGTTCTTAAGAGGACACAGGAATGAGGGGTGGGGGTAGGGAGGAACAAGCCAGAGACATTCACTTCCTTTGAAAGGTGTAAATTATGCACATGTAATTTCAGACAGTGAAACAATGTCATCAGTTTTCACAGATTAAGAGATCACGTGCCCTTCTTCTTGTCTTGTTCACACATTTTACCTACCTGTAGGTTTTGTTTTGTTTATTTGTTCTTAGTGCAATTTATAGATATATAAAGTAGATCGTTTCTCCCATTAGATCCTCTGCCATTTCAGACAGCCTGCTCATCTTTATGAGGTAAACCTGAAGGATCTGCTAGAGCATGAAGTGAATGAGGAAAAAGCCACTTCCAGCAGGCTTTAAACATCTGCAGAGACTTCTTGAAAATCTAAGTATACAAGTGCAGAGGAGACATGGAAAATGAAGGCATGTTAGAAATGTTCCTATCCTTCGAAGGTGTAAGGAGTGCAGAAGAGACAGACATGATTAGAGGGAAGGTCTAGAACAGAGGTCATGGAACGAGGCTGGAGAACAGATTCCAGCTAAGCTAAGAAAGGTGGTGGATGCACAGTCTGTGTTCAACTTAATGAATGGCTAGAAAAGCGTAACTGGCTAGATCCATGTCAATCTGGATTCAGACCTGCTAGATGATCTTCACAGAAACCGAGACAAGGGATTTGCCTCAATGTTAGTACTGCTAGATTTCTCAGCAACTTTTGACACTGTGGATCATGATATCCTGCTAGCACGACTTACAGAAACAGGTATCAATGGAACAGTACTTGCCTGGTTCAGATCCTATCTATCCGATAGGCAACAATCCATAATGATTTGCAGCAACTCATCACCACCATGGACACTGACCTGCGGGATACCACAAGGATCAATACTGTCACCTATTCTGTTCAATATCTACCTCAAGCCACTAGCTGAGCTGATTCGGTCAATGGACACTCAGTTCCACATCTATGCGGATGATGTGCAGATACTCATACCCATTGAACCTGACTTACCTACAGCCTTGAATAAACTGATCACTTGTCTAACATCAATTCAAGAATGGGCTAAACACAACAAACATTGCCTGAACCCAAGTAAACCAAGCTCCTCTGGGTCCCTAACACAAGTGGATACATACCTGACATCAAAATCCCTTTTGGGAAGTATGAACTCCCCTCAAATCACAAGTCAGGAACCTTGGAATAGAGTTAGATTAAACACTTACTCTGATTACCCAAATCCAAGCAACCTTCAAGAACTGCTTCTACCATTTGTGACAGCTACGCTGCCTCTCTCCTTACATTGAGAAGGTAAATCTTATCCCAGTTATACATGCCATGGTAACATCAAGACTGGATTACTGCAATGCAACATACAATGGTCTGACTACAAAGGGCCTGCACCAGCTCCAGTTGATTCAGAATGCAGCAGCAAGACTCATAGAAGGTTGCAAGTGACGTGACCACATAACACCATTTTTGCAAAAACTTCATTGGCTACCAGTACAATACAGGGGTAAATTTAAAACTCTGTCTGATCTTCAAGGCCCTGAAAGGAAATGGCCCCAAGTATCTGAAGAATACGATGATCCTCCATACACCGCCAAGGACACTAACGTCCTCCCAAGGACTTTCACTAACTATACCCTCTCCAAAAGACATTACACAATGTGATACCCACAAGCGAGCCTTCTCCGGAGTAGCCCCCACACTCTGGAATATATTGCCTGAAAGACTCTGCTTACAAGACTACCTCTACTTCAGGAAGCAGGTGAAAGCTTGGCTCTTCAACCAAGCTTTTAACGGAAGAAGTAACTAACTTGTTAGTCTCACTCACACACACAAAGATTGACGAGGGCTACACATACTGCAGCGGGATATGTTTATCCACTCCTATCCTAGCTGAGATAATATTTAACCATCTCTCTGACCTCACGTGCAACTTTCTTCAAATCAATCACCTTACTTTCTAATTCTTCCTACTCTCTTACTCATCTATATGTTACAACTTTGCCTTACCCTTCACTACCAATTGTAATGTTCTAGTACATATTGTGTTGTCATTGCCATACTTTGTATTGTTGTTCGAATATTTTTACTGCTCTAATTGCCTCCTACTCATGTTTGATCTATTCTTACTGTACACCGCCTTGAGTGAATTCCTTCAAAAAGGCGGCAAATAAATCCTAATAAATAAATAGAGCAGGCCTTCCAGTGGTGATGATGGACTGAGACCTATATTAGCATTTCTCACTCTCAGCACTGCTAAAAGTGTTTCATCTTCAGGTCATTTCAAATGTGAACAATATTTTCTAGGAAGTCATATCTGAAGGTAGTTAACATAAATCACTACTTACAAGATGCTTCTTTCAATTTTTCTTTACACCTAATTTAAATATGTGAAGTGAAAATAACCAGCTGTCCATCAGTGATCAGGGACGTCTTAGACATAAGACTTCTTAGCACGGAACAGCTGGAGTGATTTCAATGAGTGGCATGTGGTGAAAGGGTGAAATTTAGTCTTTTGGAGCAGAAAGTAATTTTAGCAATAACATATTGCCTTGTCAGTGTTTAAGAACTCCTGTTGCTGAAATGCATCACTTATCACTTGTAGAGTGTTGTGGAATGTTCATTTCAGCAAGAACTGACAGTGTTATCTGCATTAAGAAGCTGTCACCGACAGAAAGGCTCCCCATCCAGGCAAATCATGGCTTTATGCCCACTAAGTGCAAAAAATAAAACTATCTGCTGAGTTGAACACTTCAGTGGAATGTATTTGAATGACAGAAATTGTATCTATGTCCATTTCACATCCTATATTCCCACTTTGTTGTTCTCATTCTTCAGAATCATCTATTAACTCGTCGGGAATCATCTATTAACTCATCGGTGAGGGGGTGCACACTGGATCTGTTGCTCACAAATAGGGAAATGTTCTAATGTTGTGATTCACTGTGAGAACCATATGGGAAAGGGTGAGCAAGAAGGTGAGGGACCCCAGCTTGAGAAGGTATTGGAAGGAGTAACCCAGGAGACCATGGCAGGTATAAGCAAGAAGGTAAGGGACCTCAGCTTCAGGATGTATTGGAAGGAGTAACCCAGAAGACCATGGCAGGAAAAAGCTCAGGTGAGAGACCTCAGCTTCAGGAGAGATTGTAAGGAATAACCCAGGAGACCATGCAGGCATGTTATTCTGGACATGAGCCCTTGAGCCCAGGCTGAGGCCTAGTATAGGATTTTGACCAAGGCCTAGAGTAGACCGCACAGGCCCTATGCACCACCCCAGCCACCAAGCCCCGCACACATACAACAGCCAACAGGCACCACCAGAAAGTGGGATAGAGCATTACATAAGTACATAAGTATTGCCATACTGGGAAAGACCAAATGTCCATCAAGCCCAGCATCCTGTTTCCAACAGTGGCCAATCCAGGTCACAATATACCTGGCAAGGTCCCAAAAAAGTACAAAACATTTTATACTGCTTATCCCAGAAATAGTGGATTTTCCCCAAGTCCATTCAATAATGGTCTATGGACTTTTCCTTTAGGAAGCTGTCCAAACCTTTTTTAAACTCCACTAAGCTAACCGCCTTTACCATATTCTCTGGCAACGATTTCCAGAGTTTAATTGCACGTTGAGTGAAGAAAAATTGTCTCTGTTTTGTTTTAAATTTACTACATTGTAGCTTCATCGCATGCCCCCTAGTCCTAGTATTTTTGGAGAGCGTAAACAGACGCTTCACATCTACCCGTTCAATTCCACTCATGGCCGATCTGGAACCCACTTGCACAGAGTCCAAGCAAGCGGGCCTCACGGCCGACCGGGAACACAGTCATACTCTGGGAAGGGAGAAAGAACAATGCCGGGTCCCCCAAGGGACCAGAACACAAGCAGTGCACACAGTGCAGGGTAGAGACACAAGGGAAAGGGTGAGGGACAGAGACAGAGTGGAGGAGTGGCCTAGTGGTTAGGGTGGTGGACTTTGGTCCTGGGGAACTGAGGAACTGAGTTCGATTCCCACTTCAGGCACAGGCAGCTCCTTGTGACTCTGGGCAAGTCACTTAACCCTCCATTGCCCCATGTAAGCCGCATTGAGCCTGCCATGAGTGGGAAAGCGCGGGGTACAAAAAAAGCCTCTAAAAGTATGCACAAAGCTGTGACACAGGGCGATCAAGAATACAGGAAGCCCCAGAAGGGAACACTCTAGGCTGTACCATATAGCACTCAAGGGAAAAAGGGAACCAACTATAGGAATACACTCTAGGCTGAACCATTCAGAACTCAGGGAAAGGGAAGCCACAGCCACTCAAAGGAATACTCTAAGGTGTGCCACTAGGCACTCAAGGGAAAAGGGAAACCACTCATAGGAATACACTAGACTAGGCTGTGCCCCACACACTCAAGGGAACTAGGCTGCACCTTACAACAGCATACAAAGATACAGGAAGCCCTACAAGGAACATACTACGATGTACCATACAGCACACAAAGGAAAAGGAAACTACCTATAAGAATACACAAAGCTGGCCCCACAACACACAAGGGAAAAGGAAACAGCTATAGGAATATACAGGGCAGAGCCACACCGTACACAAGGTAAAGGGAAGAGTAAGCAAACAGAGGAAGCTGCCTTGACACACACAGACCAGAAAGGGAGTACTGCTCAACAGGAACAGGAGACAGATTCAGCAAACAAAGAGAACTAAAACAAACAACTACTAGGGCAGGGGGACTGCCAAAGGGAGGCAGAACCACAGGGAGCAGAGCCAAAGCTCATCACAACAAAGGGAACACACAGAGAGAGACAACTAAACAAACAAACTGAAATGATTCAAGGCACAAGCTTACCCCAGACCAGGGGCATAGCCAGACACCCAAGTTTGGGTGGGCCTACAAGTGATTTGATTTCTCTCTCTCTCGCCTGTATGCCATATGGTCTTTCAAACATCCCCTCTCCACCGTATACCTTTTAAATAGCAGATTTTCACCGGCAGCAAACAGTTGTTGGGAGTTTTTGGCTGGTGGGGTTTGGGGTCCCTGCCAGCCATATTATAGGTGTGCTGGTACTTGGTGGGCCTGAACCTAAAGTGGGTGGGCCTGGGCCCACCCCAGCCCACCCTTGGCTACGCCACTGCCCCAGACAGCACAACGTTAGAGCAGCAGAAAGCAAACCAGGTGTAGGGAAGTGAGGCAATCAGGCTGATGCTGGGAATACCCAGCATACGCACACAAAGACTAAACAAGCACGAGGAGAAGGCTAAACTCCAACGTGAACACAAGCACCCAAGCACAGGCTGGCTTCACATGAGCAAACAAAGCAATCAAACGCTAAAGCAAGAGTTGTAGGGAAAGGTAGGCTTAAGTCGATCAGACTTCTGACGTCTGCTGCATCAGACATTAGCTCAGCCCCTGACAAGCCAATCAGGAGTGAGTCCCAAATATTCCCCTGCGTGCTAGCAGAATCATAACAAGGTATAAGCAAGAAGGTGAGGGACCTCAGCTTCAGGAGGGATTGGAAGGAGTAACTCAGGAGACCATGGCAGGTATAAGCAAGAAGGTAGGGACCTCAGCTTCAGGACTTATTGGAAAGAGTAACCCAGGAGACCGTGGCAGGTATAAGCAAGAAGATTAGGGACCTGAGCTTCAAGAGGGATTAGAAGGAGTAACCCAGGAGACCATGGCAGGTATAACCAAGAAGATTAGGGACCTGAGCTTCAAGAGGGATTAGAAGGAGTAACCCAGGAGACCGTGGCAGGTATAACCAAGAAGATTAGGGACCTGAGCTTGAGGAGGGATTGGAAGGAGTAATCCAGGAGACCATGACAGGTGTACTTAGTGTGGAGAAACTGTGAGTGAAAGGAAGCCTGAAGGAACACAAAATGTATTCACTGGAGAACAAAAGAAAAAGGAGAATATGATAGAAACATACAAGTGTTGATAGGTCTTCCACAGAGTTCAATAGGATAAAATTTTCCAGAGAGAGAAAATAAATTAAGCAGGGAATGAGGTGAACTGTGGGTCCTTTCAGAGTGAAGAGGATATATGGAAGTGAATTTTGTCACCCAATAGAGACCTGCCAACACTGTTGCCTGACTCCAGAAAAGATGTCATCAGCAAGGTCAAGTGGCCTGTATAAAAACATGCTCTTTACTGTGGAAGAATTGGATTGATCTAGACTATCAGGCTCATTTTCAAAAGAGAAAAACATCTAAAAAGTGACATAAGTCTGCATTTGGATGTTTATCTCACAAAAACGTCCAAATCAGTATTTTCAAAACCTCTTTTTAGACGTCTTTCTCAGAAGTCCGTAAGAAAGACGTCTAAATCTCAAGGGGGCGTACCAGGGGTGTGTTCAAGGCGGGGCTTGGGTGTTCCTAAGACTTAGATGTCTTTCAGCCATAATTGAAAAAACAAAAACGTCCAAGACTAAAACTTAAATGTTTTGAGCTAGACCTGTTGATGACCACTGGAGGGAATCGGGGATCACCTCCCCTTACTCCCCCAAATCACA
The DNA here is from genome assembly GCF_901765095.1 of Microcaecilia unicolor. Classification (NCBI taxonomy): domain Eukaryota; kingdom Metazoa; phylum Chordata; class Amphibia; order Gymnophiona; family Siphonopidae; genus Microcaecilia; species Microcaecilia unicolor. Next base: position 660,706,012 of record NC_044032.1, read on the forward strand.
AAACATTTTTCCAAACAGCATTTTCAAAAGGAAAAGATAGACTTTTTTTTTGTAGAAAATGACCTTTCCTGTTCTGATTCTGGATGTTTTACAAAAAATGTCCAAATTCAGACTTAGATGTCATATCCAAAAATGCCCCTTGTGCAATTGACTTGTCCAAAGTCACAAGGAGCAGCCCACTGCACTAACCATTAAGCCACTCCTTCTCTGTTTTGGACTGCTTGCATTTGGATGTCTTTTGTTTGAAAATGGACCACAAAAAAAAGGATGTCCAAATCACAAAATGTCCATAGCATTTTCAAACACAAAAGATAGACGTCTATCTTTTTCGAAAATGACCTTCTTTCCTGTTCAGAATTTCGACATTTTTGTAAAATGTCCAAATTCTGATTTAGATGTTCTATTGAAAATGCCCCTCTATGTGTCTCATTGGACTGAAGGGGACATATTGGGATAAGTTCTGTCAGCACAACTGGAGATATGCTGTAGCTAGTGTCCTGAACCCAGAGATGATGCCATTGGCGGGGTCAGGTGCCCTGTATAAAAGCTTGGTCCCATGAGGGCATACTCAAAGGGACATGACCAAAGGGGAACCAATTTTTAGAATCCTTTCAGAGCCCAAACCCTTTTTGGACATTGTGGGGAGAAATTAGCTTGGAGCTTGTTAGTGGTGAGTTAAAATTATGAAATGGGCAAACAGAAGAGAAACAACAGAACAACTGGGGATCCTAGAAGGATGGTTACCTCTAGTGCTGTGGACTCCTTTGTATCATTGACTAAGGAACATTAGGTCTAGACTTTGTCTACTCCTTTACATATTCATAGTAATCCAGCAACAGTTTTGGTTGGGACTGGGCCTGCCCTAATCAAGGTTGTGTAGGCCCCTTCAGATCTCCATGGGAATGTTGGAGGCAGATTCTGTGGCATCATATGTGACTCCAAAATCCTTACTGGGTGGCAAATTGGTTTTGAAATTTTCTGTCACTTCCTTGCTTTTAAAACCTGTAATCATTTCAGGGAATCTGAGTGCCTTGGAACTCCCCCCCACCTCCCACCCCCCATTGATATTTGACAACTGTTTGTCTCAGTTATGTTTGTTCACTGGTTTGTGCATAAATTTAAGGAATTTGAATTAGAATTTTGTAAGATTAAGGACCAGTTGTCTTGCTATTACCAGGCAGTGGCTTTCCTGTCGTGCTTCTCACCTGTGCGTCCTGCCCGTCCTTGACGCCGCTCCTCACGGCTGGATCCTTCCCTGGCCTCGCCTCCTTGAGAGGGAGCGGCGGTCGTGCACACTACCCTGACCAGCAGGTCAGCATCGGCGCGGGGCTCCTTGCCCCGATGTGGTCGTCCCTGCAGTTGGAGCACTGGCCATCTTGGCAGCACCGGCACTCCTGGAGCAGCTATTCTCTTACGGGCACGGAGCCCGGGAACTCGGGCCCTGCCTCCTACGCCCGGATTGGTTTTACTGTCCGGACTCTGCCTCCTTCTGCTGATCAACCTATCGGGCTCTCCCTGGCCAGCTGACGTCTGACTCCCTGCCCTTGCCAGCTGTAGCTTGTCTCTCTAAGGGAGAGGGCTATATTAAGAGCAAGCCTTCCCACTTGTTTTGCTTCGGCTTTTACTTGGGTAGAGTGGCTGGTGCTTGGTTGTGTTGTATCTTCTTCTGCTTGCTGCCTGACCTGATTTGACCTCGGCTGGACCTGACTACTGCTTTTGCTTGCCGCCTGCCTTGAACCTTTTGCCTGGAACTGGACTGTGTCTTTTGCTTGCCTGCCTTGAACCTTTGCCTGGAACTGGACTGTGTCTTTTGCTTGCCGCCTGCCTTGAACCTTTGCCTAGACCTGGACTGTGCTTTGTTTGCTGCCTGCCTTTGAATCTTTGCTTGGACCTGGACTGTGCTTTTGTTTGCAACCTGCCTTTGAGTCTTGCCTGGACCTGGACTGTGCTTAGCTACCTGTTTTTGCCCGGACCTGGACTGTGCTGTGGTACCTTGGTTCTTCATCTCCATTCCCCAAGGTAAGGTCAGGGTTGTTCGGCTGTTAGACTTTGTCTGACACAAGGACTCACTATCCTACTCCGGGGCTTGACATTTCCTAAGTAGCAGGAGCCTGACTCTAGTGAAATAAGACAGAGGTTTTAGAGAATGCCTCTGTTATAATAGAGGTTTCTACACTTCCCCTTTTCAACACTGAGATGTTCTAAAAGTATTTTAGGGAGATTCATTTTTTATATTAGTCTTATATTTAATTAGTACATTTGAAAGAATGTGCAATAAATAAGAAATGGAACACAAATTATAGAAGGAAATAACATGGGGTAATATTCAAACAGCGGCAGTCAGCTTTTATTTATTGTAGAAAATGAAATGTAAGTACAAATATAATCAAGACAGCGCTTGTAGAGGAAAGCAGGATGATAAAGAAGAAATGCAATATTTTCCACTTTCAATAGTCCCCAATATATAGAGAGAGGAGCTCCAATAACACTATTTACAGGAAAGAATGTCAAATAAAGGAATCAAAAACCACCACAACTCAAATTTCATATTAGCAGTGAACGCTAAAATATTGTTCCCAATTCAACTAATGAAGAAAAAAAGAATTCAATTTACCAGCTGATACTGTGTTGACGTATATTTTACAATACACGTACAAAGGAAGTTCAAAAAGACAAAAACCTCTGGTCTCAACAACAATTCCCTACTGCACTTTTTTGTTTCCTTTGTTACATCAGGTAAAATCCTAATTTTACTACTGAGAAATATATCTTCTCTAGGATTAAGTCCCTATCAGACGCACAAGCAATCTATAGGGTCAATGGTGTCAGAAGTCCCCAAAATGTCTGGCCTCAGCTTTCTGATTTCACGTGATCTTCTTTTCACTAATGGCAAATAATTTCTCTGAACTATAGGAGGGATCATTTCAGGAGATATTTTCGAAATATCAATCATATAGTGAGTAGAAAGCTCATAAGAAGTTTAGGGAATTCAATAATCTTAAATTAGTACCTCTTGTTTGATTCTCCAAAGCCTCCACCTTCAAATTTATGATTGTATTATTCTTAAACAAAGCTTCATTAGTAGTTTGCAAAGCAGAAACTGAAATTTTAATCCCGGCCAAAGATCCCTTAATTTATTTTTGTTACATTTGTACCCTGTGCTTTCCCACTCATGGCAGGCTCAATGTGACTTACAGGGGGCAATGGAGGGTTAAGTGACTTGCCCAGAGTCACAAGGAGCTGCTTGTGCCTGAAGTGGGAATTGAACTCAGTTCCTCAGGACCAAAGTCCACCATCCTAACCCCTAGGCCACTCCTCCACCGTCGCTACTATTTGAGATTCTACATGGAATGTTGCTATTCCACTAGCAAAATTCCATGTAGACGTCGGCCCTTGCAGATCACCAATGTGCTGCTTCTGTGAGTCTGACGTCCTGCACGTACAGAAGCCTGCGCAGCCTTCTACATGGAATGTTGCTAGTGTAGCAACATTCCATGTAGAATCTCCAATAGTATCTATTTGATTTTTGTTACATTTGTACCCTGCGCTTTCCCACTCATGGCAGGCTCAATGCGGCTTACATGGGGCAATGGAGGGTTAAGTGACTTGCCCAGAGTCACAAGGAGCTGCCTGTGCTTGAAGTCCTCAGTTCCCCAGGACCAAAGTCCACCACCCTAACCACTAGGCTACTCCTCTGCTCCGTCTCAACTCAGTCTCAACATTTTTAATCTTCCCATCTTGTTCATAACATTTCTCCTGAAGTACCCTTATTTGAGGACAAATAGCTTGGCCCAGTTCAATGACCACCACTTGGCTCAATTCAATGAACATGTCCCAGATCAACTCCAGTGTAAATTGTACTGGTCTTTTGGAGGAAAATTCAGTCAAAATGAGAATCCCAGAAGGCTAACTTTCTCGGCTCACCAAAGGAGTTGAAACCTCTACATGAACTACAGGAATCCCTGTTCCACTTGTAACTTCAGTCATCATCAACATCCCAGGTTAAAGTTCCCCCTGTAAGAGCTGACGGCTCTCTTATCGGAAGACCAAATCAGTTCTCATCTCCTCAGATTAACAGCCCCTCAACCTCTTCAGTAGAGGACTGATTAACAGGCGTGAACAGTAGGGAGAACCTGTCAGGTTGATGCAGAGAAGTTTTCTGCTCCAGGTTTAAGCGAGACATTTGACTCCAAGGAAGTATTTAGTCCTCCTGCCCCCAAGAACCCTCCAACTGGCATTCAATTCAGCAAACATGTCCATCAGTTCTATCAGGGAGGCATTGGGGATCTCTGAGGGATAGACCCTCACTTTTCCCCTATGATTACCCAAAGGAAATCAATACATTTGTGGAAAGAGAGGATCCTGGGCTGGTAAGTCAGAGAACCACTGCAGAAATTATGCCAGGCCATATCTAGGTATCAGCATTATATATCCAGATATGTTTGGATGGTAAATGTACAAAGATAGGACTGTTATGGGGTCCTACAACTCATTACACATGGTATGTGATACTTTATATGTATACCTGACCTTGATTTGGCCTTGCCGTTTTCAGAGCACAGACCGTGGAAGTCTGCCCAGCACTGGCTTTGCTTGCCAATTACCAGTGTTGCCACCCAATCTCCACTAAGCTTCTGTGGATCCATTCCTTCAGAACAGGATTCCTTTGTATTTATCCCACAAAGCTTAGTGGTTAGAGGGGATATTCAGCATCTCTATTCAGGTAAGTGAAGCTGCAAAATCCTCCAGGAAGCTGTCAGTGTGAGTTAACTGGCTGAAAGCCTCTCTTTGGGGGGGGGGGGGGTTATCTCACTATGAATATTCACCCCATTATTCCTAAGAAATTCAAGAGCAATCCAGATACACAATAGCCCACATTAATAATAATAAACATGAATAAACATGCAGACAGGGGTGAACAGGTTGATGTGGAGGCGTATTTTCAAAGCAATTAGACTTACAAAGTTACACAGAGGGTCATTTTCGATAGTGCATCTAAGTCAGACTTTGGACGTTTTGCGCTAAATGTACCAAATCTGAATAGGAAATATAACCCATTTTCAAAAAAAGAAAAACATCTATCTTTTTTTTTAATACCATTTCAAATAAGGCTTTGTGCATGTATCAAGCTATTGAGATGTAGGAGCAGCCAGCATTCTTAGCAGACTGGTCCCCCAGACATCCTAGGAGAGCTATTGGGCACCCTAGGGGGCACTACTGTAGGCTTCATAGAAATGTTCCCAGGTACGCATCTCACCATTGCTCCCTTGTCTTGTCTGCTGAGCCTTCCAAAACCCACTACCCCCAACTGTACACCACTACATTAGCCCTTATGGTTGAAGGGGACAACTATATGTGGGCATAGTAGGTTTCTGGTGAGTTTTGGAATGATCACAGTTTCCACCACAAGTATGACAGGTAGGAGGAGGTATGGGCCTAGGTCCACCAGTCTATAGTATACTGCACCCAACACTACACTACTACAGGGATCTGCATATAACTATCATAGAGGCTGGTGAGTACTATTTTCATTCACATTTTTGGGGGGTGGGAATAGGTCAGTGACTACAGGGAAAGTAAAGGGAGGGGGTTATCCCTGAATCCCTCCAGTGGTCATCTTGCCATTTAGGACACCTTTTTGTGTCTGATTCATTAGAAAAACAGATCTAGACCAAACTGTTGAAGTTTCACCCTAGACGTTTTGGTTTTGTTCCATTATGGTATAAAATGATTAAGTGTTAGACATGCCCTAATCATGCCTTTGAAATGCCCCTGACATGTTCCCTTATGATTTGGATGCATTGCAGAGAAAATGCATAGACGTCTGCAAAATAAGTTTCAAAAATACCGATTTGGACGTTTTGAGAAGAAATCCGTCCAAATGGTGCTTTATGACACTTTTTGAATGTTTTTCTCTTTCGAAAGTGAACCCCGTAGTAACCTGTGGAACTTTGTAAGTCTAAGTGCTTTGAAAATGAGCCCCATGGTCTGTTTTGATTTTAAGAAGGTATTTGACAAAGTACTTGTTGAACTCCTGACGAAATTAGAAAAAGTAGGGTTTCCCAGGGGTTTGTGCTGGACTGCTGCTTTTCAACATTTATAAATGATCTGGAAACAGGAATAAAAAGAGGTGAATAATTCCTCCACCCCCCCCCCCCCCCGGTTTATAAAGCTGTGTGGTAATGCCGACACAGCCCATTCAAAGAGACGGCTGAGGGGAGATCTGATAGAGGTCTGTAAAATATTGAATGGAGTGGAACAGGTAGACGTGAATCGCTTGTTTACTCTTTCAAAAAATACTAGGACTAGGGGGCACACAATGAAGCTACTAAATAGTAAAATTAAAACAAACCAGAGAAAAATATTTCTTCACTCAACGTGCAATCAAGAAAATAAGGGAATACCATAAATTTCAAATATGGCTATAAATATTATAGAGTAGAGATTCTCAACACAGTCCTCGGGTCGCACCTATTCAGTTGGATTTTCAGGATAGTTACAATCGCTATGCATGATAAATATTTGCTTACAATGAAGGCAGTGTATGCAAATCTACCTCATGCATATTAATTGTGGATATCCTGAAAACCTGACTAGGTTGAGAAGCACTATTATAGACTCAGTCCTTGCACCCTACAGAGTTCTCACTTCTCCTTCTCCTTCCTCACTTCTCCTTTCAGGATTTTTCAAGATGAGAAAAGGATCAGAATAAATAAAATTATTTCTCAGATCAAACCCTTACAGGGGAATTGAAAAAAAAAAAATTGGCATCTATTGTCAAACCTCAAGCCTTCAACAGTCGAAAAGCCCTTTTACAAATTTACATAGCCCAGGCAATATCAGGAAATATCATCTTCTTCCCATAAAATAAAAGCTGTTCTTAAAGTAATTTTTAACACAAGCAATTTATAACAATCAGAGACAAGTACAACCAGGAGAGTGATTAAAGATTCAATATCTTCTTGAGATGTTCCCAAAAAGTATATAAATCAAAACTCGGGGGCAGAGAGCATAGCAACACCATCCTCTGGCTGTCCTGCATCACTAATTGAGCAGAAGGATAGTAAAGATTTATAGAACAAAATAAGCTTTGAATTAGAGGTAGCCAATACCTCCTTTAAGTGTTTTCTGAGTAAACACTCAAGTAAATTCAAGTAAGTAACAAGAAATTGTAAAATTTGTTAAGCTCCTAGATCTAACCTGGTTTTCAAGGGTCTTATGGTAAAGTAAACTAGGGTGGGTCCTGAGTCTGGATGAGCAGAGCCACTTAGTGGTTAAGGTGAACAACAATAATATTTATTAAAGGTGACAGGCAGGGGTCCTTTTCGGTTCATAGTAGTCCTTGGGTATAGGAACCTCCTCTTGAGACCTGCTTCTGCAGGGCCTTGGTGTGTACTATTGTCTTTAGGGGCACCCAGTCATAATGGCTCTGAGAAAATAGCCCCGACAAAACAGCCTTGTAACAAAATAACCCTTGACAAAATGGCCCCTCCCACTAAACAACCCTTGTGCCCCTTGCTGTTTGTCATGGTTATGGAGCCTTTTGCGGCTAAGATGCATTTGAGCCCAGACATCACTGGTGTTCGCCTAGCGGGAAGAGAGCACAAAATGGCATTTTTTGCTGATGATGTTCTGCTGTCAGTGACTCGCCCTTTAACTACATTTCCCAATCTCTTACAAATCATTGGCGACTATTCGGTGGTGCCTGGGTTCAAAATCAATATGACTAAATCAGAGGCGCTAAATGTTACTCTCCCTGCGGAACTAGTGGCTTCTTTGAAAACTTCCTTTTTTTTTCGCTGGGCGACTAAGGGAATTCGCCATCTGGGTGTGCTCTTGACCTCTTGTTTTTCTGACCTATTCTCAGCAAATTACATGGGATTGGTTAAATCCCTCTCAGCAGATCTGGAGTGGTGGGAGGATTTGACTGATTTCTTGGTTTGGAAGAATACCTACCGTCAAGATGAACGTTTTGCCTCGCTTGCTGTATTTGTTTCAGGTGCTCCCTTTGAAGATACCTAGAAGGTTCCTTTCCAATCTGCAAGATCAAATTGTACGCTTTATTTGGGCTGGTGGACGTCCACGTTTATCGCACTCACTACTATATCAGGACAGGAAGGGGGGGGCTGGGAGTCCCTAACATAAGTTGGTACTATAGGGCAGCTCAGGCTCGTGCAGCAATAGAGTGGTATCGTGCACACCCACATAAACTATGGGTCCATTTGGAGCAATATTCACTGGGCTTGAGACCATTGGGTGCACTTATGTGGCTTCCATCTAGGCATAGATCCCTGGGGGAGGGGCTGTGCCCATCTATTCATGCCACTTTCTACTATTGGGATAGGCTTTTTCCACACCGGGATCGTGTTTTATCCCGCCTGTCACCCATAGCCTTTAACCCCTTGTTTCCTCCTGGGAACATGACGGGTGTATTCACGCAGTGGTACAGTGAGGGCCTTAGAACCTGGGGACAGCTGTTTGAGGTGGATTCCATATTAACATTGTCTGCCCTTGTGGAGGAGTATCCCACTATAGGAAAGGATAGTTATGAATATATCCAGCTCTCTGACTTCCTCAGGGCAACATCTGTCTGCTTAGCAATTATATGGGAAAATTCCTTTTTGAAGGACATATGTGAGGACTCTAAAATCACCAGAGGCATGATAACTTGCTTATATAAGTACCTCAGTATGCAATCTCCAATGTACACTCTTCATAGGAGAGGATGGCAGCGGGAGTTGGATCTGGAGATGAGAGATGATGAATGGGAGGCATTGGAAAAGGCATCAGCGAAGGTCTATCCCTATGTACCCTTTAAGGAAAATGTGGTAAAAGTGTTATTTAGATGGTACTTAACACCCACTCGCCTTCAGCGCATATACCCAGCATTGTTTGATATGTGTTGGAGAGAATGTGGTGAAATCGGTACAATGGGTCTCCATCTGTACTTCTTCCTTTGGTACTCTGATCTCATCCCATGGTTTTCAGTATCATCTTTACGCTGATGACTCCAAGATCTACCTCTCCACACCGGGAAATCTCAGCCGAAATCCAGGCCAAAGTATCAGCCTGCCTGTCTGACATTGTTGCCTGGATGTCTCAGCGCCATCTGAAACTAAACATGACCAAGACTGAGCTTCTTATCTTTCCACTTAAACCAACATCGGGACACGCTAGAGAGGTACAATTCCTTGATGAAATCAAGGACAGCTTTATGGAGCAGCTGGTGCAGGAGCCGACAAGAGCAAGAAGGAAAAATTCTAGACTTGGTCCTTAGTGGAGTGCATGATCTGATGAGGGACGTTATGGTACTGGGGCCGCTTGACAACAGTGATCATAATATGATCAGTTTTGATATCAACCTTGAAGTAACTATACACAGGAAGTCAATTACGTTAGCGTTTAACTTTAAAAAAGGAGACTATGATAAAATGAGAAGAATGGTTAAAAAAAAAAACTTAGGGGGGCAACTGAGAGGGTAAAAACTATACAACTGGCATGGACACTGTTCAAAAATACCATCCTGGAGGCCCAGGCCAAACATATTCTGTGAATTAGAAAAGAAAGACGGAAATCCAAAAGACAGCCGGCATGGTTGAAAAGTGAGGTGAAGGAAGCTATTAGGGCTAAAAGAAACGCCTTCAGAAAATGGAAGAAGGAACCGTCTGAAAATTACAAGAAGCAGCATAAGGAGTTTCAAAGCAAATGCAAGGCACAGATAAAGAAGGCCAAGAGGGATTACGAAAAAAAAGATAGCATTAGAGGCAAAAAAACATAGCAAAATTTTTTTTCGGTATATTAAAAGCAGGAAGCCGGCAAAAGAATCGGTTGGGCCGCTGGATGACCAAGGGGTAAAAGGGGCTATCAAGGAAGATAAAGACGTAGCGGAGAGATTGAATGAATTCTTTGCTTCGGTCTTCACCAAGGAAGATTTGGGTGGGATACCGGTGTCGGAAATGGTATTTCAAGCGGACGAGTTGGAGAAACTTACTGACTTCACGGTAAACCTGGAGGACGTAATGGGGCAGTTCAGCAAACTGGAGAGTAGCAAATCTCCTGGACCGGATGGTATTCATCCTAGAGTACTGATAGAACTGAAAAATGAGCTTGCGGAGCTACTGCTAGTGATATGCAATTTATCCTTAAAATCGAGCGTGGTACTGGAAGATTGGAGGTTGGCCAATGTAACGTCCATTTTTTAAAAAAAGGTTCCAGGGGAGATCCGTGAAATTATAGACCGGTGAGTCTGACGTTGGTGCCGGGGAAAATGGTAGAGGCTATTATCAAAAACAAAATTACAGAGCACATCCGAGGACATAGATTACTGAGACCAAGTCAGCACGGCTTTTGTGTGGGGAAATCTTGCCTGACCAATTTACTTCAATTTTTTGAAGGAGTAAACAAACATGTGGACAAAGGGGAGCCGGTTGATATTGTATATCTGGATTTTCAAAAGGCGTTTGACAAGGTACCTCATGAAAGGCTACAGAGGAAATTGGAGGGTCATGGGATAGGAGGAAATGTCATATTGTGGATTAAAAACTTGTTGAAGGATAGGAAACAGAGAGTGGTGTTAAATGGGCAGTATTCACAATGGAGAAGGGTAGTTAGTGGGGTTCCTCAGGGGTCTGTGCTAGGACCGCAGCTTTTTAATATATTTATAAATGATTTAGAGATGGGAGTAACTAGCGAGGTAATAAAATTTGCTGATGACACAAAGTTATTCAAAGTCGTTAACTCGCAACAGGATTGTGAAAAAGTACAGAAGGACCTTACGAGAATGGGAGACTGGGAGGCTAAATGGCAGATGACGTTTAATGTGAACAAATGTAAGGTGATGCATGTGGGAAAAAAGAACCCGAATTATAGCTACGTCATGTAAGGTTCCATGTTCGGAGTTACGGACCAAGAAAGGGATCTGGGTGTCGTCATCGATAATACACTGAAACCTTCTGCTCAGTGTGCTGCTGCAGCTAGGAAAGCGAATAGAATGTTGGTTATTATTAGTTAAGGTATGGAAAACAGGTGTGAGGATGTTATAATGCCGTTGTATCGCTCCATGGTGCGACCACACCTTGAGCATTGTGTTCAATTCTGGTCGCCGCATCTCAAGAAAGATATAGTAGAATTGGAAAAGGTGCAACGAAGGGCGACTAAAATGATAGCGGGGATGGGACGACTTCCCTATGAAGAAAGACTAAGGAGGCTAGGGCTTTTCAGCTTGGAGAAGAGACGGCTGAGGGGAGACATGATAGAGGGATATAAAATAAAGAGTGGAGTGGAACAGGTGGATGTGAAGCGTCTGTTCATGCTTTCCAAAAATACTAGGACTAGGGGGCATGCGATGAAACTACAGTGTAGTAAATTGAAAACAAATTGGAGAAAATATTTCTTCACCCAACGCATAATTAAACTCTGGAATTCGTTGCCGGAGAATGTGGTGAAGACACTTAGCTTAGCAGAGTTTAAAAAGAGGTTACTACAGGGCTTGATGGGCCCTTGGTCTTTCCCAGTGTGGCATTACTTATGTACTTATGTACTTATATCTCTGAGCACTCTACCAGAACCCTTATCCACACTCTTATCATCTCTCATCTTGATTACTGTAACCTGCTTCTCACCGGCCTCCATGTTAGCCATTTCTCTCCTCTTCAATCAGTCCAAAACTCTGCTAAAAGACTCATTTTCCTCCAAAGTCGCTATGCTCACATTAGCCCTCTCCTTAAGTCACTTCACTGGCTCCCTATCCGTTTCCACATTCAATTCAAACTTCTCTTATTGACCTATAAGTGCATTCACTCTGCTGCTCCCCAGTACCCCTACGCCCCCCCCCCCCTCCATTCTGTTGATAAATAGCTCTTATCTGTCTCCTTCTCCTCTACTGCTAATTCCAGACTCTGTTCCTTTTATCTTGCTGCACCTCACGCCTGGAATAGACTTCCCGAGCCTGTATGTCTAGTCCCCTCTTTGGTCGTTTTCAAGTCTAAACTTAAAGCCCACTTCTTTACTTCACTTGTTTTCCTTATCCACCCTTATCTCAAGATTTGTTGTCTAATGTAATCACCAGGTGTATGAGGATGTTTTTGCCTACAAATTATGTTTTTCTGTTTATTATTTTTGTATTATTAACACACTGGTGATTGTATTTTCTTGAACAAGTTGTAAAGTAATAAAATTAAAATAAAAAAACCCAACAACTATCACCAAACTGCAAGTGCCATGGTAAGAAGGAGAAGCTGAGTCCCTCCCCCCTTCCGTTCTCCCCAGGTCCAGGTGTGGGATCGGGACACCCCCTTTCTCTCGTGCTAACACTCTTGTCTGGTGCAATTCTATAAAAAGAAACCAGAAACCAAGTCCTTTACTCCCTTGAGTCCTGATCCTCTGTGCTGACACTAGAGGAAGAAGGAAGTTACATCAGAAGGGGGGGGGGGGGGCGGGCTGTGGCAGAGAGAAAGTTCTGGCATCAGTGCAGCGGATCAGGCCTCAGGAGAGTAAGAACGCCGTGCAGACTCGGTTTCTTCTTCTTACAGAATTGCACCTGTTGGTGAGAGAGAGGGATCATCGGACTATGGAGGGGAGAGAGGGATGCAGGGCATGTCACGTGGGGGGGGGAAGTACTGGGCCCCCCACTGTGCGGTTGCCCGAATGGTCAGTCTGTCCCTGCTGCCTGACACCACCCTCTGGAATCTATTCTTCCTTACAGGAATACATCCTCCCACTGGCAAGTAATAACAAAACAAAAACAGTTCTAATTTAGACCAAATCATTCCAAAATAGTCAATCTTAATGCCACAGTTCAAAGACCGGAAAACAGCAAGACAGTCCTGTACTTTCTGGTACCTGCAGCTCTTCTGGTCAGGAGCTCCAGAGTCTTCGGTCTCTCAGCAGAGACTGAGGTTTGCTCCTGTCTTCTCTTCTTATACAGCTGTTGACACCTCCTCTTCCTGCTTCCACCTCCTCTGATTGGTCAAGACTGTGTTCCCTCCCAGTTCTCCCTGCTGAGCCTCTTACTCTCCTGCTTCTGTGATTGGCTTGGAACCTTCCCCACCCAGCTCCCTCTGCTGAAGTTTTAATTCTGTGTTTCTCACCTCCCCCTTAACCTTTCTTCTATCTCTCTTCTGGGGATTAAATTCTGTGATTAACATTTCCCCTTGTCTCGATTTCTCAGATCTCCCCATCACACTGGTTAAGGAAGCGGCCCCTCACAGGCTCTCCCAAGCTCCTCTCACAGACCATCCAACACTAACCAGACTGTACGCAGGCAGTCCATGGTGGTATTCTGTGGCACTTTCCAGTTAAGTGCCATTAAATATCACCACTTAAGCATTCACAAGCAATTAAACCATGCAGAAGCCTCCTGCCCAGTTAAATTGCTTTGAATACCGAGCGGAAAGTATTTAAATTCTGTAATTGACATTTAAAAAAAACCCAGTGATCATTGGTTTAAATACTGACCAATGATTTTATTTTAAATCACCTTCATTGTAAAAAAAAAAATAAATCTTGATTGTCTCCTGCCATGGACTTTGATTTCTGAAGAATAAACTCATGCAGTGGTACAGGTAGCATCTCTGGATAATTCCTGCACTCATAGGAGCCAACTTTGTGGGTGCTTGAGCACCCCCAATATTGAGAAAATTCCTTGTATGTGTCCAGGGAGGGGTTGTTTCCATTGGGCTTAGCACCCCCAATCATTTTGAAAAAGTTGGCTCCTATGTCTGCACTGCACAAGTAAGGCAAAAAGTCCAACTCTCTTCAGGGTCACCAAAGCTGGCAGACGTGCACTGAAGAGGGAACGACATAACAAAAATAAAATGTGGCCATTTAGTTTCATTATTTGTCATTCTTTCCCTTATCAAGCCTGTTACTTCAGAAAGCAGCAAGAGACTCAAACATCTAACTGTATCCCAGCCCATTACCTGCTTGATCAGTTTATTTCTGAGGCATGAAATCCTTTCATTCTTATAAATATTGTTATATCAGTCACAAAAGAAGAAGCAGAAAAGGTGGTTAAAAGAATCAACATTCTTAATCATATCTTAGATAACCAGCGAAGCTTAAGGTACAAAAGAAAAGAAAATACAGAGCTGGATAATACAACAGTAATTACTAGCTGCACACTCTTGAATACAGTTTATAGAACTAGAAATTCTATTACAAAATCCACTTTCTGTGACTAATACAGCATAATCTGAGCATGCATGCACATCTATGAAAACCGTGCAATAGCCTGAAATATAGAAGCCGATTTTATTGAGCTTTCAGGAGATAGAAAATGGGAGAGAGCTTTTATATCTACACACCTTGAACAGAAATGTGAGAGCTACACCCAAATCCCTTTTAGAAATCTGGAGCTTTGCCATTCAAGGAATCCATAGGAATATGAGCATCAGAAGAGTTGGGTCTGATTCCAACTCACATCAGCTTAGACTTTTGATAACAGTTCCTAGTTGATCAAAGCTGACTTTAATTTTCATAGCCAGGTGTGATCAGCCTATTTCATCTGGACTCTTTAGCTCACTTCTACCCAGTTCAACAGACTCAACAACGATTTTCGGTTATCCCAGATAGAAATGTTTCCACCTAATCTTTGGCTTTAATTACACTTGTTAGGCACCATAGCAGGGTCCAAATTAGAGACATAACTTGTGATTTGACAAACCACACCAAAGGTTTTGCAACTCAAGGACATAAGAAAAGCCATGCAGAGTCAGTCCAAAGTCTATCAAACCCAACAAGTTGCCATTATCAGGTCACAAATACCCTACAGATTCTTAAAAGCACGTCTAACTTCCATAGTGAATTTCTAAAGATGATCTATCTGATAAATAATTTTTATGGACTTTGCCTCCAGAAACTTGTCCAATCCTGTTTTAAATCCTGCTGTATTGGTCACCTTGACAACATTGTTCAGAACTAGAATCCACAGCTTAAATAACTCTCTATGATTTGTTTTCAGTCTTCTGGTCATTAGTTTCATTGAGTATCCTCTTTTGAATTGTTGGACAAGAAGAACCATTCTTTGTTTAACTGTTCCACCCCACTCATGATTTTATAAACATCTATTATATCTTTTCTCAGTTGGTGTTCGTCCAAGCTGAAGAGCCCTAACTTGTTTAACCTCTCTTCATTGACAAACTGTAAAAAATTGTTTCACATTTTCATTGTCCTTCTCTGAACCTTTTCTAGTTCCACTCATTGAGCCACTTTGCCCGTCTAATGGCGTCTTGCAGTCTTCATGCCACTGTTCATAAGTATTGCCATAAATGGGACAGACTGAAGCAGTGACGATCCTAGATCAGCTGCCACCCGGGGCGGATCGCCGCTGCGTACCTCCCCCCCCCCCCCCCGGGTGCAGCGGCATCCGTCCCCCCAGGGTGCAGCACAACCCCCCCCCCCCCGGTGCATTCTTAGCTGCTGGGTGCAGCTGCGCGGCTGTCGGCTCCGCTGGCTCGCTGCTCCCTCTACCCCGGAACAGGAAGTAACCTGTTCTGGGGCACAGGGAGCAGGGAACCAGCGGAGCCGACAGCTGCGCAGCTGCTCTCTGCACCCCCTCCAGCAGCGTGCACCCTGGGCAGACTGCCCCCACCACCCCGCCCTCGGTACGCTACTGGACCGAAGGTCCATCAAGCCCAGCATCCCAGTTCCAACAGTGGCCAATCCAGGTCACAAGTACCTGGCAAGATCTCAAAAAAGTACAATACATTTTATGCTGCTTATTCCAGAATTAAGCAGTGGATTTTTCCCATTTTAATAATGGTCTATGGACTTTTCCCATCAAAACTTTTTTTAAATCCCGCTAAACTAACTGCTTTTACCACATTCTCTGGCAACATATTCCAGAGTTTAATTACACATTGAGTGAAGAAATATTTTCTCCGATTTCTTTTAAATTTACTACCTTGTAGCTTCATTGTGTGCCCCCTAGTCATAGTATTTTTGGAAAGAGTAAACAAGCGATTCATGTCTACCCGCTGCACTCCACTCCACTCTTTATTTTATAGATTTCTATCATAACTCCCCCTCAGCCTTTTCGTGCCCTCTGTCCCTCTTTTTTTATTCTTTGGGGTCTTCTTGCCACTCTTGAAGTGTTGGGGTATAGTTGCCTCTGTGGCAGGTGCCTGTCTGCAAGTTTTAAGCAAGTTTGATTTAAAGATTGTTGGAAAGCCCATTGGTAGAGTTCAATAGATCCAAACGATTGAATTTGTAGACAAGCTGAACAGGTGATTGATCTGCAGATAAACTAAATTGAATGTTTTTTTTGTTACATTTGTACCCCACGCTTTCCCACTCATGGCAGGCTCAATGCGGCTTACATGGGGCAATGGAGGGTTAAGTGACTTGCCCAGAGTCACAAGGAGCTGCCTGTGCCTGAAGTGGGAATCAAACTCAGTTCCTCAGTTCCCCAGGACCAAAGTCCACCACCCTAACCACTAGGCCACTCCTCCACTGTTGCTACTATTTGAGATTCTACATGGAATGTTGCTATTCCACTAGCAACATTCCATGTAGAAGTCGGCCCTTGTAGATCACCAAAGTGGCCGCGCAGGCTTCTGCTTCTGTGAGTCTGACGTCCTGCACAACTCACAGAAACAGAAGCCTGCGCAGCCTTCTACATGGGATGTTGCTAGTGGAATAGCAACATTCCATGTAGAATCTCCAATACTAGCAACATTCCACGTAGAATCTCCAATAGTATCTATTTTATTTTTGTTACATTTGTACCCTGCGCTTTCCCACTCATGGCAGGCTCAATGCGGCTTACATGGGGCAATGGAGGGTTAAGTGACTTGCCCAGAGTCACAAGGAGCTGCCTGTGCCTGAAGTGGGAATCAAACTCAGTTCCTCAGTTCCCCAGGACCAAAGTCCACCACCCTAACCACTAGGCCACTCCTCCACTGTTGCTACTATTTGAGATTCTACATGGAATGTTGCTATTCCACTAGCGAAGTCGGCCCTTGGAGATCACCAATGTGGCTGCGCAGGCTTCTGCTTCTGTGAGTCTGACGTCCTGCACGTACGTGCAGGACGTCAGACTCACAGAAACAGGAGCCTGCACAGCCTTCTACATGGAATGTTGGAATGTTGCTAGTGGAATAGCAACATTCCATGTAGAATCTCCAATAGTAGCAACATTCCATGTAGAATCTCCAATAGTATCTGTTTTATTTTTGTTACATTTGTACCCTGCGCTTTCCCACTCATGGCAGGCTCAATGCGGCTTACATGGGGCAATGGAGGGTTAAGTGACTTGCCCAGAGTCACAAAGAGCTGCCTGTGTCTGAAGTGGGAATCAAACTCAGTTCCTCAGGACCAAAGTCCACCACCCTAACCACTAGGACACTCCTCCACTGTTGCTACTATTTGAGATTCTACATGGAATGTTGCTATTCCACTAGAAGTCGGCCCTTACAGATCACCAATGCGGCTTACATATTATATACAGGTACTTATTTATACCTGGGCAGTGGAGGGTTAAGTGACTTGCCCAGAGTCACAAGGAGCTGCCTGTGCCTAAAGTGGGAATCAAACTCAGTTCCCCAGGACCAGAGTCCACAACCCTAACCACTAGGCCACTCCTCCATGTGTACATCCCTAATAATTGTATTTATTTTATTTAAAATATTTATTAGCTTCAAAATCCAAAAATATTTGGCAGTACACAAGTCAACATACACCAGTGGTTTCCAAACTGTGTGCAGCAGCACCCTGGTACGCCGTAGCGAACTCGCAGGGGTGCTGCAGCAAATCCTGAACTCCCACTGCCACCCGAACTGCTGCTGCTCCCTCATTATGTCTCTTTTCCTCTTCCCTTCCCCGTGCCCCGTGAGTCCTGCATCTCTCCTTCTCCCTTCCGCCGGCTGTCCTCTGTAGCCACAGGCCCCTGTACCTCTCTGGTAATGGCGACTGAGACAGTTTTCCACCAGCATCGGTGCTGCCCTCTTCTCTGGATCTTCCCGCCTACTTTGATGCAATTTCCTATTATCTGTGTAGGCGGGACGCATCTGGGAAGAGACCCCGATGCTGATGGAAAACTTTCTTAATCATTGCTGCTGCTGGAGAGGTACAGGGGACTGGGGCTACGGAGGAGAGTTGGCAAGAGGGAGAGATGCAGGGCTCACTGGGAGGGAAGAGAGACTTGATTGGAGGAGGAAGGTTGAAGGGAAGTCAGACTGTTCGGGGGGTGGGCAGGCCTGGAAGAGAGAGTAAGAGACGTGGCATTCAAGTGGGGTAGGGTGGACAGGGCAGGACAGTACAGGAAGAAGGGAAAAAAGAAGGGAGAAGCTGAATATGGGGAGAGACAAGGACAAAGAAAAGACGCTAAGCAGGGAGGAACATTGGGACAGGAAAAGGGGGAGATGGAGACACAGGGAGACAGAGGAGGCCCCCCCAGGGCTGCTCTAGGTGAAGTTGAGCAGTGGAAAAAATGCAGGGGGGGGGGCAGTAGAGAACTGTAGGGGGTGGAAACCTATGTGGCCGTGGGGGGCGGGGGGTGCCACGAAAAATTGCTCGGACACGAAGGGTGCCGTGAACCAAAAAAGTTTGGAAACCTCTGATAAACACAATAAAATACACAAAATATTACAAACATTTATACATAAACAGCAGCATTTTCGATATGATGTCTAAGTTGGACTTTGGATGTTTTGCACTAAACTTCCCATATCCAAATGTCTATTTTTTTTTTAAAATAGCTACATTCTAGATGGTTTTGTGTTCTGTGCGTTTATCTTTTTGGTCCATTTTTGAAAAAAAAAAAAAAAGTCAAGTGCAAAATGCACAAAATCAAGCCATTGGGACTTATGAGGGGTCAGAAATCTTAGTAGACTGGCCACACAGACATCCCAGGAGAGCAGGGGGGCACCCTAGGGGGCAAAAAAGCTCCCAGGTACACATCTCACTGTTACCCCCTTATACTGTATGGTGAGCCATCCAAAACCCACTAAAAACCTACTTTACCCAACTGTGAAGACGGCAACTCAATTTATTTATTCATTCATTCTTGTATCTCACTATTATCCAAAAACAAGTTTCAGTTCAATGTGGCTCACAATTTACAGTTTATGCGAAGTTACAGTGGTTTATTACAGTTACAAAGTAGTGTGGGTACAGTAGGATTTTGGTGAATTTTGCAGGACTCACACTTTTCACCACAAGTGTGACAGGTAGAGTGAGATATGGACCTGGGTCCCTTCTCTAAAGTGCACTGCACCAACCACTAGACCACTCCAGGGATCTGCTTGCTGCTCTAATAGACCTGGCTATAACATCTGAAGCTGACAGAGAAGCTGGTATATACTATTTATATTCACATCTATGAGGGGGGGAGTGACCACGGGGGGAGTTAGAGGGTCATCCAATAGCCATTTGCTCATTTACGGCACCATTTTGTGCTTTATACATTCTAAAAACAGGTCTAGATCAAAACATTGAAGTTTTTGTTCTGGTTGTTTTTGTTTTGTTCCATTATGGCTATAAAACATCCAAGTATTAGGAACACCCCTGACACACCCCCTTGCGATTTGGGGACACTACAGACAAATTACATAGATAAACAGCTGCAAAATAGGTTTTGAAAATACCGTTTTGGACGTTTGAGAAGAGAGGTGTGGTTATTTTCTTTTCCACGTTTACATTTGTTTTATTTCTGTTGATGACGTTTGAGAAGAAATTCATCCAAATGCTGCTTTATGACACTTTTTGGATGTTTTTCTCTTTCGAAAATGAGCCCCAAAGTTTCCATAATAATGTTATATCTCAATAAAAACTGGACTCATAAGCATTCTGATGTCATATTTCTCCATGAAATACAAAGGTTTCCAGACTTCAATTGTGAAATCCTCTCAGTGAGGATGGTAATCCATTCCAAAGCTTTGGGCCAATACCCTTATAAGTACATAAGTACATAAGTAGTGCCATACTGGGAAAGACCAAAGGTCCATCTAGCCCAGCATCCTGTCACCGACAGTGGCCAATCCAGGTCAAGGGCACCTGGCACGCTCCCCAAACGTAAAAACATTCCAGACAAGTTATACCTAAAAATGCGGAATTTTTCCAAGTCCATTTAATAGCGGTCTATGGACTTGTCCTTTAGGAATCTATCTAACCCCTTTTTAAACTCCGTCAAGCTAACCGCCCGTACCACGTTCTCCGGCAACGAATTCCAGAGTCTAATTACACATTGGGTGAAGAAAAATTTTCTCCGATTCGTTTTAAATTTACCACACTGTAGCTTCAACTCATGCCCTCTAGTCCTAGTATTTTTGGATAGCGTGAACAGTCGCTTCACATCCACCCGATCCATTCCACTCATTATTTATACACTTCTATCATATCTCCCCTCAGCCGTCTCTTCTCCAAGCTGAAAAGCCCTAGCCTTCTCAGCCTCTCTTCGTAGGAAAGTCGTCCCATCCCCACTATCATTTTCGTCGCCCTTCGCTGTACCTTTTCCAATTCTACTATATCTTTTTTGAGATACGGAGACCAGTACTGAACACAATACTCCAGGTGCGGTCGCACCATGGAGCGATACAACGGCATTATAACATCCGCACACCTGGACTCCATACCCTTCCTAATAACACCCAACATTCTATTCGCTTTCCTAGCCGCAGCAGCACACTGAGCAGAAGGTTTCAGCGTATCATCGACGACGACACCCAGATCCCTTTCTTGATCCGTAACTCCTAACGCGGAACCTTGCAAGACGTAGCTATAATTCGGGTTCCTCTTACCCACATGCATCACTTTGCACTTGTCAACATTGAACTTCATCTGCCACTTGCACGCCCATTCTCCCAGTCTCGCAAGGTCCTCCTGTAATCGTTCACATTCCTCCTGCGACTTGACGACCCTGAATAATTTTGTGTCATCGGCGAATTTAATTACCTCACTAGTTATTCCCATCTCTAGGTCATTTATAAATACATTAAAAAGCAACGGACCCAGCACAGACCCCTGCGGGACCCCACTAACTACCCTCTGAGGACCAATATTCTTCAAGATTAACCATTTTAAAGGATGGTATTTCCAATAAATTTGAATTGGATGATCTAAGTGTCTTAACAGGTTGATAAATTCACAATGCTGAAGCAATAATAGGTGAAACTAAGTTATGTAACACCTTAAACACCAATAATAAGATTCTGATTCTGATTATTTATTTGTGACATTTATATCCCACATTATCCCAAACACGTTTGAGTTCAATGTGGCTTACAATAAACAGTATAGAATACATAAAAGAATAATCTGTAAGAAAGTAATTTGTTATAAGAATCCAATTTTACAATACACTACTACTACTACTACTACTTAGCATTTCTATAGCGCTGCCAGGGTTACGCAGCGCTGTACAAGTTTAAACATGGGGAAGGACAGTCCCTGCTCAAGAGAGCTTACAATGTAAAGGTAAAAACTATGTAGTCAGTGTAGGTATCAGGAATGGGAAGGTGGTTAGGCACCAAAAGCAAGGGAGAAGAGATGGGCCTTGAGTAAGGACTTGAAAATGGGCAGGGAGGGCGCATGGCGTATGGGCTCAGAAAGTCTGTTCCAGGCATAAGGTGATGCGAGGCAGAAGGGGCGGAGTCTGGAGTTAGCGGTGGTGGAGAAGGGTACAGAAAGGAGTGATTTGTCCTGAGAGCGGAGGTTACGGGTGGGAACATACGGGGAGAGGAGGGTAGAGAGGTAATGGGGGGCTGCAGATTGAGTGCACTTGAAGGTCAATAGGAGAAGCTTGAACTGTATACGGTAGCGGATCGGGAGCCAGTGAAGCGACTTGAGGAGACAATATCATAAACGTACTGGATAGCTATGGATGTTTAACATTTAGAAAATCAAACATACAAATGGCAAGTGACCGACTCACCTGGAAATGCGCAGTAGAGACTTCCCTCTCTGTCCCGCCCTCGCGTCAAGACGTGAAGATGTCAGAGGGCGGAACAGAGAGGGAAACGGAGTCGGAGTCACTCTCGGACCTGCCGCCTGGAAACGAACATCGCGCGCACCAACCTCCCCCATCCCCGCCGCCGCTCCCGCCTTCCTTCATATCGGGCCCCCTGTACTGACCTGACAGCGCCTCTCACCTCTGTGTGGAAGCGCTGCAGGCAGCAGCAGAGCGATCTGCTGCTGCCTGCAGCGCTTTCACACGGAGGTGAGAGGCGCTGTCAGGTCAGTGCAGGGGGCCCGGCATGGAGGAAGGAGGGAGCGGCGGCGAGGAGGGTAGCTGGAACTCTCGCCCGTTTTTACGGGCTTAATGGCTAGTCTATTATGAATGAGAAATTGTACCTGAAGCATTGAGAAGGTGAATGGTAAATAAAGTAATATCCAATTAGTTGTTTGAGATGTGGTTGGTCTTTTTGAGGGTTTGGTTGAAGAGAAATGATTGAAGGGTTTTGTGGAATTTGGTATATTCCTGTATATTTGTTCTACTGGAAGCCAATGAAATTCTTTCAACACAGGTGTAATGTGGCAAAACCATGAAAAACCTGAGACAATTCCTGCCACAGCATTTGAGCTATATGTAAAGCTTTCAACTGATTCTTCTTTAAACCCACCAGAAAACCATTAAAATAGTCAAAGCGTGGCATAACCAGACTTTGAATGACCAATGTAAAATTGAAAGGACTAAGAAGGTCTCATAGTCTTTGCACCCTCTTCAATTAAAAAAATACCTAACCATTTTAGTAACTGTGGCTTCATAGATAGAGAAAAATCAAAAAGGACTCTCAAGTTCCGAATAGCATTCATAATAGGAACTTTTCCATCCTTAATCAAAAAGTCTCCAGGTACATCATCACATCTGAGCCATTCGTTTCAACAACATGATTTTCTGATGCGATACCTGTAATGTGTTAAGCAATTGTTCCAACACCAGCACAGCCTCCCTCTGTGGTATATTCGTATATAACGAAACCACGTCGAGAGTGACCAGACAACAAGAGGATTTGAATTTTAGCAACATTAAGTTTTAAATGATTTCCATACAACCATTGATTCACTGTATTCAAACAGAAGCGTAACATTTGGAAAGCATCCTCTGCAGATTTATTGATTTCAATCCAAAATTGAATATCATCAGCTTAATATGACCTTCAGACCTACACAGGGGCAGCAAAATATATTAAATATCTGGTCACCATATCTCAAAAAAGATAGAGTGGAATTAGAAAAAGTTCACAGAAGAGCGACCAAAATGATAAAGGGGATGGAACTCCTCCCATATGAGGAAAGGCTAAAGAGGTTAGGGCTCTTCAGCTAGGAAAATAGATGCCTGAGGAGGGTATATGATTGAGGTTTATAAAATCCTGAGTGGAGTAGAATGGGTAGAAATGAATTGATTTTTCACTCTTTCAAAACATACAAAGACCAGGGGCACTCAATGCCGAAATGGCCACGCCAGTGGCGTAGCCACAGGTGGGCTTGGGTGGGCCGGGGCCCACCCACTTAGGGCTCAGGCCCATCCAACAGTAGCACATGGTAATGAAAATGCTGCTCTTCACAATACTGGCACCTTCGCATGCTCAGTTTTCAGAACATGCCTGCTGCAGACTACCAAGGTGGAGACTGGAGAGAAGCATTTTCCCACCATCTGAGATATTTTTTTGGTGTGGGGGTGGGGGAGAGAACATTTGGTGCCCACCCGCTTCCTGCCTAGGCCCACCCAAAATCTGCTGTCTGGCTACGCCCCTGGGCCACGCGGCAAGTGCTTTACTTGCCACAAGGCCACTTCCCGCAGAAAAGAAAGACCTACCTTTTACCCAGCTGCAGTAAAAAAAAGGGAGCCTCTGCGCATGTCAAAAACATGTACCGAAGCCAGCGCAGGCCCCCTTTTGCCACAGCTTGGAAAAAGGGGCCCTCAAAGAATAGTTAAGCTCTGAGGATGTGGTAACAGTGGTTAGCTATCTGGGTTTAAAAAAGGTTTGGACAATTTCCTGGAGGAAAAGTTCACAGGCTGTTATTAAGATGGGTTTCTGCCAGGTACTTGTGACCTGGATTGGCCACTGTTAGAAGCAGGATACTGGGCTAGATGGATCATTGGTCTGACCCAGTATGGCTATTCTTACGTTCTTAATGCAGATAGAGGAGAACCTTAAGGAACTCTTGATGTGCAACTCTACTTCTGTGGATTTAACCTGGTCCTTAAGAACAAAAACTTTTCTCCCTGCTAAAAATGATGAAAACCAGGTCAACACTAACTCACTCAAACCAATACATTTCAAACTATTAAGCAATATATTATGAGCAATAGTATCAAATACTGCAGAAATGTCCAGATTCACTGAGAGGAACTGTTTTCTCTTCTCAAAACCTTCCCAAACTGTATCAACAATCAACAAAGTCTCTGTATCATGCAATCAGCGAAATCCAAATCGATGCATATCCAAAATATTATGATGTTCCAAGAAATCTAATAAACTTCTCAATAAGTTTAGCAAGAAAGGGCAAAGAAGATATTGGCCTATAATTTACAACTACGTTAGGATCTAAGGAAGAATCCTTCCAACAACAGTAATTTTTAAAGAATCAGGTAAACAACCTGATTGGAAGGAAAGATTAATGATACTATCAAATACTTTTCCAACTAAAGGTTTTTAGAGCTTTAGTGATAATTGGTCACAGTAATCTAGAGGACAAAATGAAGTAGTAATCTTACTCATGGTTCTTATCCCTTGATCCTCATTCACTAGTGCAAAGTTTTTCCAAAGCTCATCTTCTGGCAGAGGGGCATTTCTTTTCATATTGGCAATTAATCTTGTATTAAATCCTGACTATTTAAATTGGTCTCATGAGGGAGTATTAAATCCAGGACTGTCTGCGAGACATCTTACAACAGAAAACAACTGTTTAGACTCTGAGGGAGCAGCTTCTATTGTGGAGTTAAAATAATGTTTTTTGGCCTCTAAACAGGCCATTCTATATTGTTGTTTTTTTCTAAGTTATAACCTTCATGAGTGATTCTAGAAGTATATTTTCTCCAAGCTCTCTCTTTCTGTCTCAGTTTTCATTTAAGATTTTTAAGACCCTCATTGTACCATGGGACACTGTGGTGCTCATTTTCAAGGCACATAGACTTACAAGGTCACGTGGAAGGGCATAATCGAACGCGAACGCCTATCTCCATGGGCGTCTATGTCCGAAAATGGGTACGTGAAGAGGCGGGACAGACCATATTTTCGAAAAAATGGACGTTTTTCAGCTGGACGTTTGTTTTTTTTAGCGATAATGGAAACTAAAAACGCCCAGCTCAAAAACGTCCTAATCCGAGCCATTTGGTCGTGGGAGGGGCTACGATTTATAGTACACTGGCCCCCCTGACATGCCAGGACACCAACTGGGCACCCTAGAGGTCAGTGCGGTGGACTTCAGAAAAAGCTCTCACATGCATAGCTCCCTTACCACAGGTGCTGAGCACCCAACCCCCCTCCCCCAAAACCCACTACCCACAAGTGTACAACACTACCATAGCTCTTAGGGGTGAAGGGGGCACCTACATGTGGGTACAGTGGGTTTTGGAGGCCTCCCATTTACCAGCACAAGTGTTACAGGAAGGGGGGATGGGCCTGGGTCCACCTGGCTGAAGTGCACTGCAGTACCCACTAAAAGTGCTCCAGGGACCTGCATACACGCAGGCCTCTAGGACTTGTTGCTGCTATATAACATTGGCACACCAGTTGACACCTGAAGACTAATCTCTCCGAAAACGTCCTTTATTGGAATAAGCACGCTTACTCACAGTTAATTGCAGATCAGAGGTTGTGCCCCACTGGCAACGAGTCTCCCTGGTACTGAGATTAGCAGTAGGTCAGAGCTGGCAGAATGGTGTACAATGCCCTCTTTCAGCCACATTCAAGGTAAGAACTAAGTTCTGTAACGTGGCTAACACGTGAAAGGGATCTAAAACTGGCTTACAAAAATTACCACTACCTCATGGACTACCGGAAACAAAACAGGGCACACTGTGACCCAATAAACAGGGGGAAACGCACCATGGGAGTAGAGCCTACCAACTACCAACATCGTGAGCATTTAACTCAAGCTAGTGGAATCACGGAGCCCAATACCCTACACCCACGACAATGCATTGCTAATATGACTCTGCAGTGCGCATAACAGAAAAGGTGTCACAATCACCCGAGAGCTACATCAGAACCAGGGAAAGGCTGTCACAGGATAGAACACATTCTGCTGTCATGGAGGTGGATACGGCATTTGAGGCTGGCAAACAGGCTGGAAAAAAAGTATATAAAGTGGGGGGTTTTTGGTGGGAGGGGGTTGGTGACCACTGGGGGAGTCCGGGGAGGTCATCCCCAATTCCCTCCAGTGGTCATCTGGTCAGTTGGGGCACTTTTTTGGGACTTGTTCGTGAAAAAAAAGGGTCCACAAAAAGTGACCCAAAATCGCGGTAAAAACGCCTTTTTTTTTATTATCAGCTAAAGACGCCCATCTCTCCTCGGCCGATAACCACGCCCCAGTTCCGCCTTCACCACGCCTCCGACACGCCCCTGTCAACTTTACCCGTTTCCGCGACGGATTGCAGTTGGAAACGCCCAAAATCGGCTTTCGATTATACCGATTTGGGCACCCACGGGAGAAAGACGCCCATCTCCCAATTTGGGTCGCAATATAGGCATTTTTCTCTTTCGATTATAAGCAGGATAATAAGCTATGTGACTCTGGATAATACCAAGGTGCATAGACTTAGAGTACAATATTCTCTGTTAATACAGCTTTAAGATCTGAAAGCTCATGAGGAGTTCAAGAACAACGTATTTGTGGCCTAGGTTACACATCTTTCCTTATTACTACTTTGAAAGACATTTTTATCATCAAATGATCTGACCATGGAACTTCAATAATCTCATCTATCCAAAGCTCTGAACCAACTAAATACTTACCAATGACTATTAAGTCTAGAATGTGTCCATCTTTATGTGTTGCAGAAACAACTAACTGCTTCCATCCTAAATTATCCAGAATAGTTGTGCATTATCTCACCTGATTTTGGCAAACTAATTGATTTTGACAGGTAACATAACCATTTCCAGGTTCTCAGCCAATCAGAAGCAAGGATACCCCCAAGCCATGCCCATGCTCTGCCCAAATCACACTCACTCCCTGGCCACACCACGCCCTCTTTGACAATGTCACCGGATATGGTGTTACAGCCCTGCCACTTTTGTATACCCTCCCACTTGACCCACTGTAATTGCATAACCCCACCCCAAATCCCAGCCTTTCAGCGAGGTGATATCATAGACACACAAGATGGCAGTGAACACAGTATATATCATGTCACTTCCTGTTTCACACTACTAGCTGCCATCTTGAATGCAGTCATGTGATGGGAAGTGATGTCAAACATCCCCAACACTGCCCTCTACAACCTTGGAGGAATGTGTGCAGCTTAACTTTTTTGTCACAGGAAAGAAAATAGGCATGATAGCCTTCGGACTAACTTTTTTTTTCTTTCAAAAGGAGATCATGCTTTTAAATCATAGCACTAATGTTTTTA
Source organism: Microcaecilia unicolor (assembly GCF_901765095.1). Lineage (NCBI taxonomy): Eukaryota > Metazoa > Chordata > Amphibia > Gymnophiona > Siphonopidae > Microcaecilia > Microcaecilia unicolor. Next base: position 660,733,526 of record NC_044032.1, read on the forward strand.
AATTGGATCAAGTCTTCGATTTGTTTTTCACCCCCTCTGTTTTTTCACAATATGAAGCAACAGGCAGTAATTGCAAAAAGCTGCTTTAAGATTTAACTTTCACAAGAAACCATAGGGGATCTGACTCATCAGGCTTTCAATACATGCTGACTTGTAAAACTACAAAAAAAGGCTTGATCCTACTCCCCACCTCCTTCCAAGCCTTGGTGTCAGATTTTTTTTTCTTTCAAAAAAGAAAAAAGGCAATTTTTTTCATAGGCCAAAGAACTTGTGTGAACAGTTAGTATTGAATTTTAAAACAGAGATGGAGCAATGAGCAACTGTGTGAGAATCCACATTTCCTCTCGTATTCCCCTGCAACCCCCTCCTCTCACAACCCTCCTGTTTTCAAGACATCTGTGTGAGATCAATCAGCCTGCATCTACTCCCAATCCCCCTCCTTTTTCTGCAGACAGCCTGAAGAACTATTTGATTTTGAAGACAGTGAGGGATCCTTTTACCAAGCTGCGGGAAAAAGGGACCTGCACTTGTGGCGGGGGCATTTTTCCTGCATACCAGGGCCTTTTTTTACCATGTGACCATGCGGCGGGGAGCCCTTACTGCCACCCATTTTGGCAATGTCGCTTACAAATATATTGAACAAAATCAGCCCCAGCATCGATCCTTGAGGTACTCCACTACTCACTTTTCCTTCCTCCGAGTGAATTCCATTAACCACCACCCTCTGGCACCTGTCCGTCAACCAGTTCCTAATCCAGTTCACCACTTTGGGTCCCAACTTCAGCTTGTCAAGGTTATTCAAGAGTCTCCTATAAGGAACCATGTCAAAGGCTTCTAAGTAGATTACATCTAGTGCACACCCTTGATCCAATTCTCTGGTCACCCAGTCAAAGAATTCAATCAGATTCATTGGCACAACTTTACCTTTGGTAAAACCATGTTGTCTCAGATCTTGTAACTCATTGGATTCCAGGAGATTCATTATCCTTTCCTTCAGCATCACTTCCATTACTTTCCCAATAACTGAAGTGAGGCTTACCAGCCTGTAGTTTCCAGTTTCTTCTCTGTTACCACTTTTGTGAAGAGGGACCACATCAACTCTCCTCATAATCCCACTGAACCTCTCCCGGCTCAAGGACTTATTAAACAAATCTTTAAGAGGACCCGCCAGAACCTCTTTGAGCTCCCTCAATATCTTGGGATGGATCCCAATGGCTTTGTCCACCTTTAAATTTTCAAGTTGTTCATAAACACTTTCTTCCGTAAATGGTGCTATATCCACTCCATTCTCATATGTACCTTTGCCAGTCAATCGTGGTCCTTCTCCAGGATTTTTTGCGTAAACACAGAAGTATTTGTTTAGCAGATTTGCTTTTTCCTCATCATTTTCCACATAGCGGTTCACAGCACCTTTCAGTCACACATTCCATTTTTAGTCTTCCTCCTTTCACTAATATACCTGAAAAAATTCTTGTCGCCTCTCCTTACATTTCTAGCCATTTGTTCTTCCACTTGCGCTTTTGCCAAAGGCACATTTCTCTTGTCTTCTTTCAATTTCATCTGGTATTCCTTTCTGTGTTCCTCTTCTTGAGTTTTTCTGTATTTCAGGAATGGCAACTCTTTAGCCTTTATTTTCTCAGCCACTTGCTTGGAGAACCACAGCGGTTTCCTTTTTCTCTTGCATTTATATACTCTCCTTATATAAAGGTTAGTATCCATATTTATAGCTCTTTTCTACCTAGACCACTGCCTTTCTACTTCTCGTATATCCTCCCAGCCCATCAGCTCTTTCTTCAGGAATTCCCCTTATTACTAAAGTCAGAATGTTTGAAATCCAAGACTTTGAGTTTTGAGTGGCTGTCCTCCCCTTTAGCTGTTGTATCAAACAAAACAGTTTGATGATTACTGCTGCCCAGGTGGGCACCGATTAGACACACTTTCCCGAATTGTGAGTACCAGATCCAGTGTAGCTGCCTCCCTCATGGGATCTGTCACCATTTGTCTGAGCAGAGCACTTTGAAAGGCATCCATGATCTCTCCACTTCTTTCTGATTCTGCAGATGAAACTTTCTAATGCGCATCCAGCAGGTTGAAATCTCCCAGCAACAGTATCTCTCTTTTCTTCCCAGCTTTTGGATATCTGCAACCAGATCTTTATCTAGTTCCTCCGATTGTGTCAGAGGTCTGTAGACAACACCCATATGGACTGAGATTCCATCATCTCTTTTCAAGGTGATCCATATCACTTCTTCCTTTTCCCAGGCCTCTGGCATTTCAGTTGCTGCGATATCGTTTCTCACATACAGAGCTACTTCTCCACCTTTACGACCATCTCTGTCTTTCTTAAATAGATGTAGCCTGGCATGTTTGCATTCCATTCATGGGAATAATTGAACCGTCTCCATGGTAGCAACAATGTCTATGTCTGCCTCTAACATCAGGGCTTGCAGATCATGAACTTTGTTACTTAGACTGCGAGCATTTGTGGTCATCACTTTCCAGCTACATTTCAGTGGCAGTCTCATCTTCTATTTAGTTTTTTGTTTGGTCTCACTTCCTGCTGTGTTTATTTATTTATTTATTTATTGATTGATTGATTGTATTTGTATCCCACATTTTCCCACCTTTTTGCAGGCTCAATGTGGTTTACAATGTATCGTTCTTGGTGGATAATAGAACAGTGAATAGACAGTTAGTGTTACATAGGGATCGAGCATAGCATACTAGAAAGTTAAACAATCTTACAATGTATCGTTCTTGCTGGATAATGGATCGGAAAACAAACAGTTAGTATTGCGAAAAGGTCGTGCATCATATAATAAAGAATTAAACAAGCAAATATATGAAAAAGAACAGATCCGATTATAGGTAAGGTGGAGATACTACTACTACTTAACATTTCTAAAGCGCTACTAGGGTTACGCAGCGCTGTACAATTTAACATAGAGGGACAGTCCCTGCTCAAGGAGCTTACAATCTAAAAGACAAGTGAACAGTCTGTCCGAAAGGGGCTGGAGATGTGTTACATTTACACTTGTTGGTCTTTGTGGTATGCCTTGTTAAAGAGGTGGGTCTTCAGAGATTTGCAAAAGTTGGTTAGTTCATATATAGTTTTCAAGTTGCGTGGCAGCGCGTTCCATAACTGAGTACTCAGGTAAGAAAAGTTTGACGCATGAGTTAGTTGGTAAGAAGTGATTTGCTAAGATTGTTGTTGTTTTCATTGCTTTCTTTACTACTTTCACACAGTCACATCTTGTCTTTGGCTGGGGGTGACCGCTGGAAGTGACCTGCCTCCATATGCCACCCCCACCTTAGAGTGGTAATCCTGAAACCAGGAGTAAACTGTGTCTGAAATGCCTAAGCCAGAGAGATGTTGGAGAAGGATGGTGAAATGAATATGAAATGTGGCAGATAAGTCCAGGAATAGAAGTGCAACAGTTTTATTCTGGTCTTCGTAATATAATATGGTTATAGTAAGACCAAGAAATGCTGTTTCTATGCTATGAGAATTTCAGAATCCTGTCTGATGAGGATGAAAAACGTTAATTTTTTCCAGACAGTCATTAACTTAGTGGCGGACAATGCATTCTGTTAATTTATAAATGAAAGGGCGCTGAGAGATTGGGTGATAATTAGAGAGAAGAGATGGACATATTTTCTGGTTCTTGGCTTTGGGAAAGATACTAGCAGTGTTTTATGGTGTTGGAACAGAGCCAGAGGAGAAATTCTGCAGAATCATTGAATGTAGAAATGGACCCAGTAAAGAGCTAAATTTCTTAATGTAGTGAGAAGGTACTGGGTCGAGAGAAGGTATAGTCAGTCTAATCATCTGTAAATGAGTTGAAACATCAGCAAAGGATGGAAGATTGAAAGACTTGAAATTGGTACCTAATGACTGATGAGTTTGATAAAGATGGGAAGATGGCAGTGGTGAAGAGGGGAGAGTAGAGGAAGGCATAAGGGAAGACTGAAGTGCAGTGATCTTGTCCTGAAAGTACATGGCAAGATTGGAAGCTGAGGGTAGTAGTGAAAATTCTGAATTGTGCTGTTGTAAGTGATCTATGGATACGATAGATTGTTGCCGAGTGTGAGGCATTAGTGACATGGATTGAGTATTATGTTTTCTTAGCCTCATAGATAACTTCTTTATATTGTGTAGCCAGCAGTTCAAAATGATGACAAGTAAAGGAGGAGGGTTTTTTCGCCAGAGTCTTTCGTGGTATTGAAGCTGTTTCTTTAGAAGAAGAAGAGAAGGGGTGTACCATGGGTTCTTAGATTGACAGGTGGCTCAAGATGTTGGGAGAAGGGGGAGCTAAAGCATCGTAAGCTTCATGTAACCCAGAATTCCAGAGGGATGATTGCTCAGAAAATGAGAGTTGACAAAAGGAGTCAGGTGTAAAAGACAATCATTCTGATAATTTGGTCTCTGTAAAAGGTTTCAGGTTGCAAGAAGAGGTCTGAGTTGGAAGACTGATTGGTCCAGGGACATAGAGAGAAAACTGGACCACAGAATGGTCAGTCAAGGGAAAAGGAATTGGGGGCTATAGAGTCAGGTTAGGAGTTTGGGGAAAAGGGGAGATGACAGTGTCAAGTGTATGATTGGAGTGATGAGTGGGATGTGTTAGAGAGAGGTCTGTGAGTAGGTCAAGAAAGCTAGATGTGTAAGAAGATTGTAGAGAGTCTCAATGAATATTAAGATCACCTAGAATAACTGGAAACGATGTGGAAGTGGTAATTTGAGAGATTGTAGTTGGGCAGCAGTTTGAGTTGTAAGTGGAGGGGGGACATATAGCAATAAAAAGTCCAACATGGATTGAAACTGAAACCGTTGTTGTAGAGCCTGTATAGGGGAGGAGCCGAGACAATGCAAAACTGGGGCCGGAGGCAGGACTGGTAAAGGATGACCAGGCCACCGCCTCTTTTAAGAGTACGGTGAGCGTAGGAAAACAATAGAGGTAAGCATTGGCTTTGGGCACGGTTTATTTCTAGGATAAGCAATATAGAATGTATTATACTGTTTTGGCATCTTGCCAGGTATTTGTAGCCTAGATTGGCCGCTGATGGAAACAGGATGCTGGGCTTGATGGACCTTCAGTCTGTCCCAGCATGGCAATACTTACAGTATGTACTTATGGTTTAGATAGGATAATTGAGAGTCTGAAAGCCTTGTCTCAGTTAAGAATAAGATGTCTGGTTCAACAGTCCTGAACTCAACGATCTTATCTATTTCTCCTCCTCTCCAAGGTGTTCTAGGTTTATGTAACACAGAAAAAAAAATCTATAATCTTTAAACCTGTGATTCGTTTTAATTGAATGCTCAACCAGAAGCTTCTACACTTTCTTTCTATTAATGGCAGTTCAATAAACTCTCCTATTCAGTGCACGTCTTGTCTTCCCAATATGTATAAAATTGGAAGGACATTAACAAGCATAAATTACTCTTTCATTTTTGCAATTGGAAAAATGTCTTAACACATATTCCTTCCTAGTTACTGGATGTCTTATAAATCTGGTGAAAACATTGACAGAGCACACAGAACAATTCCCATAGAGATAATGTCCCTGTGGGTTCATGGATTTCGCAGCTGGATTATTCATGAAGGCTGAAGGCACTAAAATGTCTCCCAAATTTCTGCCTCTTTTGTAAGTGATCATGAGTTCCTTATCAGAGAATTTATCTATAGTGTTTATCAAATGCCAATGCTCCTCAGGATTCCCACAATATCATTAGGCAGTGATACATTTTGGAATGGCCACAGGAATGTTGCACATTATGCCATTATGAGTTTTCTGATACCTGCATGTATGTGTTTTATTTATTTATAGAAGACAGGAACTCTGCGCTGGACTGGAGACAGGACGCTGAGGCAGGGCTGGAGACCGAACCAGGACTGAAGGCAGGGACACTGGGCTGTACTGGAGGACTGGAGACAAGGTTTTGAGGCATAGCTGATGAGAGCAAAGCCAGGCAAGTAGCTGCAAAGGCAAGCTGGAGGGGACTCGGTTGTCTCAAATTGCCCCATGCAGATGATTTCACCTGGGCACCAAGCTCCGCCTCTGGTGGCCATGCCATCAGGAACACACTTCTGGGTGCATATGCACCTGAAAAGGTTGGCTCCTGCCAGCGCAGCTCGGGTCCAGATGGAAATCTGTAAGAGCACCACGGGGCACAGGAGCTGGCCGCATGGGCAGTCCATCATGGTAGGGGGCCGCAAAACTACTACTACTACTACTTATCATTTCTAAAGCGCTACTAGACGTACGCAGCGCTGTACACTTGAACACTTGAACGTGGAAGGTGGTGGAGATGAAAACGGTAACCGAATTCAAACATGCATGGGATAAACATAAAGGAATCCTGTTCGGAAGGAAGGGATTCTCAGGAGCTTAACGGAGATTGGATGGCAGAGGCAGGGCTGGTGGTTGGGAGGCGGAGATAGTATTGGGTGGACTTATACGGTCTGTGCCCTGAAAAAGACAGATACAAATCAAGGGGCTGGTGGTTGGGAGGCGGGGCTAGTGCTGAGCAGACTTATACAGTCTGTGCCCTGAAAAAGACAGATACAAATCAAGGTAAGGTATACACAAAAAGTAGCACATATGTGTTATCTTGTTGGGCAGACTGGATGGACCGTGCAGGTCTTTTTCTGCCATCATCTACTATGTTACTATGTAACATGAAGAGACAGTCCCTGCTCGACAGAGCTTACAATCTAATTAGGACAGACAAACAGGACAAACAAGAGATAAGGGAATATTAAAGTGAGGATGATAAAATAAGGGTTCTGAACAAGTGAATAAGGGTTAGGAGTTCAAAGCAGCATCAAAAAGGTGGGCTTATAGCTTAGATTTGAAGACGGTCAGAGATGGAGCTTGACGTACCGGCTCAGCAAGTCTATTCCAGGCATATGGTGCAGCAAGATAAAAGGAACGGAGTCTGGAGTTAGCAGTGGAGGAGAAGGGTGCAGATAATAGAGATTTATCCAGTGAACGGTTTTCCCCGAGAAGGAATGTAGGGTGAGATGAGAGTGGAGAGGTACGCAGGAGCTGCAGGTCAATAAGAGGAGTTTGAACTGTATGCAGAAATGGATAGGAAGCCAGTGAAGTGACTTGAGGAGAGGGCTAATATGAGCATAACGACCCTGGCAGAATATTAGTTGTGCAGCAGAATTTTTAACAGATTGAAGAGGAGAGAGATAGCTAAGTGAGACAGGAAGGATGAGAGTGTTATCCAGAGAAATAAATGGGGGAGGAGGAGATGTTGGTTTAGGGGGAAAGATAAGAAGCTCAGTCTTGGTCATGTTTAGTTTCAGATGGCGCTGAGACATCCAGGCAGCAATGTCAGACAGGCAGGCTGATACTTTGGCCTGGACTCCTGCTGAGATTTCTGGTGTGGAGAGGTAGATCTGGGAGTCATCAGCGTAAAGATGATACTGAAAACCATGGTATGAGATCAGAGTACCAAGGGAAGAAGTATAGATGGAGAAAAGAAGAGGTCCCAGGACAGATCCCTGAGGTACACCAACTGACAGTGGGATAGAAGTGGACGAGGATCCACCAGAGTATTCACTAAAAGTACGATGGGACAGATAAGAAGAAAACCAGGAAAGAACAGAGCCCCAAAGGGGCTATGGGGCAGTCCATCAGGGGCCTGTGGTGAGTCAGGAGGGCCAGAGTATGACTGGGTCCATGACAGTACCTCCTTCCCAAAGGTCCCCTCAACCTGGGTCCAGGCTTGGGTCTGTGAGGAAACAGTCGATGAAATCTTTGGAGGAGTGTTGTAGTGTGATCTTGGTTAGCCGACTCCCAAGAATTGTCTTCCAAGCCATAATCTTTTTAAGGCAATGAGGTATAGGAGCCTTCCCCATACTTTCTGAGAGTCAGCGATGCTCTGGACCTCTAACTCTGTGTCAGAACCAGCATCATCAGGAACTGTTACTGGGGGTACCCTGCTTCTCCATCTCAGCACGTGGGGTTTTAGGAGGGATACGTGAATCGTGTTGCGGATTCACAAAGTGGTGGGCAACTTCAGCCAATATGCTACTGGTCCCACTTGATGGATCAAAGGGTATGGCGCAATAAATCAGAAAGCAGATTTGGTGGAAGGAGTTCTAAGGTGCAGATTCTGAGTGGATAGCCAGACCAGATCTCCTGGATGGAATGGAGAGCTAGGCACCTCTTTTAATCCGCATGTCTCTTGAATCTCTGAATGGCCTGAATCAAAAGGTCTCCGAGCGAGGTGGTGGGGGAGCACGAAGGCGCACAGTATGAGCTCCTGAAGACGCCGCCAAGGTGAAACCTGGCCCCACGTTGGGAACAACAAAGGGAAGGATACTATGGTTTTAAAGCACTAACAGAACACTGAGTCACAGTTTGTTACAACGCCAGCAGCAGCACAAGACAGAACAGAAGACCTGAACCAACCCGTTACTAAGATAAGTGACTCTGTTTGAAGAAACTGTTAATGTCAAATTAAGATTGGTTGGAAAATCAAGCTGAATTTAGTTAGCTAGTAAGGAAGGTCAGGCAGTTCCAGTGCTATGATGGTATAAGGATTGTTGTGCTATATGATGGAACCGTGATAAAAAAACATATTAAAATAAATTTAAAAACTACATAGAAAAAATATACTTTCTAAAAACATTGAATTACAATTGTTTAAAGAATGCTCTGGTGTTAATTGTATAATAATTAAATTTTAACTTCCAGACCCTCGACCATTCTTTTAAATTTTGGAGATCCCATCTCATCATTTCTACTCCCTCCAGGGAATCCACTCTATTGGCTATCTTCGTGTCATCCGCAAAAAGGCAAACCTTTCCTTCCAACCCTTCAGCAATATCTCCCACAAATATATTAAACAAAATGGGCCCCAGACACCAAGCCCTGAAGAACTCCACTGCTCACCTTCCTTTCCTCTGGGCGGATTCCATTTACCACCACCCTCTACCACCTGTTGGTCAAGCAGTTTCCAATCGAGTTCAACACTTTTGGTCCTAAGTTCAGCCCTTTCAGCTTATTCACGAGTCTTCTCTGGGGGACCGTATCTACTACTACTACTACTACTACTTAGCATTTCTATAGCGCTGCTAGGGTTACGCAGCGCTGTACAATTTTAAACAAGGGGAAGGACAGTCCCTGCTCAAGAGAGCTTACAATCTAAAGGTAATAAACTGCTTACAATTTAAAGGTAATAAACTATGTAGTCAGTGTAGGTATCATGAATGGGGAAGGTGGTTAGGCGCCAAAAGCAAGGGAGAAGAGATGGGCTTTGAGTAAGGACTTGAAAATGGGCAGGGAGGGCGCATGGCGTATGGGCTCGGGAAGGCTTTCTTCGATTAGATCGTTTTTGAGTTGGACGTCCTCGGTTTCCATTATCACCGAAAACCGGGGACGACCATCTCAAAAATGACCTAAGGACGACCATCTCTAAGGTCGACCTAACTTTCATGATTTGGGCATCCCCGACCGTATTATTGAAGCGAAAGATGGACGTCCATCTTGTTTTGATAATACGGGTTGCCCCGCCCCTTTATGGGGCCGTCCTGCGAGGATGCCCTCATGAAAACTTGGGCGCCCCGTTCGATTATGCCCCTCCGCATCATCAACTTACTTTGCTCTTGAACAGCTGGACAAATTAGCTGATAATTCTATATGGTTTGATTTGAAAATTTGGAACAATCCTAAGATTATGATTAAGAAAGATGCATTTCTTGGAAAACTTGGCAAAAATATCATGTTTTGTCTTTAGATCAGATTATTTCTCAAAACAAATTGCTATCTCTGAATGACCTTAAAATTAAATTTCCTTTCTTATCCTCTAAAGCTTCCCAATGGTCTACACACAATACGTTTTTTAATAATAACCCCTCCTTTTTCAGCAATCTAAAGGAAAAAACCTCACTTAGGAAATGATGCGAGTCAACCTTTATTGAAGGGAAAGCTGTAGCCACTTTTTATAAAATTCTTAGAGATAGATTGTTTGTTTTTCACGTTCATTTATGTGAGTCCTGGAAATCAGATATTGATGACTCCTCAACCCAATTTGCATGGCCTATAATATGCTCACAAGTTAATAGACCATTGCTTTCTGCTGGGCTATTACAATCTTTATTTTTCTTCTTACATCATTCATTACGGACTTGTAGGAAATTGTGGAGAGCCAAACTGAGTCAAACGGACTCCTGTTGGCACTGTTCTGCATCTTCTGGCTCCCTGAGACATATGATATTTTACTGTAACCCGATGGGTTATATTTATTTATTTATTTATTTATTTTCTTATTTTTACCTGGGGTCCAGGGATGACTTCAGGCTGCCAATGATTGTTGGTGGCCAGTTCTATGGCTCCAGAAGCAGTTCTGGGCTTCCTGCATGGAGCTGTGCTGTCCGCAGCTTGCCCCAATGCTCTGAGCTTTGGATTTGGGTTTTTTTTGAGTGGGTATCACTCAGGCATGTGTGTGGGGTGATGCAGAACCTAATTAGAATGAACATTTCTAGTTTTAAAGATGTTTTGATAGCGATTTATGATAAAAAAAATCTGTAAATATCTCTAAATGTGTGTTTAAATTTATGAAAAATGCATTTCATGTAGTTTGATGTCACTAATGATTGTAAGATATTTTGATCAAATTGTATAGAAATTGTATGTGTTTTTTTTCTAAAAGTATAACTTGTCTATTATTTTCTCTGGAAAGTTATTTTCCAAAATGGAGAGTGTGAAAAAATGCTAATTAGGGTTCATGAGGCAAACGCCCTGTGTTCTGAAACCTTATTGGCTTGCCAGGAAGTGGAGGAGGGGCTGAAGACATGGAAGAGAGAGGATGTGTGTGTGGAAGCTCTGACTGCATGACATGATTTCTGAGACAGAAAGTATGTGAAAGTAAGTTTTTCTGCAAGTGTTTGAATCATTGAATGCAGATGAAGTAAGCTGAAGGAGAAAGGTGTTGGATATAAGCAGAGAAAAAACAAGTTCTAAATCTGATCTTTTTTTTTGTGTGCTGTTTAAGTGTATGAAAGTGATTTTTTCTGCGTTTATGCACTGAATCACTGAATGCAGGTGAAGTGAACTGGAGGAGAAAGATGTTGGATTTGAGCAGTGAACAAAATAACTAAAGCTGATTTTTTTTTTTTTTGGGGGGGGGGGGGGCTGTGTGTGCTGCTTAAAAGTTTTGCAGTTAAGACTGTAGTACAGAGACCAAGTGCATGATTGTGTAAAACAAATTTGTGCAAGTGGATTAATCCCAGTTAAGCCACTAGGAAAACTGGTCTCCAAGCTTAAGGTTGGGCTTGCAGTATGTGTGTTCTGCTGGTGTACTAGTGTGGAAGATTGTATGATTTTGGAGAGACCAAGATGCTGTGGGTAGTGTGACTACAGGATCTAATGAAGAGTGCCCATTAGTTAGGGAGATCAGTAAAAGAATAGCAAAACTATTTAAGGTTACGCAATTATTATTTATTTTGTTAGTTAGAAAGCCACAGTTATCCCTGAATCCCAGCTAGGGTTGTTCCTGCTGTTAGTCAGGGAGGAAGTCTCTTTTGTTGATTTTATTTAAAGTGTGAGGCAGTAGGTTCCTGAACCGGAAGAGAAGAACCTGAGCTCCAACATACAAGCAAGGAGAAGAAAGAAGCTCCAAGAACGACCAAAGATAAGTCTTCAGTCCCATGCACAGCTAAAGAAAGGACACTGAAAGGTCACTGAGTTTAATCTGACTTACCTAGTAACAACTAGTTCCTTATATTTATTTATTTATTTATTTATTGCATTTGTATCCCACAATTTCCCACCTCTTTGCAGGCTCAATGTGGCTTACAATACATCATGACTAGTGGAAATGAGAAAAGAGTAAACAATTGGTATTACAGAAGGATTTTGATTTCATGGTAGTGATAGAGCATAATAGTAAAATAGCAAGAAAGCATTGTGATACTTACCATTTGTCTGGTTACTGGATCTTAAAATCCTTTTCATTTTTCTTTTCCCTCTACATAGTTTAGGACTTTGGAGGCGAGGTTTGTTTAATTGTCTCTCAGCTCAGAGGTGAACTGCAGGCTTGAGGTATTTGGCCACGGGTAATGGTAGAGCTTGTAGGGCCTTCTGAGACATGGAAGCTACATTACTATCCAATGATTAAACCTTTTTGGTTGGAAATATGGTTGACTATTCGATCTATCACCAATTGCTTGTCATACATAACTTATGATATTGTAGTTCTTCCGTCTCAGCATCCATGTTTTCACTCCTCGACCTGCAAGCCCAAACTAATAGACTCATTGATGGCTATTGGTATTCAACCTGCTGTCACAAACTGGAGGAGGAGTGGCCTAGTGATTAGAGTGGTGGACTTTGGTCCTGAGGAACTGAGTTCAATTCCCACTTCAGGCACAGGCAGCTCCTTGTGACTCTGGGCAAGTCACTTAACCCTCCATTGCCCCAGGTACAAATAAGTACCTGTATACAATATGTAAGCCACATTGAGCCTGCCATGAGTGGGAAAGTGCAGGGTACAAATGTAACAAAAAAAAATCTGCCAATTTTCTCAGTTATTCTATCTGGTGGAATACAGTCTGCCAATACAAAAAATATGAACTATATGCCTCTGAAAAGAAATCAAATATAATTTCACTGGAACAACTCTGGAAACCCATCAATACATTTTTGCAATCTCTCTGTTATAGAACACATATGTGTGAGATATTTTATTGTACTGGTTTTCTATGATTATTCTTGACTTACTACTTGTTTACTTTCTCAAAAAACTTCAATAAAATTATTTGATCTAAAAAAAAATTTCACACATTCATGGTTTTAGCATTCATTGTATTCAAGCAAGAGCTTTTTTCTATGCACAAATCAATTGTATGTGTTTATTCATTAGGTGTACATTGTAAACCCCACAGGCATTGTGCAGGTCCTCTACTCAACAGGAAGCCCTTCAGCTGGCTGCTTTCTCAGGAGCTAGACATTTCTTCCCTTAAGGTTACCTTCCCAGTTCATGAGAAGCCCTTCAGCTGGCTGCCTTCTCAGGAGTTAAGCATTTCTTCCATTAGAGTTACCTTCCCAATTCTAGGGAAGCCCTGTGGCCGGCTGCCTGTCCATCCACTCCCTCCCCCACTGCTTGCTCCTCTGCACCTTTCTAGCTCTGAGCTGGGTGCAAGTCAGAGACAGCCAGAAGCTCTGGGGCGGAGCATGTACTGACTGTCCTCCCAGGAAAGTGGCTGGGACTTTCCTTCCCTGGGATTCTTAGAGATCTGCTCCAGCTCCTTGGACTAGCCCACTTCGAGACTGGACTTCCTCTTTCCCCTTCCCCCAGGGGGAGTAACCTTTCTATGCATCACAGGGAAAAGAGGAGACACCATTTTTATCGGTACTATGTAAGCCACATTGAGCCTGCAAATAGGTGGGAAAATGTGGGATACAACTGCAACAAATAAATAAATAAATGCAAATTCCTGGTGCAAGTGGGGCATCTGCCAGGGACAGCTTCTGTCTTTACACTAATGGCTCTTAAGGGCTAACAGTTCCCTCCTTCCCAATCCAGGGGCTCCATTCTCGGTATTCTTCCCCCTTTTTTTTAGCGCTAAACCCCTCCTGCAGCTCTTTCTGTGTGAATCTGGCTGTAAGAAGGGTAGTGTAGACACAGGGACAGTCCCTTAATCATCAGAACATTCGCTCATGATCTGTGTGCTTTTACATTTTTAGGCACCCATTGGAACAAAATGTGTCCTTATAAATAACCTTCTCTCCACACCCCCATCCAGGCTTTTTAGAATTAGGAGCTGTCTCTGGAGCTGAAGGGAAAATTTGGTTTAAGCAAGAGGAATGAAATTAAGCTGATGTAAGGTAAGGTGTATGAATGTGGCTGGGTTTTTTTTTTAAAGAAAACAGTGATAATGTACTTATTCTAGGTGTGAATGTGGTGTGAAATTCATTGGCAAGACTTGCAAATATCTGTGAATAAAATTCTGAAGGATGTCAAAAAAAGGAGTCAGAAGAATCCTGTTGTCAGCATTAAAAAAAATTAGGCTGATTAATGTCATCTATAAGTTGTATGTGGGAAAAGAAATACTTTTGTAAACAAATGTAAAAAAGGAGTTGATATTTACATTTAGTAACATTATTGTCCACTTTGAGAGGGGAAGAAGATAGAAGAACTGAACACAGTACCAGAACCCTTATCCACACTCTTATCACCTCCCGCTTAGACTACTGCAACTTGCTTCTCACAGGTCTCCCACTAAGCCATCTCTCTCCCCTTCAATCTGTTCAAAATTCTGCTGCAGAACTTACAGTATTGCCATACTGGGAAGGACCAAAGGTCCATCGAGCCCAGCATCCTGTTTCCAACAGTGGCCAATCCAGGGCACAAGTACCTGGGAGAAACCCAAACAGTAGCAACATTCCATGTAGAACCCCAAAGAGTAGCAAGATTCTAGAATTCTAAAGAATAACAAGATTCCATGCAGAATTTCAAAGTGTAGCAACATTCCATTTAGAACCCCAAAGAGTTGCAAGATTCCATTCAGAATCCTAAGTACATAAGTATTGCCATACTGGGAAGGACCAAAGGTCCATCGAGCCCAGCATCCTGTTTCCAACAGCGGCCAATCCAGGTCACAAATACCCGGCAAGATCCCCAAAATGTGCAAAACATTTTATACTGTTTATCCCAGAAATAGTGGATTTTCCCCAAGTCCATTTAATAACAGTCTATGGACTTTTCCTTTAGGAAGCCGTCCAAACCTTTTTTAAACTTTGCTAAGCTAACCGCCTTTACCACATTCTCTGGCAACGAATTCCAGAGTTTAATTACACATTGAGTGAAGAAATATTTTCTCCGATTTGTATTAAATTTACTACATTGTAGCTTCATCGCATGCCCCCTAGTCTTAGTATTTTTGGAAACCGTACACCTGGAATAGACTTCCTGAATCAGTACGTGAAGCTTTTTCTATGACCATATGAAATCTACACTAAAAACCCACCTTTTGAGGCTGCTTTTAACTCCTAACTCCTATTCACTTCTACAGTACCCATGTCTGTTTTATGATTCCCACCATAAGTAATTCCCTAATCCAGTATTTTTCCTGTTTGTCTGTGAGCTCTTTCGAGCAGGGACTGTCTCACATGTGTTTAGGGTGCAGCACTAGTAACGCTATAGAAATGACTAGAAGTAGTAGTAGTGGTAGAGCAGAAACTGTCTAATACAGAATTTCAAAGTGTAGCAACATTCCATGTAGAACCCCAAAGAGTAGCAAGATTCCATTCAGAATCCTAGGTACATAAGTTTTGCCATACTGGGACAGACCAAAGGTGCATCAAGCCCAGCATCCTGTTTCCAACAGTGGCCAATCCAGGTCACAAGTACCTGGGAGAAACCCAAACAGTAGCAACATTCCATTTAGAACCCCAAAGAGTAGCAAGATTCTAGAATTCTAAAGAATAAGAAGATTCTATGCAGAATTTCAAAGTGTAGCAACATTCCATTTAGAACCCCAAAGAGTAGCAAGATTCCATTCAGAATCCTAAGTACGTAAGTATTGCCATACTGGGACAGACGAAAGGTACATCAAGCCCAGTATCCTGTTTCCAACAGTGGCCAATCCAGGTCACAAGTACCTGGGAGAAACCCAAACAGTAGCAACATTCCATGTAGAACCCCAAAGAGTAGCAAGATTCTAGAACCTCAAAGAGTAGCAAGATTCTAGAACCTCAAAGAGTAGCAAGATTCTAGAATTCTAAAGAATAACAAGATTCCATAAAGAATTTCAAAGTGTAGCAACATTCCATGTAGAACCCCAAAGAGTAGCAAGATTCCATTCAGAATCCTATGTAAGTAAGTATTGCCATACTGGGACAGACCAAAGGTACATCAAGCCCAGCATCCTGTTTCCAACAGTGGCCAATCCAGGTCACAAGTACCTGGGAGAAACCCAAACAGTAGCAACATTCCATGTAGAACCCCAAAGAGTAGCAAAATTCTAGAATTCTAAAGAATAACAAGATTCCATGCAGAATTTCAAAGTGTAGCAACATTCCATGTAGAACCCCAAAGAGTAGCAAGATTCCATTCAGAATCCTAAGTAAGTAAGTATTGCCATACTGGGACAGACCAAAGGTACATCAAGCCCAGTATCCTGTTTCCAACAGTGGCCAATCCAGGTCACAAGTACCTGGGAGAAACCCAAACAGTAGCAACATTCCATGTAGAACCCCAAAGAGTAGCAAGATTCTAGAACCTCAAAGAGTAGCAAGATTCTAGAACCTCAAAGAGTAGCAAGATTCTAGAATTCTAAAGAATAACAAGATTCCATGCAGAATTTCAAAGTGTAGCAACATTCCATGTAGAACCCCAAAGAGTAGCAAGATTCCATTCAGAATCCTATGTAAGTAAGTATTGCCATACTGGGACAGACCAAAGGTACATCAAGCCCAGTATCCTGTTTCCAACAGTGGCCAATCCAGGTCACAAGTACCTGGGAGAAACCCAAACAGTAGCAACATTCCATGTAGAACCCCAAAGAGTAGCAAGATTCTAGAATTCTAAAGAATAACAAGATTCCATGCAGAATTTCAAAGTGTAGCAACATTCCATGTAGAACCCCAAAGAGTAGCAAGATTCCATTCAGAATCCTAAGTAAGTAAGTATTGCCATACTGGGACAGACCAATGGTACATCAAGCCCAGTATCCTGTTTCCAACAGTGGCCAATCCAGGTCACAAGTACCTGGGAGAAACCCAAACAGTAGCAACATTCCATGTAGAACCCCAAAGAGTAGCAAGATTCCATTCAGAATCCTAAGTACATAAGTTTTGCCATACTGGGACAGAGCAAAGGTCCATCAAGCCCAGCATCCTGTTTCCAATAGTGGCCAATCCAGGTCACAAGTACCTATAAAAAACCCAAACAGTAGCAACATTCCATGCTGGTCCTCTGCCCCCGGAACAGAAAGGAAATGGTTGTGTGATAAGTGCACAATTGCCACATGGCCATTTCCAGGGGGAGTCCTTACAATATCGACTGGCTCACCTTTAGCCACATGTTTATTCACCCCTTCAAAGAAATGTAGTAGATTGGTGAGGCAAGATTTCCCTTGATTAAATCCATGTTGGCATTGGGGCTCATTTTCAAAAGAGAAAAACATCCAAAAAGTGATATGTCTGCATTTGGATGTTTATCTCACAAAAACGTCCAAATCAGTATTTTCGAAACCTCTTTTCAGACGTTTTTCTCTGAAGTCCATCAGAAGGACATCTAAATCTCAAGGGGGCGTGCCAGGGGCGTGTTCAAGGTGGGACTTGGGAGTTCCTAAGACTTAGACGTCTTTTAGCCATAATGGAACAAAACAAAAACGTCCAGGACTAAAACTTAGACATTTTGAGCTAGACCTGTTTTTATAACAAACAGCTGCAGTGGGAATTGAACCCACTCCCCCAGGATCAAAGTCCACAGCACTAACCACTAGGCTACTTCTCCACTCCACACAAAAAGATGCCCTTACTCCCCTAGTGGTCACTATCCCCCTCCCACTCCAAAAAATGTGATTAAAAATATTACTTGCCAGCCTCAGATGTTATACTCAGGTCCATTAGAATAAGATGCAGGTCCCTGGAGTAGTCTAGTAGTGGTGCAGTGCACTGCAGACAGGTGGACCGAGGCTTCTACCTCTCTCTACTTGTTACACTTGTGGAGGAAACTGTGAACCCTCCTAAACCCACTGTACCCACATATTGGTGCTCCCTTCAACTGTAAGGGCTATGGTATGGTATACAGTTGGGGGTGGTGGGTTTTGGGGGACTCGGCAGACATGGTAAGGGAGCAGTGGTGATATATGTACATGGGGGCATTTTTTGAAGTCCACTGCAGTGCCCCCAAGGATGCCCTTTTGCTTTCCTGGGATGTCACTTTTCCACTATTCTACCTGATGCCAAGCTTTATATTTTTTTATAACATCTGAGCCTTGTGTCTATTGTTTATCAGTAGATTTGGGTTTGAATTCAGATCTATAGATGAAAAGGAGGTCTCATTACATATATCTAAATACCAGAGTGCTATTTTTCCATACTACAGAGCAAGAGTGTACATTCCTTACCTGTCCCAATGCAACTGAAGCTTTTACCTTCTCAGTGCATGTAAATGGTTTCATCCCTGTGTAGATTCTCTGATGCTGTGTGAGGCTTTCTTTCCAACCAAAGATTTTACCACACACAGGACATATAAATGGTTTCACTTCTGTGTGTATTCTCTGGTGCATTGTGAAGTTTACCTTCTGATCAAAGCTTTTACCACACTCTATACATGCAAATGGTTTCTCTCCTGTGTGGACTTTCTGATGCAATTTGAGATTTACATTGCAACCAAAGCTTTTACAACACTTAGAACATGCGAATGGTTTCACTCTATTGTGGATTTTCTTGTGTATTTTGTACATTTTGCATTTGGATGTTTTTTGTTTGAAAATGGACCAAAAAATAAAACATCCAAATCACAAAATGTTTTTCTAAACAGCATTTTCAAAAGGAAAAGATAGACTTTTTTTTGTAGAAAATGACCTTTCTATTCTGATTTTGGACGTTTTACAAAAAACACCTAAATTCAGACTTAGTCATATCCAAAAATGCCCCTTGTGCATTTGACTTGCCCAAAGTCACAAGGAGCAGCAGTGGGAATTAAACCCATGTTGCCAGGATCAAAGCCCACTGCACTAACCACTAAGTCACTCCTCCTCTGTTTTGGATGTTTTGCATTTGGACGTTTTCTAGTTCGAAAATGGACCAAATAAAAAGTCCAAATCACAAGATGTCCATAGTATTTTCGAACACAAAAGACAGACGTCTATGTTTTTCGAAAATGACCTCCTTTCCTGTTCAGAATTTGGACATTTTTGTAAAATGTCCAAATTCTGATTTAGACGTTCTATCAAAAATACCCTTCCACATTTCATTAATCCACGCTTATGTATATGCTGTATAATTTTGTTCTTTATAATAGTCTCTACCATTTTCCCAGCACCAACATCTGGCTCACTAGTCTATAATTTTCCAGATGACCTTTGGAACCCTTTTCAAATATTGACATTACATTGACCACCTTCTAATCTTCCAGTACCATGCTTGTTTTTAAAGATAAATTTCATATTACTAACAATAGCTCTGCAATTTCATTTTTCAATTCTATCAGTACTCTGGGATGTATACCATCCAATCCAGGTGATTTGCTACTCATCAATTTGTCAAATTGCTCTATTAAAAACAGTGAAAAACCGGGACAAGCTGAAAAATGTGTAACATACTAAAATCAGTACATAATGCAATTTAAAGAACGGTAGCAGACATTCCCAAATAAACCGTATTCAAACACTGACTTTCAAACACACACACGTATAGTCCCCTGTGAATATTTGTATGCTGATATTAAATGGGAAATGCAAGCGTTATTGCACATGTCCATTCATGTGAGATATTGTCTAGCCTCTTTTGTTTATTCAATATATATCTCGTGCATTCATTCAGAATTTATTTGATTTGGATACATATAATGATGATTTTTTAAAGAAAAGATTTTTTACATATATTAGACAATATTTCATACATCAATTACGGAAAAACATTTCCTCAATTCTTGGATGATTTTAGTCTCTCATTTTAAACTAAATATTATTAAATTTATTATTAAAAGTTATTTTTTGACTATTTTATGTTTTGATGTGGATGTACAGACTGTGATTTAAATGGTTATATAGAATAATTAATCCCTTCATACATCTAAGTTTGTATATTTATAATTATAATTCTATATGTGTGACCTCTACTCTATGTACTCTCTTTATAGTAAAATGACATACATACATATCATGTTCTCTTGATTTTAGAAACTATATGAGATTTGGCTGCTCTAGGAATACATGCTGTCTAACAAATTCCAAGGTATGTGTTGTTGGTTTTTTATATGTTTTTATATGACCTGTTATTTATGAGTGTCATGTTCAAGTATATTTACTTTGATTTACATGTTATGCATATTTATTTGCCATAGACCCCTGACGCAGGCCGATAGGGCCGAAACACGACTCACATGAGGTCGCTGATTTTATAATTTTGAATAAAAACTTTATCGTAGACACCATCTGAGAGAGGATTTTCTTGGCTCCATTTTTTTCGCTTGGCGTTTGATGTTCAGTGGAGCGGTTACTTTCTGTGGGCGTTTTCAGGAGATGCAAAGGCGGTAGAACGAGAGGACATGATATGAGATTGAAAGGGGGCAGATTCAAGAAAAATGTCAGGAAGTATTTTTTCACGGAGAGAGTAGTGGATGCTTGGAATGCCCTCCCGCGGGAGGTGGTGGAAATGAAAACGGTAACGGAATTCAAACATGAGTGGGATAAGCATAAAGGAATCCTGTGCAGAAGGAATGGATCCTCAGGAGCTTAGTCGAGATCGGGAGGCGGGGCTGGTGGTTGGGAGGCGGGGATAGTGCTGGGCAGACTTATACGATCTGTGTCAGAGCCGGTGGTTGGGAGGCGGGGCTGGTGGTTGGGAGGCGGGGATAGTGCTGGGCAGACTTATACGGTCTGTGCCCTGAAAAGGACAGGTACAAATCAAGGTAAGGTATACACAAAAAGTAGCACATATGAGTTGTCTTGTTGAGAAGACTGGATGGACCGTGCAGGTCTTTTTCTGCCATCATCTATGTTACTACGTTGACGATTTTTGAATAGCAGCCACATCTGATGTAAAAAAAATTTTTGCCCGTTGTCCTCATTTTTTTCATAGTCTCCTTTTTGAAAGTTAAATGCTAATGTATTGGATTTCCTGTGTATATTTACTTCAGAGATTATATCAAATCTGACCATGTTATGATCACTGTTATCAAGCGGCCTCAGCACCATAACCTCCAAATTATGCGCTCCACTATGGACTAAGCCTAGAATTGTTCCCCCTCTTATTGGTTCCTGAACCAGCTGCTCAATAAAACAGTCCTTGATTTCATCAAGGATTTTTACCTCCCTAGCTTGCCTTGATGTTACATTTATCCAGTCAAAATGAGGGTAATTGAAATCACCCATTATGTTTTCCAAAAGAAAAAAAGCATAAAGCAAAAACAACACTTTATTTAAATCATTCGCATAGTAATCATCTGAAGCTGGCATCTAGGCTGGAACGTAATGTTTTTAATCACAGTTTGGGGGGTTGGGTGGGAGGGGGGGTCATCCCTGATTCCCTCCAGTGGTCATCTGATCATTTAGGGCATCTTTTTATGGCTTGTTCATTCTAAAAGCAGATCTAGCTCAAAGCATCTTAGTTTTAGTCCTGTACAGTTTTGTTTTCTTCCATTATGGATGAAAAACATCCAAGTCTTAGGAACGCCCACGTCCTGCCCATAACACCCCGCCCCCCCCCCCCCCCCCCCCCCCTCAACATGCTCCCTTGAGATCTGGATGCACTGCAGACAAACAGCATAGAAAAACATCTGAAAAAATTGGTTTCAAAAATACCAATTTGGACATTTTTGTGAGAAAAAGATCCAAAATGCTGCTTTATGCCACTTTTTAGATGTTTTTCTCTTTCCAAAATGAGCCCCAGTGAATCATAAAAAAGTAACATACAAAATAACATCTCATCTTATAAGTAATCTAATTAAAATGATACCTCAAACCGCCATGTCCTGACTTTCTTACAAAAAACAATATATGAGAAACTGACCAGTATGTAGAGGTCAGTTCCAGATTTCAACTGCAAGTTACAAGTTTTTTGCACAATAATAATAATAATAATAAGAGCCTCGAAGCTGGAAAATGCAACAGCAATCTGTCACGGTTACGAGTTCCAACCTGCCCTCCCAACAGATTGATTAAAAAAGGAAAATTATCAGGTGCACCCCTGTGTAGTGTTTTAAATACTAAACAACACAGCTTAAACTTAATCAGCAATTCTACCCAAAGCCAGTGCAGATCCAAAACCAATGGTATCACATGGTCATATCTTGACTTCTGATAGTCTGGCAGCTTTAGTCTGGACTAAACATAATCTATATAAATAATTCTCACCTCCAGCATTCTGAATCTCACTCTGTGGCAGGGACACACTGAAGGCCTGCACTGCTAGGCTGTCAGCACCACTCACTCTCAGTCATAGACCCGCCCTCAGCCACGCCCCTTCCAGACATAATTCGCAACCCCAACGTTCTAAATGAAGCTGCAACTTCCTCTTGCATGGTGGTGTAGATCGGAATTTTTCTTTTTCACCCATGAGTGTCTGCCCCGCCCTCGCATCAAAACGTCATGATGTGGAGGGCGGAGCAATCACACTCTACAAATGGCATCGCTGAGCCGCCCCGCCCTGCGTGTGTGTGTAAGACCTGCTAGGTCACTGGCAGCAGCCCGGGGGGAAACAGCGTCATCCCCGTTCACTCAACACAAACCACATCCAACAGCTGCCCAAGCAGCAGCAGCAGTGCCTGCACGCTCTGGCCGCTCAGCCACTCCTACTCCCCACCCTGCTACAGCTCCCACCTCCAACCACTCGAAGGCGGAGCAAGCGCCACCGGCTGACTTCGCATGTCCACCCTCCCAGCCAAGGAGCTTTACAAACCCTTCTTCCTCCTCCTAGCCCTTCTCCTTTCTCACCAACCTCCTCCATCACGGTTCCCAATGATGTGCAGCAGCGGCTTCTGCGGAAAGGCGAGGGAAATAAAGGCAGCCAATCTCGAGCGCCCAATGGGAGGGGGTGTGGTGCTCCCGCATGACGTAAGGCTGCTCTGAACTTTTCCTGTCGGGGGGAGGGGAGAAAGTGGAGGGGCACCTGAATAAACTTAACAAAGAAGCCAAAGCACTCCCTGGCCCCCTTTCTCAAGGCTTCGGTGTGCTACGCTCGCATGGTTGCACATCTGCCAGAAACTTTGCAGGATGCCAATTGTGGGGGAGGGGGGGGAAGAAGGGGGGGGGGGAACCACACTGTCTCTCAGACTCACACGCACTCATTCTGAAACACACTCACTCACAGATACACAAGCACCCAGACCTGTCTCACATACGCACTCGCGCACAATCATTCTGAAACACACACGCTGACTCACACATACACAAGCACCCACTCTCAATCTCTGACACACAATCGCACAGTCACGCTCTCTCTCTCTCACAGTCACTATCACACACACACTCACTCAAACGTACACACTACCATGAAAACCATGCTAGCGCCCGTTTCATTGCTTTCGGAAACGGGCCTTTTTTACTAGTTTCAAATAACAAACTTAAGCTTGTAGGATACCACTCTGTTCATCAACTAATCAAATACTAAGATATCTACAAATGTCGATGTTTAATAATGTTAATATCGGAAGAAAAGCCTTAAATGCTAAGACACTCCTTTGTCAATCTTTAAATCAACCTTAGGGAGGCCTGCACATTCATCACTGGCAGAAAAACCTCCTGTCTTTTTATTGTTACAGTATTTTCAAATGGCTCTTAAACTAGAGTATGAAAAGCTTTTCAACCGTCCAGTCGTCTGCTTAATCTCTATCCACTAACCACGGCCCGACTTTGGCCAAGGTTTCGACTCCTGCATCAGGGTCCACGGTATCCACCACAGACTGGTATCTGTAAAAGAGTGAATTCATTGCATCGCACGTCCTTCTAAGCACAACCACACTTCCAATCCCCTTGAGCAACTTCTCACTTTACGTGCTGGATCTCTACACATTCATCCAGTAGGGCACACAAAATGGTGTGGGGTTAAAAAGTCTCTGACATCACACACCATCGCCGAGGCTCCTCCCCTTGATTGACAGATAAATAATAGAACCACCCACATCAACATAATTTCCTCATAAGTTTTGCTGATAAACCAACATATAAGGAATTACAATAGTCCACTGATGACAGCACCACAAACTGAACTAACACCCTGAAATAATGCAGATAAAAATGGATTAAACTCAAGGGTCTTAATTAAAAAAAAAAAGATTTTCACACTACTGAAGTAACTTGTGCTTCAAAATTTAAAGAGTCCAACAGTATCAGTCTTAAAAGTCGTTCCATCAGGCAACTGAACAGAAGTCAGAATAATGTCCTTTTTCAAACTAAACTACAAAAACTTAGTTTCCTCAGTACTGAGTTTCAAATGAAATATCTTAGGCCATTGTTTAGCCTGATCCATAATTTCTGACAGCCTAGAAATAAACAATTTTATATTCGCATGAATTGGTTTCAATAAAAAATTATCATCTGCATAAGAAAAACTCTTTTCCTCAGGAAACAAATTTATCTTACTCAATGTGGAGTGTGGAGGAGTGGCCTAGTGGTTAGAGCACCAGTCTTGCAATCCAGAGGTGGCTGGTTTAAATCCCACTGCTGCTCCTTGTGATCTTGGGCAAGTCACTTAACCCTCCATTGCCTCAGGTACAAACTTAGATTGTGAACCCTCCTGGGACAGAGAAATATCCAGAGTACCTGAATGTAACTCACTTTGAGCTACTACTGAAAAAGGTGTGAGCAAATCTAAATAAATAAATGTGCTCATATACAAGTTATAGAGCAAAGGAGACATGGAGGGGCATACTCAAACAGGGTGCCCAAGTTTTCCTGAAGTGGCAGGGAAACCTGTATTATCAAAACAAGATGGGTGGCCACCTTTCGTTTCGATAATACAGTTGGGGACGTCCAAATCTCAACATTTAGGTCGACCTTAATGTTGAGATGGTTGACCTTAGAGATTGTCGTCCCCAGTTTTCAGTGATAATGGAAACCGAGGACGCCCATCTCAAAAATGACCAAATCCAACTCATTTGGTTGTGGGAAGAGCCAGCATTCGTAGTGCACTAGTCCCCCTGACATGCCAAGACACCAACCGGGCACCCTAGGGGGCACTGCAGTGGACTAACTGATGCACTAACTGAACGGAAAAAGCCCTTCCCTTACCAAAGTGGGAGACTTGGTAGGTCTGATGTAGTGAAGGCCATGCTGAAGATTCACTTCTTCCTTCCCTGGGCCTCCTTGGCCTAGATTTATGCTTCCTAGTTCCTCTCTTCCTAGCTCCACCCCTCCTGTGTCACTTCCCCTTTGGAAGGGACTATGGATCTTAAGGCGGCCCTTCCACTGTGAGGGAGTGTCCAGCAGGGGGAGTGATAGCGCCATATAGACTCCCTTACAAGGACCAAGTGCTGAGATTCCTCTGTGGAAAAATTGGGTTCTCTCCTAAGCGAGATCTCTGGACAGACTGATGAATCGCCTTCCATGTGCAGCACAATATATGGGCGTTTTTGCTCATAGAGGGGATATCTTGATATCAGCAGAGAACTTTTTTTGATGCAGGGCCACTTCCATCTGTTGATGTTTTCCACTGGTTATTTTCTATTGACAGACATGACTATCTCAGTACATCTATCTCGCTCTGCGGTACGTCTTCATTTTGGATGCTTTGAAGGTATATTTTTGAACAGTGATAGACTTTTTTTCTTTGGACATCCAATATGGAGTCACTTTTTTTGAAACTCTGCATGCTTTCTGATGAATAATTGCTGTAGTCGTCTGCATTTGTCTTTCGTATTTGTGGAAATCTGATTGCAAAACATAAGCTTAGCTTTGAAACTGCAATTTATGCATGTACTTTTGATGTTCTAACCCATGCTGAGGAGCTTATTCTCTGCGCACTGGGGTAAAACGCAAAGACATTTAGCTGAACTGAGGAAGGGATCCTATTAGCACGAGCAAAATACCTTTTCCCACTGAAATTGCTTCGAAGAGTGACCTCCATAAACAGATTTAAGGACATATTTTCCAGACAAGTGTAGAATTAAGCTGAGGAATTGCTTGAATTGTTTACTGGAAGGTATATTCTGCCACTAGGGTTATGGATTTACATAACAAGGGGGAATGCAATTTATTGGAAGTGACATTTCACTTCCAGTGCTTGAACTGAAGGATTACAAATATTCTAATAATACTTCTAGGACAATAAAGTGGTCAGATATTAATAGAAAACTATATCAAAATGCCAAAGAGAAGAAAAGGTCAAACAGAGGAGCAGTTCCAAAATAAATTGGTCCTCACTCTTTAATAATAACTACAAGCTGTCTAATATGTTACGTGATTTATCCCTAACAGGAGCTGAATGTGTTCTGAGAGACCAGCAGTGGATCATAGTACAAAAGCCATTCCTTCCAGGATCCTGACCTGCTCTTCAGAGAGACCTTCAATACTGCTCTAACATGTGAGTCTGCTGTGATATCACATCCTCATCTGCTCATCACTTGCCAGCTTCTCAGGACAAAGCTATTGAGACAGGAAGAAATAGTTATTTCTTTAATCAAACTTTTAGGGGGTAATCATTAAGGTGTATCTTTGATATCCTATGGGAGGCTGTATCTCAGCACTGCAGGTTAATCACTCCCATGGTACAGGAATAGGGATGCATGCAATCACTGTGATCAACCTCATTTGTGAAATGAGGTTGGGCTGACATATCCCCCCCTTGCAATAACACATTCATTCTAGAGACTAGGGTGGCATATCCCTCCCTTGATAAAAACACACCCCAGATAGCCTCCCAAGACACATTCATTCTCAAATGCCCACCTCTTCCCAGCCCCAATCCCCTTTACAACAACTTGACCTCTACCAGTAGTATTGTGAGATGAACACTAAGGGTCACCAACATCATGTCAGACTTGGTGCTGGCAATGGCAGGAGTGACTGGGGATAGCTCCTGCTCTAACTGCACTAGACCCCTAAGGGTTTACCATGTAAACTCGGGAGGGGGGGAGTAGCAGGTGGTTTGGGAAAGAGGGGATATTTGGATGAGGGAGGAGACATGTCACAGGGGCCGTTTGGGGTTCTGAGTAGGAAATGGGGGCCATCTGAGGACAAGGCCATACTTGGAGGGGGGGCATTTTGAGGGGAGTTGTGGCTTTGAAGGCAAATAAATCAGTCTTGCTTTACATTTCATTACTATGTATCCTGCAATACCTAATATTAGTGTACATCATGGCAAAATAATGTGCTACGGGGCAAATAACATGAATTAGGAACTGACCTATGTTCTACCCTTGAAGTAGCTCCAAGTGTCCTGCATTGACGTCAATTCTGGTAACAACCTGCATCAATGCTGATAACAGCTTGATTGTCCTGGAACATCGTGACCTTATCAGCGGCTTCCAAGTACAGTAAACAACAGTTGTTCTTCTTCTGTTAGACGATGTCTCCACGATGTCTTAGAGTTTTATAGAGGAAATGTCTGAATTTGCACATTGTAACCAGGTTCTGAATGTTGGATAGTGTCATATATGTAGGACCATGTATGTCATGTAGGTTCATATAGTCACATGGATGGCTGGGCATAGTGTTCCTTGTAGTGCTTGCGTTGCTCCTACACATCAATAAAAACATACAAAGCTTCAATTAGAACAAAGATATATTTGAACAGATTTCTGAACATTAGAAAAGAAGGCAGTTCCCTAGGTTGCCTAAGGAAGCTATTTCATAGCCTGGCACAATAAAAAGAAAAGGACTGTTCAACCTTCTTCTTATATTTAACTCCTTTGAAAGAGGGGAAGTTGAGTTTCATCTTGTGAATCTCCAATAGTAGCAACATTCCATGTAGAATCTCCAATAGTATCTATTTTATTTTTGTTACATTTGTACCCTGCGCTTTCCCACTCATGGCAGGCTCAATGCGGCTTACATGGGGCAACGGAGGGTTAAGTGACTTGCCCAGAGTCACAAGGGGCTGCCTGTGCCGGGAATCCAACTCAGTTCCTCAGGACCAAAGTCCACCACCCTAACCACTAGGCCACTCCTCCACTGTTGCTACTATTTGAGATTCTACATGGAATGTTACTATTCCACTAGAAGTCGGCCCTTGCAGATCACCAATGTGGCCGCGCAGGCTTCTGCTTCTGTGAGTCTGATGTCCAGAAACAGAAGCCTGCGCAGCCTTTTACATGGAATGTTGCTAGTGGAATAGCAACATTTCATGTAGAATCTCCAATAGTAGCAACATTCCATGTAGAATCTCCAATAGTATCTATTTTATTTTTGTTACATTTGTACCCTGCGCTTTCCCACTTCATGGCAGGCTCAATGCGGCTTACATGGGGCAATGGAGGGTTAAGTGACTTGCCCAGAGTCACAAGGAGCTGCCTGTGCCTGAAGTGGGAATTGAACTCAGTTCCTCAGTTATCCAGGACCAAAGTCCACCACCCTAACCACTAGGCCACTCCTCCACTGTTGCTACTATTTGAGATTCTACATGGAATGTTGCTATTCCACTAGCAACATTCTATGTAGAAGTAGATCACCAATGTGGCCGCACAGGCTTCTGCTTCTGTGAGTCTGATGTCCAGAAACAGAAGCCTGCGCAGCCTTCTACATGGAATGTTGCTAGTGGAATAGCAACATTCCATGTAGAATCTCCAATAGTAGCAACATTCCATGTAGAATCTCCAATAGTATCTATTTTATTTTTGTTACATTTGTACCCCGTGCTTTCCCACTCATGGCAGGCTCAATGCGGCTTACATGGTGCAATGGAGGGTTAAGTGACTTGCCCAGAGTCACAAGGAGCTGCCTGTGCCTGAAGTGGGAATCAAACTCAGTTCCTCAGTTCCCCAGGACCAAAGTCCACCACTAGGCCACTTCTCCACTCACAGACATACTAATGTTTAAGTCCTTTTTACCCAGTAAATGTTTCTGTTGGGTGGAGGGGTGGGTGCTGAGGCATTTTCCCTTTCATACTTTTTTAATTACTCCTGAGCTTACCCTCCCAATCTCTGAATCCCTGAAAATCCTAGGAGTGATAGTCGATCGAACTTAACATTGGAGCAACATACGACTTCTACCGTCAGAAGCATGTTCTTCACTCTTTGGAAACTTAAACACATAAAACCATATTTTCCTAGAGACATCTTTCGCACTTTAGTACAATCACTGGTCATTAGCCGTCTTGATTATTGCAATGGCATCTACTCAGGGTGCAAAGATGTGCTTCTGAAAAAACTACAGACAGCTCAGAATACGGCTGCCAGGCTCATTTATGGTGCATCTTGATTTGAAAGTACAAGGCCTCTGCGAGAGAAACTGCACTGGCTTCCTGTCAAAGACCGTATCACTTTTAAAATTTGCGCTCTGGTGCATAAAATCATCTATGGTGAAGCCCCTACATACATGGACACCCTAATCAACCAAGGAACTCCCACAGATCCTCACAAACGTACTTAAACCTCAATTACCCAGTATATAATGGACTTAAATACAAAAGCACCTATGCATCAACTTTCTCCTACTCTAGCGCTCATCTCTGGGATGAACTGCCTAAACTAGTGAAACTTACTACTGATCACCCTACTTTCAAAAAGCGCCTCAAGACCTATCTATTTGGCAAAGCGTATGCATCACTCCCGCCAGGCATCTCTACCTTCTGATCTGTCTTACCC
The DNA here is from genome assembly GCF_901765095.1 of Microcaecilia unicolor. NCBI lineage: Eukaryota > Metazoa > Chordata > Amphibia > Gymnophiona > Siphonopidae > Microcaecilia > Microcaecilia unicolor. The sequence goes on from NC_044032.1 coordinate 660,762,957, forward strand.
CGGTGTCACATTACTCACCACTGCTCTCTCTCTTTTACTTTACCTGGCTTTGCCTTTTCCCCATCATACTTCTAGGACATTAATTGTTCAACCCCTGACATGCTGTGTTTTTATGTAGATTGTTGTAAGCCACATTGGGCCTGCCCATGGGTGGGAAATTGTGGGCTATAAATGCTGTAAATAAATAAATAAAATACTCCACAGGGGTAAATATAGTGTTTAAATAGTACATAAGTACATAAGTATTGCCATACTGGGAAAGACCAAAGGCCTATCGAGACCAGCATCTTGTTTCCAACAGTGGCCAATCCAGGTCACAAATACCCGGCAAGATCCCAAAAATGTACAAAACATTTTATACTGCTTATCCCAGAAATAGTGGATTTTCCCCAAGTCCATTTAATAACGGTCTATGGACTTTTCTTTTAGGAAGCCATCCAAACCTTTTCTAAACTCCGCTAAGCTAACCACCTTTTTCCACATTCTCTAGCAATGAATTCCAGAGTTTAATTACATGTTGAGTGAAGAAACATTTTCTCCGATTCGTTTTAAATTTACTTTGCACATTGCATGGGAGAGTTATTTATTGCAATCTACATATATTCTCTTTCGTCTTCTTTATTACTAAACAAAACTTCATAATTACTCCAATTTAAAAAAATAAAAAACTATGGGTACAATTTGAAATTACTGTAAGTTACACCATTAATCTCTATGTATTGCACATGTTATAATATCTTTTTATATTGTTACTGTTATACCAATATCTTACTGATTTACCAATGTTTCTGTAATACCTGATGAAAAATTCAACAAAAAGATATTGAAAAAATTATTTTATTATTTTTTTTATTTATTGCATTTGTATCCCACATTTTCCCACCTTTTTGCAGGCTCAATGTGGCTTACAATACATCATCAGTTGTGGAAATCTGTCTGAAAAAATACATTTAGTATAGCAAAAGGATGTAAGGGTAAGGTGATAATAATAAAACATGATAATATCTTAGCAAGTAATAGAGTAGGACAGTTCTGGTTCCATGTGAAAGAGTTCACATGTGTTAATCATTGTGGTATGTTCTGTCAAAGAGGTGGGTCTTCAGTAGTTTGCGGAAGTTAGTCAGTTCATAGACCGTTTTTAAGTTGCGTGGTAATGCGTTCCAGAATTGTGTGCTCAAGTAGGAAAAGGTTGACGCATGTATTAGTTTGTATTTTAGACCTTTGCAATTAGGGAAGTGAAGATTAAGGAATGTGCGGGTTGATTTTTTAGTATTCCTGGGTGGTAGGTCTATCAGATCTGTAATGTAGGCTGGAGCGTCACCGTGGATGATTTTGTGAACTAGAGTGCATATTTTGAACGTGATGCGTTCTTTGAGCGGGAGCCAATGTAACTTTTCTCGTAGGGGTTTGGCGCTTTCATATTTTGTTTTACCAAATATGAGTCTAGCCAGTGCAATGAGGCCGAAGTGGTTTACACATAATCAGGTACCTTCTGTCCCTAGTGGGTTCACAATCTAAGTTTTGTACCTGGAGCAACGGAGGGTTCAGTGACTTGCCCAGGGTTACAAGAAGTTGCAGTGGGAATCAAACCCAGTTCCCCAGTCCTGTGTCACAGGGACAGTGGAGAGGGAAGTCTTCTTGTCTCTGAATGACAAATGCTTTTTTTTATAGAGGCTTAGATGAAGAAAAGCTTTGCTGATTCAGAAGTGTGATAAATAACCGTAGAAAACCCTCATTTTAAATCATGGCTTTGGCCTCTTTGTACTTCAGTAATAAAAACTTTGATCACCACCCGAGAACCCCTCAGAGAGCTGATATGCTGGCTCCTGTTCTCAGGCTTGAGCCCTCAGTGCCTTGTGAATCATTTACTGCCCCTGTCGCTAATGATGCATTAATGCAGCAATTGATTAACACCAGCCTTTGGCTTATGGAAGGAAAGATGCTTTAATTACTTGGAGGACTTTTGAGTCTGAACATACTTTGGAAAAATTAACTCTATGCCTTTGCATCTTTCTCATTTAGTTGGAAGCCAGATCAGCTGTGCTGAAAGATTTTATGACGTGGTTGGCGCATTGTTATTCCAAAGGGTTGCAGTCATCAAGCTACTCCACTCCTGCAGGTGGATTGACCTTTAATTACACACATCCATTTAATCTAATTTTCTGTAGCCCAAAACCAGCGAATAAAACAAGGCTGAACTATCAGTGCTGAAAAGTGACACAGCTGGAATCTCTTCAGGAACAGAAGGTATTAATCTTACCAAAGAAACATGAAAATACCTTTCCTTTTTTTATTTCGCCCTGGAGGGGAGAGGGGGGTCTCTTACTCTGTACTCCAGCCAGTACAGCTACAATCTTGAGGCAGAAGGCTCTTCCCTAACCCAAGGTGCATCCACTCTCAGCGTGACCAGCTGATGTCTATTCTGTGTAATATCTGACCCTCCTTCCCCTTCCCAGAGGCTGTGATTACTGTCTGGTTAAGGCTCTCATCCCCTGCAGATCCTGGAGAAAAGAGGAGCTATTACAGAAGTGGTGAAATATTTACCAGTCTTCAATGAAGTACAAGAAAGTAACAAAGGAAAGAAGTAAATGAGCAGCATGACCCATCTAGTCTGCCCAGTAAGGTAGTGAGGGTTGTAAAAGTGTAATTGTTCATTGAAAAAGGAAATCAAGGACAGGTGTCATGATATAAAGATGGAGGCAGGGAGCTCAGTGAAAATCTGAGGACATGCTTTGCTATCAACGGAAACAGACTACTTGCAACTCTACAATACATTCTGGTTATGACAAGATTGTTCAACATCAGGAACATCAGTAAGAGCAGATGACCTAATAATCCGACATTGCTGCCTGGATGTCCAACCGCTCTGTGCTGCCATCTTGTAGAGTGCTCACCACTGTCCCCTCCCCCTGCAGGATTCAGTGCTGCCAATCTCAGGAGAGAACTGCTCGATGGAATTTAAATCATGATCCTACTGTAGTAATCCAGAGGGCAGACAAGGTAGGGCCGATTGTCCTGTTGGAGAAAGAAGCATATATGATTGAAATTCAGCAACAATTAGCCGATGTACAAACCTATAAAATATTGGATGCAGATCCCTCTGATATGATTTCGGCAAAGATAACCACAATTACGAACGAGGGTAGATCTATGCGATACTGGACTCCAGCAGACTACTGATAACTAAATTCTAAGGGCCCTGTTTCCAAAGACACAACAACATTTTTAGCATGTGGTAACTGTGCATTGTAACATAGTAACATAGTAACATAGTAGATGACGGCAGAAAAAGACCTGCACGGTCCATCCAGTCTGCCCAACAAGACAACTCATGTGTTCTACTTTTGTGTATACCCTACTTTGATTTGTACCTGTGCTCTTCAGGGCACAGACCGTATAAGTCTGCCCAGCACTAGCCCCGCCTCCCAACCACCAGCTCTGGCATAGACCGTATAAGTCTGCCCAGCACTATCCCCGCCTCCCACCACCGGCTCTGGCACAGACCGTATAAGTCTGCCCAGCGCTATCCCTGCCTCCCAACCTCCAGTCCCGCCTCCCACCACTGGCTCTGGCACAGACCGTATAAGTCTGCCCCGCACTATCCCCGCCTCCCAACCTCCAGCCCCGCCTCCCACTACCGGCTCTGCTATCCAATCTCGGTTAAGCTCCTGAGGATCCTTTCCTTCTGAACAGGATTCCTTTATGTTTATCCCACGCATGTTTGAATTCCGTTACCATTTTCCTCTCCACCACCTCCCGCGGGAGGGCATTCCAAGCATCCAGCACTCTCTCCGTGAAGAAATACTTCCTGACATTTTTCTTGAGTCTGCCCCCCTTCAATCTCATTTCATGTCCTCTCGTTCTACCGCCTTCGTATCTCCGGAAAAGGTTCGTTTGCGGATTAATACCTTTCAAATATTTGAACGTCTGTATCATATCACCCCTGTTTCTCCTTTCCTCCAGGGTATACATGTTCAGGTCAGCAAGTCTCTCCTCATAGGTCTTGGAACGTAAATCCCATACCATTTTCGTAGCTTTTCTTTGCACCGCTTCGATTCTTTTTACATCCGTAGCAAGATACGGCCTCCAAAACTGAACACAATACTCTAGATGGGGCCTCACCAACGACTTATACAGAGGCATCAACACCCCCTTTCTTCTGCTGGTCACACCTCTCTCTATACAGCCCAACAACCTTCTAGATACAGCCACCGCCTTGTCACACTGTTTCGTCATCTTCAAATCCTCAGATACTATCACCCCAAGGTCCCTCTCCCCGTCTGAACCTATCAGACTCTTGCCACCTAACACATACGTCTCCCGTGGATTTCTATTCCCTAAGTGCATCACTTTGCATTTCTTCGCATTGAATTTTAATTGCCAGACCTTAGACCATTGTTCTAGCTTCTTCAAATCCTTTTTCATGTTTTCCACTCCCTCCGGGGTGTCCACTCTGTTACAGATCTTAGTATCATCCGCAAATAGGCAAACTTTACCTTCTAACCCTTCGGCAAGGTCACTCACAAATATATTGAACAGAATCGGCCCCAGCACCGATCCTTGAGGCACTCCACTACTCATTTTTCCCTCCTCCGAGCTAACTCCATTCACCACCACCCTATGGCGTCTGTCCGTCAACCAGTTCCTAATCCAGTTCACCACTTTGGGTCCTATCTTCAGCCCATCCAGTTTATTTAAAAGCCTCCTGTGGGGAACCGTGTCAAAAGCTTTGCTGAAATCTAAGTAGATTACGTCCATAGCTTGTCCCTGATTCAATTCTCCTGTCACCCAATCAAAAAACTCAATGAGATTCGTTTGGCACGATTTCCCTTGTTGTCTCGGATCTTGCAACTTATTGGCTTCCAGGAAATTCACTATCCTTTCCTTCAGCATCGCTTCCATTACTTTTCCAATAACCGAAGTGAGGCTTACCGGCCTGTAGTTTCCAGCTACTTCCCTATCACCACTTTTGTGAAGAGGGACCACCTCCGCCGTTCTCCAATCCCTCGGAACATCTCCTGTCTCCAAGGATTTATTAAACAAATCTTTAAGAGGACCCGCCAGGATCTCTCTGAGCTCCCTTAATATCCTGGGGTGGATCCCGTCCGGTCCCATGACACCCATAGGAATATTACAGGCGTCTACACACTAGCGTTCCTTTGTAAACAGGGCCCTAAATATTTTAAAGTTCCAGTATTTTATATTTTGACTAAAATTCACAAAAATGTTCAAAATCCACCATGTTGTCTGATTGTTTTTGCCAGAAATTCTTTATTTGAAAGGTCATATAATTGATCAAATTTTACAGCCTCTGATGTCTGGGATTTGATCGTACGTAAAAGAATCATTCATTTTATGAATTCGGTTAATAGTGTTTGTAGGGGTCCTTTTACAAAGACATGCTAAATTGTGGCCTGTGCTAATGTTAGCAGGTGATTTTCTCATGCACTCAGGCCACCTCTTAGCCCATCCGCAATTTCAGAAAGGTACTGAAGAAATAGAAAGTAGTCTATGAGATCAAAAGCAGCTGTCAAATTGAGAGAAAATGGAAAGGCTCACCCTTAAAGGGGAGCCGATTACAACCGGGCTGAAGGCTCAGGAAGAATCTGGGGTGGGGAGGAGAGGGAGGGAGGAGTGGGAGTGGATAGGGAGATTAAGAGATTGAAGGGTGATGGGAAAAGGGGCGGTTAGGGAGGAGGGGTGAAGAAGGGCTGTGAAGGGAAACACAGCGCCATTTGGATTGCAGCAAGCAGAGGGAGCAGTGTTGAAATTGGTGTGGTATCAGCAAAGCTATTGTCCATTATCTGTGTGTGGCAGTTGGGACAGTGAGATAGCGCTTTCTGTATTTGTGCTGTGTGAAGCTGTCAGGTATAGTGTGGGCAGCAAGTTTAAATTAAAAGGGGAGAGGTGAAAGAAAAAAAAAAAAAAAAAACGCGGCGAACGAGGAGTCGTTGCCGTGGGCTGTGGCATAAGCTATGGAACTTAGGTAACATTAGCGACGAGTACACAGCACCTCAGCGGATAATATGGCAAACTGAGTTACTATGTATATGTTAATGACCTGTTGCAAGTTACAATACTGAGCAAAATGTTATGCCTGCATGCAGGCAGGATTACAGAACAAGATGGACACGGCTAGTCTCCTGGCTTGGACGGCCAGGGGGCCAATAGCTTTGGTTAAAGTGGTAAATGCATCCTTGTACGGGATGCATTTGATTGCACAGCGTGCTATAGCAGACAGCACTGAGGAGGAACAGGGTGCTGGGACGGCACAGCCTGGTTAAAGTGGTAAATGCATCCTTGTACGGGATGCATTTGATTGGACAGCGTGCTATAGCAGACAGCACTGAGGAGGAACAGGGTGCTTGGACGGCACAGCCTGTAGTAATATAAGCAAGAAGGGCTGTGTACTCGGAGGGAGATGTTTATCAATGATGTTTACCAATGATTGTTTATGTGAAGGTTTACAATAAATAAATTTTTGCGGACCTGGCTGCGGCCTAAATAAATCCACATTTGTTAAAGAAATTGGCTTCTGGTGTGGTGTTTGGATAGAAGGGGGTGACTGAGTGAATGCCGAATGCCCGTGTTGTAGTTCAAGCTGTGTTATCCTTGCCAAGGCATGAGTGCAGTTCACTGAGAAGTGAGGTATCCACAACCTTGGTGGTGTGGTGCTGTCAGAAGCCTCCCTAGCTGGGAAATAAAATCAGTGTGCATTCGAAAAATGCAAGAAGTTGTGAATAAACATTTTTGAAAGAAAGCAGAAGTTAGAGACTGGATGGAAAAATCAAGAGAGGGATTTTTAAGATAAGGACAAACAATAGCTTTCCTTCTAAAAGAAGAGAACTAAACCAGAGGATAGACTATGGTTAACCAGAATGAGAACCAATGTGAGTTAGCCATAATCTGGGACCCTCAGCCAACAGGATGGGATAGGGCCAAGATGACAGGTTGTGGGTTTCATAGAAGCTGAGAGACATTCTTTGAGGATGTAAGGTCTGAAATTATTTGAAACAGGGTTAGCAGAGGAAAATGGCTGAGACTGAAAGTAAGACTTTTTGGCCTGTCTTAGTTGGAAATTGAAGTAGCAAAGTTCCTGTCTTCACAGATAACAAAGCTCAAGGGTATGGTTTTTGAGCCTTAGATGTTATGCTCCTCCAGAGTAGCATTTTCAGAGATGCTCCCAGTTCCACGCGCAGGACCCAAAAGGTGGGCAGAGCTCTGAAGTCTTAATGCATGGTTGAGATGATGGTGCAGCGATTAGGGATTTAGATTTATTAGGAACTGGGTGACATTCTGGGAAAGGGGGGAGACTGTTCCAAAATAATGGGATCCACCTTAACTGGAATGGAACTAGGCTGCTGGCACTAACTTTTAAAAAGCAGAGAGCAGCTTTTAAACTAGAATTGGGGGGGGGGGGGGGGGGGGGGAGCTGACAGTCACCCAGGAGCGCATGGTTCAGTGTGGAGTATCCTTGAAGGATACCATTGAAACAGGATATTTAGGGAATCCCAGTAAAGTGGTTTCAACAATGCTGAAAAGTAAGCCAGGTGTGCTTAATGAGAGAGCAGGATAAAGGATGCAAATTATCCCCTTCAACTTCTAAGCAGCTTGTAGATCCAAGGAAAAAACACAATTTGAAGTGCCTGTACACAAATGCTAGAAGCCTAAAAAAATAAGATGGAAGATTTAGAGTATATAGCACTAAATGATGAGGTACATATAATAGGCATCTCAGAGACATGGTGGAAAGAGGACAATCAATGGGATACTGTTTTAACAGGGTACAAATTGTATTGCAATGATAGAGAGGATCAGATTGGAGGGAGGATTGCGCTACATGTTAAACAGGGAATTGCCATTATTAAGAGTAATTAAAGAGTAGTAAATCACCTGGACCGGATGGCATACATCCAAGGGTACTCAAAGAAATCAAGCATGAAATTGCTCATCTGCTGTTAGTAATATGTAACCTATCATTAAAATCAATATGACACAGATTTTTATAAAGGGTTCCAGGAAATTATAGACCGGTAAGCCAGATGTTGGTGCCGGGCAAAATAGTGGAATCTATTATAAAGAATAAAATTACAGAACACATAGGCAAACATGGTTTAATGGAAAAGAGTCAGCATGGATTCAGCTGAGGTAAGTCTTGCCTCACCAATTTGCTTCATTTCTTTGAAGACGAGAATAAAAATGTGGATAAAGGTGAGCTGGTTGATGCAGTGTATCTACATTTTCAGAAAGCTTTTGATAACGTTCCTCATGAGAGACTCCTGATAAAATTAAAGAGTCATGGGATATGAGGCAAGGTTCTGGTGTGGATTAGGAATTGGTTATTGGACAGAAAACAGAGGGTAGGGTTAAATGGTCATTTTTCTCAGTGGAGAAGGGTGAACAGTGGAGTGCTGCAGGGATCTGTACTGGGACCGGTACTATTTAACATATTTATAAATGATATGGAAACTGGAATGATGAGTGAGATGCTGAAATTTGCAGCTGATACAAAACTATTCAAGGTTGTTAAAACACATGCGGACAGTGAAATATTTCAGAAAGACCTTAGGAAATTGGAAGACCGGGCATCCAAATGGCAGATGAAATTTAATGTAGATAAATGCAAGGTGATGCATATTGGAAAGAATAATCCAAATCATAGTTATTTATTTATTTATTTATTTGTTACATTTGTACCCCACATCTTCCCACCTATTTGCAGGCTCAATGTGGCTTACATTATATTGCAGAAGATATAGTTATGAACAGAGTAAGAGGTTTGTTCTAAATTAACATATCACTATGTAAGAATTAAGGAAGATATGTCTGTGGAATAATTTACATAACACATAATGAAAAAGAAAAAATATGATAATATGGCTAATATAATCAGTTTAGAGGGATTAGTAGGTGGTGGGTTTAGATATAGAATAATCAAGTTCTAAGGAGGATTCTTAGTGTAAGTTTTTCAAACAAGTGTGTTTTCAGTAATTTCCTGAAGTTTGTTGAGTTATGTGTTATTTTTATAGTGTTTGGTAGTTTGTTCCATGCTTTTGTGCAGAGGTATGTGAAGGTAGATGCATGTATTGATTTGTATTTGAGTCCTACAATTAGGGCAGTGGAGGTTCAGGAAGGTACGTGACGAACTGTTGATGTTTCATGCCGGTAAGTCAATTAGGCCTGACATGTATGAAGGAGCTTCTCCATGGATGATTTTATGGGTCAAAGTTATCTGATGCTAGGGTCCACCTTGGGGGGGAGGGGTCAGTGCTCAAGAAAAAGATCTGGGTGTTGTTGTAGATAATATGCTGAAATCGTCTGCTCAATGTGCAGCGATGGCCAAAAAAGCAAACAGGATGCTAGGAATTGTTAGGAAAGGGATGGTGAGTAAGACTGAAAATACTATAATGCCTTTGTATCACTCCATGGTGAATTCACACCTCGAGTATTGCGTTCAAAGAAGAGCGACCAAAATGATAAGGGGATGGAACTCCTCTCGTGTGAGGAAATGCTAAAGAGATTCAGCTTGGAAAAGAGATGGATGAGGGGAGATTTGATTGAGTTCTACAAAAACTTGAGCAGTGTAGAATGAGTAGAAGTAAATCAATTTTTTATTCATTCCAAAAGTACAAAGACTATGGGGACACTCAAAGAGGTTACATGTAAATACTTTTAAAACAAATAGGAGGAAATACTCTTTCACTCAACGAATTGTTAAGCTCTGGAACTCTTTCTTGGAGGATGTGGTAACAGCGGTTAGCGTATCTGGGTTTAAAAAAAGGTTTGGACAAGTTCTTGAAGGAAAAGTCCATAGTTTGCTATTGAGACAGACACAGGGAGGCAGTTGCTTGCCCCAGGATTGGTAGCATGGAACGTTGCTAATAATTAGGTTTCTGCCAGGTACTTGTGACCTGGCTTGGCCACAGGATACTGGGCTAGATTGACCATTGGTCTGACCCAGTATGGCTACTCTTATGTTCTTATGCTCTGTGAACTGTACTTTTGAGCAAACAGAGGCTGGGATTGGACCAGGGAGTTTTGAAATGAGATGAACAGGACTGAGCTCTGAGAAAGGCAAACTTATCTAATCCTGTTTTAATGGATTGATCCTAGAAAAGGACTTAATTGTCAGAAGTTAGGGAGGAAAAGGAATCAGGGAAGACCTAAAACAGGGGAAGACAATTAACTGGATCATGGTAGTGAAATCTGTGGGAGAGAACAGTATGAGGGGAGACAGTGTCAAAGAAGCCATGGGGAGGAGAATCATTAAGGGTGATTCCAGGACTAGTTTGAACAATAAATGAAACTGAATAATGATCAGATCATGAAAGTGAGAGGTAGACAGGTAAATGAGAGAGATAAACCGTTTTCTCCCCTCTCCCCAGTGTTCTTTCCATTTCCCCCTCTTTTTCTATTAATATTGTAGCTCTACCCAGTTTCCTTTTGTGTCATGTAAATTATGTACATCATCTTCTCTTTTTAACCTGTATGCCACCTAGATGGATTGCTCTGTTAGGTGGGATAGAAAAGTTCTAAATAAGTACATAAGTAATGCCATACTGGGAAAAGACCAAGGGTCCATCGAGCCCAGCATCCTGTCCACGACAGCGGCCAATCCAGGCCAAGGGCACCTGGCAAGCTTCCCAAACGTACAAACATTCTATACATGTTATTTCTGGAATTTTGGAGTTTTCCAAGTCCGTTTAGTAGCGGTTTATGGACTTGTCCTTTAGGAAACCGTCCAACCCCTTTTTAAACTCTGCTAAGCTAACCGCCTTCACCACTTTCTCCGGCAACGAATTCCAGAGTTTAATTACATGTTGGGTGAAGAAAACTTTTCTCCGATTTGTTTTAAATTTACTACACTGTAGTTTCATCGCATGCCCCCTAGTCCTAGTATTTTTGGAAAGCGTGAACAGACGCTTCACATCCACCTGTTCCACTCCACTCATTATTTTATATACCTCTATCATGTCTCCCCTCAGCCGTCTCTTCTCCAAGCTGTATAGCCCTAGCCTCCTTAGTCTTTCTTCATAGGGAAGTCGTCCCATCCCCGCTATCATTTTAGTCGCCCTTCGCTGCACCTTTTCCAATTCTACTATATCTTTCTTGAGATGCGGCGACCAGAATTGAACACAATACTCAAGGTGCGGTCGCACCAATGGAGCGATACAACGGCATTATAACATCCTCACACCTGTTTTCCATACCTTTCCTGATAATACCCAACATTCTATTCGCTTTCTTAGCCGCAGCAGCACACTGAGCAGAAGGTTTCAGTGTGTTATCGACGACGACACCCAGATCCCTTTCTTGGTCTGTAACTCCTAACGTGGAACCTTGCATGACGTAGCTATAATTCGGGTTCTTTTTTCCCACATGCATCACCTTGCATGTGGGAAAAAACTTGAAACTTGATAAAACACAGTATAAGGGTCGGCAAAGACATTCCTGCAGAGACAACAACTATCTATCAGGTCTCAACCAGCCAGCACAAATGCAAGAATACCACAAGTGAGGACTTGTAGAAGAGTTCTAGCAGCTGTAAATGCAAATGTTTAAAAATCACACCCTGCACGTTAGTTGCTTTTATAATTGGTTCTATACTACCCATTCCATCTCCCCAATGCACCTCATTTCAACACAGGGATATCTGGGCCAAGCCGGTACATCCATGAGTAAATCGCAGCCTTTCCAAAATGCCAATTTGCACGTGGACATTGTTTATGGGTATATCTGCCACCATTTTGACTACTAATTAAAATATCAGGCATCTATTTCTACCCCTTCCCCACATCTTTGGAGATCAGAAATCAATTAATTCCAAAACACAATCTTTTGTCAATAGTTAAGAATGTCTATACTGCTGTGCAATGCCTGTCTTTAAAATGTAGAAGTTAATTAAAAGTAGAAGAAGAATGATTTAAGAAAAGTGCTATAATTAGCTGGTAATATATCAGTAGCAGTAATGTGTTTCAGTTGACAAGCGAACCTCAGGGAAAAGAGAGAGCAAGCATCGCTGACGGATTTAGCAGCCTGAAAAGCCAGACTTACTTTAAGACAGGGCATCTGCTGTGCAGTCACCAGAATCTTCAGCCCAGGAGTATATCAGATGCAAAAAGCTATTTTTGCATGGTACAAACAGGACAGAAAGTACAATGTGACAATTAAAGAGATTCTCAGAATACTAAGGTTTCCGTATTTAAAAGAAATTGACTGCTTTATAATTCCCCTTGACAGATTTTGCAATAATATATTCTCTTTTTTCCCCTTTTTTTAGGAACAGAAACAGTAGAGATGTCAGAGAGATTTTCAATCAAATAAGTGAAAATTAAGAAAATGACATGCTACCATCTGACTCTTGGATGGTGCTTTGAAGTCAGAATGAGAGGGCAAGCCATTTACCTTAGATTTCAAGGTTTGGCAATTCTTGGTCATTGGCTGATCTCTTCTCAGTTCAGTACAACATTCGTATCACTGCTGTTGACGTACCTCAGGGTTCTTTTCTTGGTCCCCTCCTCTTTTCTATCTACACTTCTTCCCTTGGTTCATTAATCTCACCCCATGGCTTTTCCTACCATCTCTATGCTGATGACTCCCAAATCTACCTTTCTACCCCTGATATCTCACCTTGCATCCAAACCAAAGTTTCAGCGTGCTTGTCTAACATTGCTGTCTGGATGTCTCAATGCCACCTGAAATTAAATATGACCAAAACCGAGCTTCTCATTCCCCCCCCCCCCCCCCCCAAACCCACCTCCCCGCTCCCCCCGTTTTCTATTTCTGTTGATGGCTCTCTCATTCTCCCTGTCTCCTCAGCTCGAAACCTTGGGGTCATCTTTGACTCTTCTCTCTCCTTCTCTGCTCATATCCAGCAGATTACCAAGACCTGCCATTTCTTTCTTTACAACATCTGTAAAATCCGCCCCTTTCTTTCTGAGCACTCTACCAAAACCCTCATCCACACCCTTGTCACCTCTCGTTTAGACTACTGCAATCTGCTTCTTGCTGGCCTCCCACTTAGTCACCTCTCCCTTCTCCAGTCGGTTCAAAACTCTGTTGCCCGTCTCGTCTTCCGCCAGGGTCGCTTTACTCATACTACCCCTCTCCTCAAGTCGCTTCACTGGCTCCCTATCCGTTTTCACATCCTGTTCAAACTTCTTCTACTAACCTATAAATGTACTCACTCTGCTGCTCCTCAGTATCTCTCCACACTCGTCCTTCCCTACACCCCTTCCAGTGCACTCCGCTCCATGGATAAATCCTTCTTATCTGTTCCCTTCTCCACTACTGCCAACTCCAGACTTCGCGCCTTCTGTCTCGCTGCACCCTACACCTGGAATAAACTTCCTGAGCCCATACGTCTTGCCCCATCCTTGGCCACCTTTAAATCTAGACTGAAAGCCCACCTCTTTAACATTGCTTTTGACTCGTAACCACTTGTAACCACTCGCCTCCACCTACCCTCCTCTCCTCCTTCCTGTACACATTAATTGATTTGATTTGCTTACTTTATTTTTTGTCTATTAGATTGTAAGCTCTTTGAGCAGGGACTGTCTTTCTTCTATGTTTGTGCAGCACTGCGTATGCCTTGTAGTGCTATAGAAGTGATAAGTAGTAGTAGTAGTCTCTTGTAACCAGAGCTAATATTGTGATGTCATAATGCCTCAGGCCACCAATAAGAGCCAACCTCATCAGTGATGTCACAATGGCTTGATTGTCCTATACTTGGCTCACTTTTATTACATAGCTCTTTGAGCAGGGACTGTCTTTCTTCTATGTTTGTGCAGCGCTGCGTACGCCTTGTAGCGCTATAGAAATGCTAAATAGTAGTAGTAAGTAGTAGTTCACTGTCGAGAACTATTTCATGGACTACATTCAAGAAAAATGCAGCTCTTTCATCACTACAGCCTACTTTTTACAATGTTCTCTCTTTCATGTTCATTTTAAATGATGGGTTTCTTCTAAATTCTATTGAAAGTAATGTCATTGGCAACCACATAAGCTGTAGGGTAATTGCGTAACTCTTTACTGCAGATCTGAGACAGATCACAGCGATGCCCTCTTGGAAGTGTATATACCCTATTTGATGGCTTTCTTCAGAGAGTCCAGTGTCCACAGGCATAGAACGGAGGTCTCTGCCTCACGTTCCTCCAGCAGCAGAAAGACAGGTGTTTTCATCACATGCACCAGCATTAGTAACCCTTCACCCACTTATTTTTGCCAGTTGGAGATAGAGAGAAATGGGCTTTACCCCATTTGTTCTGAGGTCACCAGATAAAGAGTAACCATCACGGTGACAGAGAAGAGAAACATTTTTACAAGGCCAAGTGGGTAATGAGTGGAACAGGAGCCTAATGGTTAGTGCATGGCACTGAAAATCTGGGGAACTGGGTTTGATTCCCACTGTGGCTCTTTGAAATCCTGGGTAAATCACCAAACCCTCCATTGCCCCAGGTACCAACATTCAGATGGTCAGCCCAGTAGAGACAAAGTACCTGACTATAATAAAAATGTAATCAGATTTGTTTGTACCACAGAAAAGTGTTATATCAAATCCATGACAAGATAATGAAAGAAAAAGCAAGACGGAAAAGAATTTACTAGTGATCACGGATCATCTTGCGAAACAGTCGAGACAGGCATGGAAAAGAATTTGGATATGTTTCTTTTGTTAAAAGAAAATCCAGTTTACTGTGTTCATTTGGATTATTTAGAGCCAATGGTGGAAGCAACGTGATGTATTCAAGATGTGCATTCTTCTGAAAACAAAGGGAAAAATTATGAATGGGATCATTTTCCATTTATCAAATTATCAAAATTAAAAATTTACTAACTATAAAAAAAGTGGAGAGAAAATACCTTGGTGAAAATTTAATTATAGCCTATTCTCAATCACTAGTCAGAAAAAACCTCAAGTAAACTAACGAAACCAGATGAAATTAAAATAAAAAAAACTTCTTAAACGGGAGATTCAGGATGGTATTGAGGTGAAAGGATGCACCTGCAGGAGCTCTGGTTTTTCCGACACGGTCCTGGGCTTGTTGTGCTCGTTGAAAGCAGGATGGGCAAGAGGAGAGCCAAGATCTGTTGGCCTACCCCAGACCCCTCTTCGGTTTCCCCAATGAGGCAGGCACTGATGGAACAGTACCGGCTGTTAGTCGGTCCGATGCTCACTTCTTCTTCTCCTGTGCCAGCTGAGGAAGCTCCCAGTGGCAGTTTGAGTGGAGCATCCTTCAGCCCTGTGGAACGGGCAGCTCCCACACAACCAGGCAGCAGCGTCACGGCGGAACAGTGTTCGACAGAGCTACTCCATTTGGAGGTGGGATCTGAAGGGCAAGGGGGGCAGCTCGCAGCGACAGCAACCCTGACTGGTGGAGAAGATCAGATGTTGCAGACGGTGTCCAGAGTTCTCGGACAGGAGGCTGTGAGTACTCTGTAAATTAAGGTGCCAGACTGTGCCTGAATTGGAATTTTGGGGAATGGAGAGACCAGCCATGGTGACTTTAGAAGCACTGAGGGATGCTATCGGTAATATTCACTCCTCTTTATTGGTAACAACTAAGCAGAATACTAAGGATAGAGATTATTTCTGAGGTGGTTTTGACTGAAACTCAGGTCACCGGCCAGCCAACCTCTGAAATGGAACTTTTGAAATCCAAATTACAGACTGTGGAGAGTTTGAAAGAGACAAATTTCATGAGTAAACGTTTGGAATATTTGGGGAATCAGTCTAGGAGGAATAATTTGAGACTCCTAATCTTTCCTAAGTCTTCTCTTATCTCACCTATGGACATGTTTAGGAAATACATGGAAATTTAAAAACTGCCTCCAGATTCATTACCCCCTGTTACTAGGGCTCAGTATATTCTGGTCACCAGAGTTTCTGGAGGTCCAGAGGCCCAAACCCAAGGAGAGGGTGATATGAACTTGACCTCTTTTCTGGAGTCATCGTTGGAGGTGATGACTACTTCAGTGGTCACTTTTGCTCTTGAACCTGACTGCAAGACATTCCTTTAGGTAGCTTGATATGCTGTTTATGGGGTCTAAAATTTGAGTTTTTCCTGATTTAGCTAGGGTAACACAGACAAGGCGTAAGGCCTTCTTTGCCTTTACGCCTAGAGTTCAAGCCTTGGGAGCCAACTTTGTGCTTCGTGTGCCTTGTTCATGGTTAATTATATTTCAAGGTAATCAATTTCAGTTTTTTGACCCTAAACAACTGGATGATTTTCTGAAATCCAAAAAGGGGGTTAATGTTACTGTGTAAACCTACATGTTCACTGTTTAGGGTGGGCTGAGAAGTAATACTGGGAGGCAGTCCTTTTGGATGGTTTTCTATTAAGTTTCATTAGCTACTTCTTTAATCTTGGATCAGATTACTTTGTTTTTGGACAACAGATGTTAGATTTTCTTTTTCCTATTTCAGTTATATCCCAATTATTTGGCTGTTACTTGATTATTATATGCAAAATTATAAATAAATAATAATAATAAAGTTATAAATAAAAACAATTTCAACTCCACCATAATTCACATTAAATTGTAAATGCAGTTTTAAGAAAACCATTTTCTATCAAATAATGCTTAGCTTTTAAAGAATGACAAATCTTGATCAGGAGAACCTTCAAGAATCCCAACAGAGGCCTCTGTTTCATGGTAGCTGTGTCAGGGGAAGTTTTTCATCTCCTCTCTTGGCAAACCCTGCATCAATGTTCCCTCTAAGGAGCGACCTGCTGAATGCAATTTTTTTTTGATTGAGCACCCAAAAAGAGCTGGGGGAGTCCCCTCCCCTGAGCTATCTGTGGAGCGGGAGGGGGCCCCTGGGCTATCAAAGGATCAAATGTAATGTTAATTATTTTACAATTTTTATTTCAAATCATAATTTTAATGAATATCCAAACAATGTTCCAGGCTGGAGATTTTTGGCCAGTCTTGGTTTTGCATTTACATCCCAAAGTATTGAGGGATTTTCAGTTCCTAATTCTGCTCAGTGAAATCAGTGTTGTAAGTCCCATAATGCACTGGGGATGGTCAGAAATTCAGGATTGTTTAAGATCTCCAGCCTGGAACTAGGTAACACAAGATCATTTTGCTCTTTTTGACTAATTCAGGAATTGAGGATCATTGAATGAACTTTGCTATTGGGTCCAACAGGTATTTAAGTGAGCTTGGCTGCCAGGGTGCTCTGTCCCAGCAAGGCACTTCTTGTATTCTTAATCCCAAAAGAGATTATCCCTGGAGCATGGTGACCTCTGTACAAATGCTTTCTTATCTCTCTCTCTCTCTCTCTCTCTCTCTCTCTCTCTCTCTCTCTCTCTCTCTCTCTCTGAGACCTATGGCTCTACTAGTTGCAGTAGGGTTTCCAATTCCATATCACAGAGGCTGAGAGGTTGATCTAGTCATGGTTTTGTCTCAAATGCACGCATAGAGCTGTCTTTCTAATTTTTCTAAGAAAAGCAGGGACTATATGCAAGCAGTGGAGCAAAAATTAGGACTGGACAATTGGGGAGGATGCGGGTGAGGAATTCTTGGAAACACCAATAAAGACGTAGAGAGATCGTGGATGCTTTACAAAGCGGTTTGCTCAGACAAATGGTGATGGAACCCACGAGGGAGGGAGCAACACTGGATCTGGTGCTCACAAATGGGGATAGCGTGTCAAATATCCGAGTGGGTGCCCACCTGGGCAGCAGTGACCATCAAACGGTTTGGATTGATATTACAGCTAAAGTGGAGAGCGGCCACTCAAAACTCAACGTTCTGGATTTCAAGCGTGCTAACTTTAGTAAAATGGGGGAATACCTGAGGAAGGAGATGATGGGCTGGGAGGAAATACGAGAAGTGGAAGGACAGTGGTGCAGGCTGAAAGAAGCTATAAATAGGGCCACGAACCTTTATATAAGGAAAATAAATAAAAGCAAGAGAAAAAGGAAACCGATATGGTTCTCCAAGCAAGTGGCTGAGAAAATAAAGGCTAAAGAGTTGGCGTTCCAGAAATACACAAAAACTCAAGAAAAGGAACACGAGAAGGAATACAGGATGAAACTGAAAGAAGCCAAGAGAGAGATACGTCTGGCGAAAGTGCAAGCGGAAGAACAAATGGCTAGAAATGTAAGGAGGGGTGACAAAAATTTCTTCAGGTATATAAGTGAAAGGAGAATGGCTAAAAAGGGAATTGTGTGACTAAAAGATACTGAGAACCGCTATGTGGATAATGATGAAGAAAAAGCAAATTTGCTAAATAGATACTTTTGTTCTGTTTTCACAGAATAAAATCCTGGAGAAGGACCGCGATGGACTGCAAAAAGTACAAATGAGATTGAAGTGGATAGAGCACCATTCACGGAAGAGAGTGTGTATGAACAACTTGAAAAGCTAAAGGTGGACAAAGCCATGGGACCGGATGGGATCCACCCCAGGATACTGTGGGAGCTCAGAGAGATTCTGGCGGGTCCTCTTAAAGATTTGTTTAATATATCCTTGCAGATGGGAGAGGTTCTGAGGGATTGGAGAACGGCGGAGATGGTCCCTCTTCACAAGAGTGGTGATAGGGAAGAAGCTGGAAAATACAGGCTGGTAAGCCTCACTTCGATTATTGGAAAAGTAATGGAAGCAATGCTGAAGGAAAGGATAGTGAATTTCCTGGAAGCCAATAAGTTGCAAGATCCGAGACAACATGGTTTTACCAAAGGGAAATCGTGCCAAACGAATCTCATTGAGTTCTTTGATTGGGTGACAGGAGAATTGAATCAGGGACGAGCTATGGACGTAATCTACTTAGATTTCAGCAAAGCTTTTGACACGGTTCCCCACAGGAGGCTCTTAAATAAACTGGATGGGCTGAAGATAGGACCCGAAGTGGTGAATTGGATTAGGAACTGGTTGACGGACAGAAGCCAGAGGGTGGTGGTGAATGGAATTCGCTCGGAGGAGGGAAAGGTGAGTAGTGGTGTGCCTCAAGGATCAGTGCTGGGACCGATTCTGTACAATATATTTGTGAGTGACATTGCCGAAGGGTTAGAAGGTAAAGTTTGCCTATTTGCGGATGATACTAAGATCTATAACAGAGTGGACACCCAGGAGGGAGTGGAAAACATGAAAAAGGATCTGAGGAAGCTAGAAGAATGGTCTAAGGTTTGGCAATTAAAATTCAATGCGAAGAAATGCAAAGTGATGCACTTAGGGAATAGAAATCCTCGGGAGACGTATGTGTTAGGCGGGGAGAATCTGATAGGTACGGACGGGGAGAGGGGGTGATAGTATCTGAGGATCTGAAGGCGACGAAACAGTGTGACAAGGCGGTGGCCGTAGCTAGAAGGTTGTTAGGCTGTATAGAGAGAGGTGTGACCAGCAGAAGAAAGGAGGTGTTGATGCCCCTGTATAAGTCATTGGTGAGGCCCCACCTAGAGTATTGTGTTCAGTTTTGGAGGCCGTACCTTGCGAAGGATGTAAAAAGAATTGAAGCGGTGCAAAGAAAAACTACGAGAATGCTAAGGGATTTGCGTTACAAGACATATGAGGAGAGACTTGTTGACCTGAACATGTATACTCTGGAAGAAAGGAGAAACAGGGGTGATATGATACAGATGTTCAAATATTTGAAAAGTATTAATCCGCAAACGAACCTTTTAGATGCGAAGGAGGTAGAACGAGAGGACATGAAATGAGATTGAAGGGGGGCAGACTCAAGAAAAATGTCAGGAAGTATTTTTTCACGGCGAGCGTAGTGGATGCTTGGAATGCCCTCCCGCGGGAAGTGGTGGAAATGAAAACGGTAACAGAATTCAAACACGTGTGGGATAAACATAAAGGAATCCTGTTCAGAAGGAATGGATCCTAAGGAGCTTAGCCGAGATTGGGTGGCAGAGCCGGTGGTGGGAGGTGGGGATAGTGCTGGGCAGACTTATACGGTCTGTGCCAGAGCCGGTGGTGGGAGGCGGGGCTGGTGGTTGCGAGGCGGGGATAGTGCTGGGCAGACTTACACGGTCTGTGCCCTGAAAAGGACAGGTACAAATCAAGGTAAGGTATACACAAAAAGTAGCACATATGAGTTTATCTTGTAGGGCAGACTGGATGGACCATGCAGGTCTTTTTCTGCCGTCATTTACTATGTTACTATGTTACCAATAATTCCCCTCTTTTCGAGGACATGCTAAAGACCTGGACAAGTCCCAGAAACCACTGGGACACGGGTCAGTATTAGGGATGATTGAGTTCAGCTGCTTGTCCCAATCAGATGCGGTGACCTGGCAGTTAGCTTAGCAGGGTTAAAAAAAAAAAAGTTAGGATACTTTCCTAAAAGAAAAGTCCATAAGTCATTATTAAGATGGACATGGGACAATCCACTGCTTATTTCTAGGATAAGCAGCATAACATATGTTTTACTGTTCTGAGATCTTGCCAGGTACTTGTGACCTGGATTGGCCACTGATGGAAACAAGATACTGTGCTTGATGGACTTTCGGTCTGTCCCAGTATGGCAATGCTTATGTTCTTGTGTTCTTTGTGGACAGGTAGTACCATTTTTCAGAGGTTCCGTTTGTAACGGAGTCACTGAATTGTTCGACCATTTATTCAGACCTAGATCATTCCCTTCCTGCTCTCCGGGATAAGTGCTTCATTTGCTTTAAGCATAGTTTGTTTTCAAACGTCTTATGTGCGTGTATGTTTATAGGGTGTGAGCTAAATAAAAGTACTGAGATGAGCACATTTGAGCCCGAAGTTGGCATCCGGGAAATTTCAACACAATCGAAACTACTACCAGAACTGGACAAAACTTAACTGTCTCTCATTGAATACTTATATACTCTGTCATCTATGATCATTAACACTTGACCACTGTATTTCTCTTACCGGAATTGGCAATCGCCATCACGGTACTATGTAGGCCACATTGAGCCTGCAAATAGGTGGGAAAATGTGGGATACAAATGCAACAAATAATAATAATAATCTTCTTTTCCCGCAGGCGGTACTGCCTTTGTTAGCCTTAACAAAACGGGCAGGGTAGTGCTTAAGTTGGACCAGGACTATAGATCACTGTTTCTTGCTGCAGAGTTAAAAACGTGAGTTCTAGTTCTGCTCCTCCCTCGGGATTTGTACTGGTGAAAACATGCCGACAGCCACTGGGGAGAATAAAGGAGGCACACACTGTTCTTATAGTGGCCGCTTGAATGCTTCTGATCGTATCTGGAAAAGTGGGATTGGCTTGTGATACGTCAGGGAGTCGGTGGAGGGGAAAACGGGAAGGGACGAGACTGTGAGCGAAGCTCCCCGTTTGTATAAGCAATTGCTCAAGCGCTCACCTTAGAGGGCATCCAATATAACTGTAGAAGAAAAAAGCTGCTAAGATTTAAAACCCCACATCATCACACTAGTTCTAACCCACACCGTGCTCTTAAGGAAAAAAGATGGCCTTTTACTAAAGCTTAACATAGCCTGTGCTAAGTGCCACCTGCACCACAGGGATAAAATACGGCACTAAGCTTTACTTAAAGGGCCCTTAAATACTGATAATACTGTAAGCAGGATTGAAGCATAATTACTCCCAGAAACACATTTAAAGCCCAAAATACAAACTAATTCAGAAAACAAATTTTATACAAAAGGAAAAGAGAAAATATTTAGGCTTCATTATTAGCCCACCATAGGGGGGAATCAATTCAGAAGCTCCAGAGGAAGCTAGATTAAAAACATTCAAACAAAAAGAAGGCAGCGAAAAGTCTCCTCATAATTTCAAAAGGACGATTCAAAATAGAGAAACTACTCTAAGTAAGTTAAGGCACAGTCGGGAAAAGCTGAAATTCTGAGGGTTCATAGAATACGTAAGAACACTGACCCAAACGAACTAAACATTTACAAGGAAACCTTAACTGAAACCTTGCACCCACAGAAAACAGCATGTTGCTTGCATGCCAGAAACTTAAGAACACAAGTTTTGCCATACTGGAACAGACCGAAGGTCCATCAAGCCCAGTATTTGGGTTTCTGCCAGGTTCGTGTGACCTGGCCACTGTTGGAAACAGGATACCGGGCTAGATGGACCATCGACCTGACTCATTATGGCTACTGTTATGTTCTCATCCTGTTTTCAACAGTGGCCAATCCAGGTCACAAGTACCTAGCAAGATCCCAAAACAGTACAATACATTTTAAGCTGCTTATCCTAGAAATAGATTATAGCAGAACCTTAGTCTATTCACTACTAAATAGGCAACTAAATGATGAAAAATAAATACATAAGTACATAAGTATTGCCATACTGGGAAAGACCAAAGGTCCATCGAGCCCAGCATCCTGTTTCCAACAGTGGCCAATCCAGGTCACAAATACCCGGCAAGATCCCAAATATGTACAGAAATAGTGGATTTTCCCCAAGTCCATTTAATAACGGTCTATGGACTTTTCATTTAGGAAGCCGTCCAACCCTTTTAAAACTCCGCTAAGCTAACCGCCTTTACCAAATTCTCTGGCAACAAATTCAAGAGTTTAATTACACGTTGAGTGAAGAAACATTTTCTCCAATTCATTTAAAATTTACTGCATTGTAGCTTCATCGCATGCCCCCTAGTCCTAGTATTTTTGGAAAGCGTGAACAGATGCTTCACATCTACCCGTTCAACTCCACTCATTATTTTATAGACCTCTATCATATCTCCCCTCAGCCACCTTTTCTCCAAGCTGAATAGCCCTAGCCGCTTTAGCCTTTCCTCAAAGGGAAGTTATCCCATCTCCTTTATCATTTTTGTCGCCCTTCTCTGCACCTTTTCTAATTCTACTATATCTGTTCTGAGATGCGGCGACCAAAATTGAACACAATATTCGAGGTGTGGTCGCACCATGGAACGATACAAAGGCATTATAACGTCCCCATTTTTGTTTTCCATTCCTTTTCTAATAATATCTAACATTCTATTTGCTTTCTTAGCCGTAGCAGCACACTGAGCAGAACGTTTCAACATATCATCAACGACGACACCTAGATCCCTTTCTTGGTCCGTGACTCCTAACGTGGAACCTTGCATGACATAGCTATAATTCAGATTCCTCTTTCCCACATGCATCACTTTGCACTTGCTCACATTAAACGTCATCTGCCATTTATACGCCCAGTCTCCCAGTCTCATAAGGTCCTCTTGTAATTTTTCACAATCCTCCCGCAATTTAATGACTTTGAATAACTTTGTGTCATCAGCAAATTTAATTACCTCACTAGTTACTCTCATCTCTAGGTCATTTATAAATATGTTAAAAAGGCGCGGTCCCAGAACAGACCCCTGGGGAACCCCACTAACTCCCCTTCTCCATTGAGAATACTGACCATTTAACCCTACTCTCTGTTTTCTATCTTTTAACCAGTTTTTACTACTACTACTACTTAACATTTGCTTTTTAATATATTTATAAATGATTTAGAGATGGGAGTAACTAGCGAGGTAATTAAATTTGCTGATGACACAAAGTTATTCAAAGTCGTTAACTCACGAGAGGATTGTGAAAAATTACAGAAGGACCTTACGAGACTGGGAGACTGGGCGGCTAAATGGCAGATGACGTTTAATGTGAGCAAGTGCAAGGTGATGCATGTGGGAAAAAAGAACCCGAATTATAGCTACATCATGCAAGGTTCCACGTTAGGAGTTACGGACCAAGAAAAGGATCTGGGTGTCGTCGTTGATAATACACTGAAACCTTCTGTGCAGTGTGCTGCTGCGGCTAGGAAAGCGAATAGAATGTTGGGTATTATTAGGAAGGGTATGGAAAACAGGTGTGAGGATGTTATAATGCCATTGTGTCGCTCCATGGTGCGACCGCACCTTGAGTATTGTGTTCAGTTCTGGTCGCCGCACCTCAAGAAAGATATAGTAGATTTGGAAAAGGTGCAGAGAAGGGCGACTAAAATGATAGCGGAGATGGGACGACTCCCCTATGAAGAAAGACTAAGGAGGCTAGGGCTTTTCAGCTTGAAGAAGAGACGGCTGAGGGGAGACATGATAGAGGTATATAAAATAATGAGTGGAGTGGAACAGGTGGATGTGAAGCGTCTGTTCACGCTTTCCAAAAATACTAGGACTAGGGGGCATGCGATGAAACTACAGTGTAGTAAATTTAAAACAAATCGGAGAAAATATTTCTTCACCCAACGTATAATTAAACTCTGGAATTCGTTGCCGGAGAAAGTGGTGAAGGCAGTTAACTTAGCAGAGTTTAAATAGGGGTTGCACGGTTTCCTAAAGGACAAGTCCATAAACCGCTACTAAATGGACTTGGGAAAAATCCACAATTCCAGGAATAACATGTACAGAATGTTTGTACATTTGGGAAGCTTGCCAGGTGCCCTTGGCCTGGATTGGCCGCTGTCATGGACAGGATGCTGGGCTCGATGGACCCTTGGTATTTTCCCAGTATGGCATTACTTATGTACAGCTCTACCAGGGTCACGCAGCACTGTACAATTTTAAACAAAGAAGGACAGTCCCTGCTCAAAGGAGCTTACAATCTAAAGGACAAGTATGCAGTCAATCAATAGGGGCAGTCTAGGTTTCCTGAATCCACAATAGAACACTACCTCCTATCCCATGACTCTCCAATTTCCTCTGGAGTCATTCATGAGGTACTTTGTCAAACGCCTTCTGAAAATCCAGATACACATCAACCGGCTCACCTTTATCCACATGTTTGTTTGTTCACCCCTTCAAAGAAATGTAGTAGATTGGTGAGGCAAGATTTCCCTTCACTAAATCCATGTTGACTTTGTCTCATTAATCTATGCTTTTGAATATGCTCCGTAATTTTGTTCTTAATAATAGGTCTCTACCATTTTGCCCGGCACCGACATCAGACTCACCAGTCTATATTTTCCTGGATCTCCTCTGGAACCTTTTTTAAAAATCGGCGTTACATTGGCCACCCTCCAATCTTCCAGTACCACACTCGATTTTAAGGATAAATTACATATTTCTAAAATAGCTCTGCAAGCTCATTTTTCAGTTCTATCAGTACTGTGGGATGAATACCATCCAGTCCAGGAGATATGCTAATCTTCAGTTTGTAGAACTGCCCCATTACATCCTCCAGGTTTACAGAGAATTCATTAAGGTTGTCCGACTCGTCTGCTTCGAATACCATTTCCGGCACTGGTATCACTCCCAACTCTTCCTCGGTGAAGACCGAAGCAAAGAATTCATTTAACCTCTCCGCTATGGCTTTGTCTTCCCTGATCGCCCCTTTTACTCCTCGGTCATCCAACCGATTCTTTTGCTGTCTTCCTGCTTTTCATATACCTAAAAAAATTTTTACTATGGGTTTTTGCCTCCAACGCAATCTTTTTTTTTTTTCGAAGTCCCTCTTAGCCTTCCTTATCAGCGCTTTGCATTTGACTTGACATTCCTTATGCCGTTTCTTATTATTTTCAGTCAGTTCCTTCTTTCATTTTCTGAAGGATTTTCTTTTAGCTCTATTAGCTTCCTTCACCTCACTTTTTAACCACGCCGGCTGTCGTTTGGTGTTCCGTCCTCCTTTTTTAATACGCGGAATATATTTGGCCTGGGCTTCCAGGGTGGTGTTTTTGAACAGCTTCCACGCCTGATGTAAATTTTTGACCCTCACAGTCGCTCCTCTAAGTTTTCTTTTCACCGTTCTTCTCATTTTATCATAGTCTCCTTTATTAAAGTTAAACGCTAACGTATTTGACTTCCTGTGTATAGTTACTTCAAGGTTGATATCAAAACTGATCATATTATGATCACTGTTATCAAGCGGCCCCAGTACCATAACGTCCCTCACCAGATCATGCGCTCCACTAAGGACTAGGTCTAGAATTTTTCCTTCTCTCGTCGGCTCCTGTACCAGCTGCTCCATAAAGCTGTCCTTGATTTCATCAAGGAATTTTACCTCCCTAGCGTGTCCCGATGTTACATTTACCCAGTCAATATCGGGGTAATTGAAATCACCCATTATTATTGTGTTGCCCAGTTTGTTTGCGTCCCTAATTTCCTTTAACATTTTTGCATCCGTCTGTTCATTCTGGCCAGGCGGACGGTAGTACATTCCTATCACTATCCTTTTTCCCTTTACACATGGAATTTCAATCTACAATGATTCCAAGACGTGTTTTGTTTCCTGCAGAATTTTCAATCTATTTGATTCAAGGCTCTCGTTAATATACAATGCTACCCCTCCACCAATTTGATTCATCCTATCACTACGATATAATTTGTACCCCGGTATGACAGTGTCCCACTGGTTATCCTCCTTCCACCAGGTCTCAGAGATGCCTATTATATCTAATTTTTCCATTTAGTGCAATATATTCTAACTCTCCCATCTTATTTCTTTGGCTCCTGGCATTTGCATATAGACGTTTCAAAGTATGTTTGTTGTTCCTATTTACATCATGCTCAGTACTTGACAGTATTAATTTGCATTCTTTTGTCTGATTTTTATTTTTATTTAAGGACACCTGATCTACTACGGTCTCTTTTGCAACCTCACTATCAGGATACCCTATCTTCACTGTTTAGGTGATATCTTTGACAGATACCTTATCCCGAACCATGCGCTTTTGAGCGACTGTCTGCCTTCCCTCCATTTCTAGTTTAAAAGCTGCTCTATCTCCTTTTTAAATGCTGATGGCAGCAGCCTGGTCCCACCCTGGTTAAGGTGGAGCCCATCCTTCTGGAATAGGCTCCCCCTTCCCCAGAATGTTGCCCAGTTCCTAACAAAATCTAAAACCCTCCTCCCTGCACCTTCGTCTCATCCATGCATTGAGACTCCGGAGCTCTGCCTGTCTCTTGGGCCCTGCGCGTGGAACGGGTAGCATTTCAGAAAATGCTACCCTAGAGGATCTGGATTTGAGCTTTCTATCTAAGAGCCTAAATTTGGCTTCCAGAACCTCACTCCCACATTTTCCTATGTCATTGGTACCCACCTGTACCAAGACAGCCGGCTCCTCCCCAGCACTATGTAAAATCCTATCTAGGTGACGCGTGAGGTCTGCCATCTTTGCACCAGGCGATCCTCACGTCCACCAGCCACCCAGCTATCTAAATGCCTAATAAGCATTATTAGAGCATTCAACTAACATAAATATACTGCCAAAGAGTTTCTACAATACGGCTTACCATATAGCTGAGGGACCAAGAGCAGATATATAATCGTACTGTAACAAATTGTATTTCCATCATTCACAATGTATTGTAAGCCACACTGAGCCCGCAAATAGGTGGGAAAATGTGGGATACAAATGCAATAAATAAATAAAATAAATAAATATATGATGGGAACAAGATGCATGGTACAGAGTCAGTTGGGATAATTTGATGGTTAGCTATAATCAAGGCAAGTTCTTTGTATAGTTAAGCAAGAGATAAGGAACTAAGTTAGAGGAAACTACACTTCTCCTTTCTTCCTCAAAATGTAAGGTTTGCATTTTTATGTTCTTATTTATAAATCAGAGGATCACTTGCACCTAAGAATGCGAAGGAAGGGTGGTGGAAAAGGAGCATTTAGAGGGTGCACTAGCATTTTTAGCGTGCTGTTTAGGGCGTGCTAAATGTTAGCAACATCCATATATTCCTAGGCGCGGTGCATGCGTTAAAAACACTGGTGCACCATGCTGGGGGACCGTTGACGACATTAGCTTACCATCAACTTTCACATTACATTAATGGGCTTCCCAACATGAGTCTATCACCAGAATTTGGAAAGAATATAAGGGAATTCCTAGCTGGGGCCGCAGCAGGCCAAATCTCGGTGTCATGGTTCTATAAAGTATTGGAAGGGAAAAGGCCTAAGGCTCGATGGACCCTTGGTCTTTTCCCAGTGTGGCATTACTTATGTACTTATCCGCTACTAAATGGACTTGGGAAAAATCCACAATTCCGGGAATAACATGTATAGAATGTTTGTACGTTTGGGAAGCTTGTCAGGTGCCCTTGGCCTGGATTGGCCGCTGTCGTGGACAGGATGCTGGGCTCGATGGACCCTTGGTCTTTTCCCAGTGTGGCATTACTACTACTACTACTACTATTTAGCATTTCTATAGCGCTACAAAGCATACGCAGCGCTGCACAAATATAGAAGAAAGACAGTCCCTGCTCAAAGAGCTTACAATCTAATAGACAAAAAATAAATAAAGTAAGCAAATCAAATCAATTAATGTGAATGGGAAGGAAGAGAGGAGGGTAGGTGGAGGCGAGTGGTTACAAGTGGTTACGAGTCAAAAGCAATGTTAAAGAGGTGGGCTTTCAGTCTAGATTTAAAGGTGGCCAAGGATGGGGCAAGACGTAGGGGCTCAGGAAGTTTATTCCAGGCGTAGGGTGCAGCGAGACAAAAGGCGCGAAGTCTGGAGTTGGCAGTAGTGGAGAAGGGAACAGATAAGAAGGATTTATCCATGGAGCGGAGTGCACGGGAAGGGGTGTAGGGATGGATGAGTGTGGAGAGATACTGGGGAGCAGCAGAGTGAGTACATTTATAGGTTAGTAGAAGAAGTTTGAACAGGATGCGAAAACGGATATGGAGCCAGTGAAGGGTCTTGAGGAGAGGGGTAGTATGAGTAAAGCGACCCTGGCAGAAGAATAGACGGGCAGCAGAGTTTTGAACCGACTGGAGAGGGGAGAGGTGAGTAAGTGGGAGGCCAGCAAGAAGCAGATTGCAGTAGTCTAAACGAGAGGTGACAAGGGTGTGGATGAGGGTTTTGGTAGAGTGCTCGGAAAGAAAGGGGCGGATTTTACGGATGTTGTAAAGAAAGAAACGACAGGTCTTGGCAATCTGCTGGATATGAGCAGAGAAGGAGAGAGAAGAGTCAAAGATGACCCCAAGATTTCGAGCTGAGGAGACAGGGAGAATGAGAGAGCCATCAACAGAAATAGAAAACGGGGGGAGCGGGAAGGTGGGTTTGGGGGGGAAAATGAGAAGCTCGGTTTTGGTCATGTTTAATTTCAGGTGGCGTTGAGACATCCAGACAGCAATATCAGACAAGCACGCTGAAACTTTGGTTTGGATGCAAGGTGAGATATCAGGGGTAGAAAGGTAGATTACTTATGTACTTATGTACCACCTGTTCCTCTGATCCCATTCCCACCCACCTTCTTAATGCCATCTCACCTGCTCTTATTCCTTTTATCTGTCACATTCTCAACCTCTCACTTTCCACTGCAACTGTCCCTACTGCCTTTAAACATGCTGTGGTCATACCTCTCCTTAAGAAGCCTTCACTCGACCCTACCTGTCCCTCTAATTACCGACCCATCTCTCTCCTCCCTTTTCTCTCCAAATTACTTGAGCTGTTCACCGCCGCTGCCTTGATTTTCTCTCCTCAAATGCTATTCTTGACCCACTACAATCTGGTTTTCGCCCTCTCCACTCAACTGAAACTGCACTTACTAAAGTCTCAAATGGCCTATTACTGGCTAAATCCAGAGGTCTCTATTCCATCCTCATTCTTCTTGATCTTTCCGCTGCTTTTGACACTGTCGATCACAGCATACTCCTCGATACCCTGTCCTCACTTGGATTCCAGGACTCTGTCCTTTCCTGGTTCTCTTCCTACCTCTCCCTCTGCACCTTCAGTGTTCACTCTAGTGGATCCTCTTCTACTTCTATCCCTCTGCCTGTCGGCGTACCTCAGGGTTCTGTTCTTGGTTCCCTCCTCTTTTCTATCTACACTTCTTCCCTTGGTTCATTAATCTCATCCCATGGCTTTTCCTACC
Organism: Microcaecilia unicolor; assembly: GCF_901765095.1. Taxonomy (NCBI): domain Eukaryota; kingdom Metazoa; phylum Chordata; class Amphibia; order Gymnophiona; family Siphonopidae; genus Microcaecilia; species Microcaecilia unicolor. Next base: position 660,792,668 of record NC_044032.1, read on the forward strand.
ATCTCTATGCTGATGACTCCCAAATCTACCTTTCTACCCCTGATATCTCACCTTGCATCCAAACCAAAGTTTCAGCGTGCTTGTCTGACATTGCTGTCTGGATGTCTCAATGCCACCTGAAATTAAACATGACCAAAACTGAGCTTTTCATTTTTCCCCCCAAACCCACCTCCCCTCGTTTTCTGTTGATGGCTCTCTCATTCTCCCTGTCTCCTCAGCTCAAAACCTTGGGGTCATCTTTGACTCTTCTCTCTCCTTCTCTGCTCATATCCAGCAGATCGCCAAGACCTGCTGTTTCTTTCTTTACAACATCCGTAAAATCCTCCCCTTTCTTTCCGAGCACTCTACCAAAACCCTCATCCACACCCTTGTCACCTCTCGTTTAGACTACTGCAATCTGCTTCTTGCTGGCCTCCCACTTAGTCACCTCTCCCCTCTCCAATCGGTTCAAAACTCTGCTGCCCGTCTTGTCTTCCGCCAGGGTCTCTTTACTCATACTACCCCTCTCCTCAAGTCGCTTCACTGGCTCCATATCCGTTTTCGCATCCTGTTCAAACTTCTTCTACTAACCTATAAATGTACTCACTCTGCTGCTCCCCAGTATCTCTCCACACTCATCCATCCCTACACCCCTTCCCGTGCAGTCCGCTTCATGGATAAATCCTTCTTATCTGTTCCCTTCTCCACTACTGCCAACTCCAGACTTCGCGCCTTCTGTCTTGCTGCACCCTACGCCTGGAATAAACTTCCTGAGCCCCTACGTCTTGCCCCATCCTTGGCCACCTTTAAATCTAGACTGAAAGCCCACCTCTTTAACATTGCTTTTGACTCGTAACCACTTGTAACCACTCGACTCCACCTACCCTCCTCTCCTCCTTCCTGTACACATTAATTGATTTGATTTGCTTACTTAATTTTTTGTCTATTAGATTGTAAGCTCTTAGAGCAGGAACTGTCTTTCTTCTATGTTTGTGCAGTGCTGCATACGCCTTGTAGCGCTATAGAAATGCTAAATAGTAGTAGTTGTAGTAGTAACATAGTAACATAGTAGTAGTAGTAGTAGTAGTAGTGTAGCAAGCTAGTCTAGGTGCAGAAGGGGTGTATAGTCAGTTACCCTACCAATTAAAGGCTTGGGAGAAGAGCCAGTCTTTCACCTGCTTCCTGATGTACAGGTTAGTATCACGTAATATGTACCCCCTCTGGGAGTAAATTCCAGAGTTTGGGGGCTACTCATGAGAAGACCCGCTGGCAGGTATGATATCGTATAATGTTTTTTTGATGAGGGTACAGATAGTGATGATCCTTGAGAGGACCTTAGAGGTCTTAAAGATTTGTAAAGGGTTAACTTATTCTTTAAGTACTCTGGGACATTTTGTCTGAGAGCCTTGAAAATCAAACGGAGTTTTAAATTTAACCCTGTAAGATACTGGAAGCCAGTGTAGCTTTTGCAGGAAGAGTGTGATGTGGTCACACCATTTGCAACCTTCTATCAGTCGTATTTCACCATTCTGAATTAGTTGGAGCTGATACAAACTCTTTTTTGGTTTTCCCAGTGTACAGGGCATTACAGTAGTCTAGTCATGAAGTTATCATGGCTTGGACCACTGTGGTCAGACTTGTCTTCTCAATATATGGAGAGAGATTTCATAGCTGCTGTAGGTGATTTTATTTTAGTTACATTTGTACCCCGCGCTTTTCCCACTCATGGCAGGCTCATTGCGGCTTACATATACAGGTACTTATTTTGTACCTGGGGCAATGGAGGGTAAAGTGACTTGCCCAGAGTCACAAGGAGCTGCCTGTGCCTGAAGTGGGAATTGAACTCAGTTCCTCAGGACCAGAGTCCACCACCCTAACCACTAGGCCACTCCTCCACTCCAATTGGAGATAATTTGTGAAGAGTGTCTTAATTTGTGGCATCAGAGTGAGTGATGAGTCTAACAGTATCCCAAGATGGTTGTGTATTACTCCAAAAATATATATTGGGAGCTTGTTGATTGTCGAATCACAGCACAGAAACAGTATTAATTACCCTAATGACAAAATTTAAACAAATGATTGCAACCGGCAACAACATACTCCTCCTACAATTTGACATGTCAAGTGCCTTTGATATGGTTGACCACGGAATCCTACTACACATACTTGAATATTTTGGCATCGGAGGAAATGTCCTAAACTGGTTCAAGGGGTTCCTAACCCTGCGCTCATACCAAGTCACATCAAACTCAACTACGTCTGCTACATGGACACCTGAATGTGGAGTACCACAAGGATCACCCCTCTCACCAACTATTTTCAACCTATTGATGATCCCCTTGGCAAAACTTCTATCAAACCATAACCTCAACCCGTATATATACGCCGACAATGTAACAATATACATCCCTTTCAAACAAGACATTAAAGAGATCCTCAATGAAATCAACCAAAGTCTACACATCATGAATTTCGATTGAAACTAAACGCAGAAAAAACTCAATGCCTGATACCTCCCAGTACAACACGAAGGAATTCACTGCTATAAACACACCTAAACTAAACCTTCCAATCTCAGAAACTCTAAAAATCCTTGGAGTTACTATTGACCGCCACTTAACACTTGAAACTCATGCAAACAACACAACCAAGAAAATGTTCTACTGCATGTGGAAACTGAAAAGAATAAGACCATTCTTCCCGAGATCCGTCTTTCGCAGCCTAGTGCAATCCCTCGTACTCAGCCATCTGGATTACTGCAACTCACTATACGCAGGTTGCAAAGAGCAAATACTGAGGAAACTTCAAACAGCCCAGAACATAGCAGCCAGACTCATCTTCGGAAAACCAAAATACGGTGAAGCCCCAGCTTACATGTCTGACTTAATAGACTTACCACCTAGAAACGCTAAAAGATCATCCCGAACTTTCCTCAACCTTCACTTCCCCAATTGCAAAGGCATAAAATACAAAACGTTACACGCATCAACCTTTTCTTATATGAGCACGCAATTCTGGAATACACTACCACACAACCTGAAAACGATCTATGAACTAACCAACTTCCACAAATCATCTCTTTGATAAAATTTACTGAAAGAATCAAAACACATTAAGTCCGCACACACTATTAGTAATGCAACAATACATTCTCTTCTGAATTCCCATCCCCCGTAATTTTTTACCACATTTATACCTCTACTCATAGAAAAATGTTATACCGAATTGTTCTTCTACTACTGTTCAGTTGCCCTATTAGTTCCCGTTGTTTCTTTTCCATTGTTCCATTGTTCTTCTCCATTGTTCTATTCCCTTAACGACACTTTAACTTTGTTTTCGCATAACCACTCACAATGTAATCCATAACCGAGTTGTAACAAACTGAATTTCCACCATTCACAATGTATTGTAAGCCACACTGAACCCGCAAATAGGTGGGAAAATGTGGGATACAAATGCAATAAATAAATTGCTGTGTTTTCTCTACCACACTCTAATCTAAGGACGTTAAGATCCTAGATGAAATGGTGATGCACATTGAAAAGAATAATCCGAATCATAGTTACCTGATGCTAGGGTCCACCTTGGGAGTCAGCGCTCAAGTACAAGAGATTGGTGTCATTGTAGATAATTTGCTGAAATCTTCTGCTTGGTATGCGGCCAGAAAAGCAAATAGAATGGTAGGAATTATTAGGAAAGGGATGGTGAATAAGACAGAAAATACTATAACGCGTTTGTATTACCCCAGGGTGCGTCTGCACCTTGAGTATTGTATTCAGTTCTAGTTGCCGTATCTCAAAAAAGATATAGCAGAATTAGAAAAGATTCAAAGAGACCAAAATGATAAAGAGGATGGAACTCCTCTCGTATGAGGAAAGGTTAAAGAGGTTAGGGCTCTTCAGCTTGGAAAAGAGATGAATGAGGGGAGATATGATTGAGATCTACAAAATCCTGAATGGTGTAGAACGGGTAGAAGTAAATTGATTTTTCACTCATTCCAAAAGTACAAAGACTAGGGGGCATTCGAGGAAGTTATATGGAAATACTTTAAAAACAAATAGGAGGAAATATTTTTTCACACAACGAATAGTGAAGCTCTGGAACTCTTTGCCGGAGGAGGTGGTAACAGCGGTTAGTCTATCTGGGTTTTAAAAAGTTTTGGACAAATTCCTGGAGGAAAAGTCCATAGTCTGATATTGAGGCAGACATGGGAAGCAACTGCTTGCCCTGGGATTTGTAGTATGGAGTGTTGCCACAATTTGGGTTTCTGCCAGGTACTTGTGACCTGGCTTGGCCACTGTTTGGAAAACAGGATACTGGGCTAGATGGACCATTGGTCTGACCCAGTGTGGCTACTCTTACAGTATGTTCTGATATTCTTAGCTATTCACAGATAGCCATTTAAGTGCTATTTAACTGGCAAAGACAGATCTGGATGAAGTATGCATGTTATAAATTACATTCATATCGTATGCTATGAATATGGATGTTGTGTATCTGTTTGGGACGACCTCTTAAGGTCAAAATTAGAGAATAAAATGTTGGTAATTAGCAAAATCTTTGGGTTTGTGGGTAAGTTGTTATCATAATGAGTATTATCTTGAGGCCATAATAATAAAACCCAAAATTTAAAAACTACATTTTTCTCTGTTTAATCCATTTATTCTGGGTTAGAAGAGGAGGAGTTTTGGGGGATAAGACCTTCGGAGGGTCATCTTGTTCTGCACATCAGGCCCCTCTCTCCCCCTCCCCTGCTGTTGTATAAGGATCCAGGCTGATAGCAAACATTTTGCAACATCTACAGACAGATTCAGAGCAAAGAAAACCAGAAGTAGTTTCAGGTTTATTCAGAATTTTGATAGGGGCGAACCCATCAAAGCACTTTAGAAAGCAAATATTAAAATCGATAGAAAAAAATTACAATAAAAACAGGAAAGAGAAAAAAGCCTCCTTCAGACGGGTGTTTCTCAGGCCTCTCTGACATATAGCTGGTCTAATACTAGAGGAAGGAGGTTGGGTTGTGTCCACCAATAACACATAAGTACATAAGTAATGCCATACTGGGAAAAGACCAAAGGCCCATCAAGCCCAGCATCCTGTCCCCGACAGCGGCCAATCCAAGGTCAAGGGCACCTGGCAGCTTCCAAAATGTACAAACATTCTATACATGTTATTCCCGAAATTGTGGATTTTTCCCAAATCCATTTAGTAGCAGTCTATGGACTTGTCCTTTAGGAAACCGTCCAAACCCTTTTTAAACTCTGCCAAGCTAACCGCCTTCACCACGTTTTCCGGCAACGAATTCCAGAGTTTAGTTACGCGTTGGGTGAAGAAAAATGTTCTCCTATTTGTTTTAAATTTACTACACTGTAGTTTCATCGCATGCCCCCTACTCCTACTATTTTTGGAAAGCGTGAACAGATGCTTCACATCCACCTGTTCCACTCCACTCATTATTTTATATACCTCTATCATGTCTCCCCTCAGCCGTCTCTTCTCCAAGCTGAATAGCCCTAGCCTCCTTAGTCTTTCTTCATAGGGAAGTCGTCCCATCCCCGCTATCATTTTAGTCACCCTTCGCTGCACCTTTTCCAATTCCACTATATCTTTCTTGAGATGCGGCGACCAGAATTGAACACAATACTCAAGGTGCGGTCGCACCATGGAGCGATACAATGGCATTATAACATCCTCACACCTGTTTTCCATACCTTTCCTAATAATACCCAACATTCTATTCGCTTTCCTAGCCGCAGCAGCACAGTTTCGTCTACATCCCCCTTCGTAGAGTCCTGCAGTTGCAAAACCCTGGTGTCTCTCTGTTAAGTCTGTTTCTACAGGGTAAGACATTTCCTTCTGGCCCCACATTTCTGAAGCAGACAAACCACATCTTTTGCTATGTTCTCTGCAGAGAAAGACTTTCCGTTGTGTACACAGACTTTCCATCCCCTCTAACTAATCTGCCCCCAAGTTGGACACTGCGACTGTTTACCTCAACTTTCACCGGCTCTGGGAAATGTTATAATATGTCACTTCAGTGCATAAATGTGTTTTATTAGCCAGAGCAGAAGCGAAAGTTCCTAAAGGTGTCTATTTTAGACCTGTTTGGCTCCGGCTCGAGCAGTATAAGTAAACAGAGACGCGCAGAAACTGACGCAGAGAAAGGCCATATTGACTATGCAATGTCTATTAATAGGTTGACCGAGCGTCCTGCTGTCTTCTTGCACCCTGTATCTACATAATGGAATATGACAAGCACAGTGAGTTAAAGTACTAGTGAGGAGCCCGGGGAATTCAGAATAAAATTCCCATTATTGTTCATTAGAATTTCTAACCTAATCACCTGCACATAGCACTGCACAGTCTTCCGGGGGATACATTTTAATCAGTATACGGTGGAAACTGAGCCATTGCAATATCTACTAGAAGATAATAAGAGGTGAGGGGCAAAAGCACAGTTACAGAAAACTTTCCTTTTCTTCAAGGTTTAGCATGGAAAGCGTACGAAGGAAAACGAGAAAGAAGCACATTACAGGACACTGGGCACCAGGCAACATGACTTCAGAAAGGGAAGATCCTTCCGTGAAGTGACAAAAGCTTTAGATCTTGGAGGCATGGTGGACGCCGTCTACCTTCACTTTAGAAAAGAGACAGCAACTGGCTAATTGGAGCTGGTTATCTGTATGCGCAGATGTGGGCTTTCAGCTAAAAAGTTCCCTAAATCTTCCCTGGCTAAACTTTGCTAGATGGCACTGAAAAATCCACGTGAATCCTGCAACCCCTTCGGTACGCAGCAGGCAGGCAAAAAGCTAAAACCATTACAATTTCAGACAGAACATTCTGATCCCTGCTCCAAAAGTCAGATGCCAATCAGTCAGTAATGGTAGGTGGTTCAGTCCAAGACTCTGATCTGGTAGGATTCAAATACAGTAGAAGTCCACAAATCCGGATGCTGGAAATCCAGACCACCCAAGAATCTGGACCTTTTAAAATTGCCTGCTGACCTCCTGAAAATCCGGATGACCATCTCAGAATCCAGACTCCCCCCCACCCACCCTGTACAGCTTTTCTTCCTCCGTTCTCAGCCCTGTGCACGCTTCTCTCATTCTCCCAGACCCTCAAGCGCCCCCCTCCATCCCTCCCTCTGCCTCTTTGCATGGCCCAGTGTAACTGGATTTTATGCTTCCCTCCTAAATACCTACAGTAGAAGTCCAAAAATCCAGATTGCTTGGGGATTGGGTCAGTCTGGATTTTTGAACTTTCTGTATTCTCAGGCAGTACTTTTCAGTGAGCCGCCAGCCCCTCTCCCAGGCCCCCAAGTGTTATAAATAGCTCCCAAATAACCTGAGAACCTATACAAAAAGAATTTACAAAAGCAAATTTAGTGAAATAAGTCTTAATTAATTTTTTATTTCAAAATACACTCTTGCAAGAATGGATGTCTCTGAAAGCAAGCAGGCACACCCTTCCTTAAGTTTTACAGTTTATATATTCTTTCTTTCTGGTTACATTAAGTGTCTGCCCCTAAGTTTCTCATTGGATATTGATCACATTTACCCCCTATTACATCAGTGCTGGTTATCATATGACAGTCCCTTCTGAAAATTTTCCATAGACAGAGCCTCTATTCATTGTTAGTTTTTCTGCTCGGTTTACATTTTCGTATCTTCAAACCTTCATGTGAAAATTCTGCATTAGTAGTTTCATACCTGGTATGCTTCACCTTTCCCCCCCAACCCCCTTTTTTCTGTTCCCTTTGTTCATAGTTTCACAGTTTCATGGTCTCATGCCTGTCCTTGAAACTTTCATGCATCTCTGTCTCAGCAGTTTGGGCTTGCTTCTTTCTCCTCCTGTCTCAGCATTCCTTATCAATTTGAACAGGTCTCTTTAAAGTAACACACTTCCTTTGTTTAGTCATTTAGAAAGCCATAGTTATACCCTTACCCCTAAAGAGTTCCTTTCTACCAGGGCATATGCTATATATTCTATCTTTGCAATTATGTTAAGTGAAAAAGCAATATATCTAGACATTTCTCACACAAGGCCCCCCTCTGTGGCTACACCCCCTTCCTTTCCTCCCCTCTTCCCCCTCCCCATACAGTCCAGTAACTTTCCCCCAACTCCCGGCCCTGCCTACTGCTCTTTGTTACAGGTAACCTTTCCTGAAGTTTTCAACCTCACTCACTGGCTGCTTCAGGCATGCAGCAGACCTTTTCCCTCTGACCCGTCCCATCCTTCTGATGCAACTTCCTGTTGTCTGAAGGGTGGGATGGGTCGGGGTCAGAGGTGAAAGGCCCGCTGCATGTTGGAGGCAGCCAGTATGTTAGGCTGCCACCAGTGCTACAGCGCTGAAAAACTTCAGGAAAGGTTACCTGTAACAAAGAGCAGTAGGCAGGGCCGGGAGTTGGGGGAAAGATACTGGACTGTATGGGGAGGGGGAAGAGGGGAGGAAAGGAAGGGGGTGTAGCTATTTGACTGAGACTTGCAAGTTGTGTTTTCCATTCTTTTCCTAATAATTCCTAACATTCTATTTGCTGGAATGGAGTAGTAGCCTAGTGTTTAGTGCAGTGGACTTTGATCCTGGGGAACTGAGTTCAATTCCCACTGCAGTTCCTTGTGATTCTGGGCAAGTCACTTAACCCTCCATTGCCCCTGGTACAAAATAAGTACCTGAATATATGTAAACCGCTTTGAATGTAGTTGCAAAAACCTCAGAAAGGCGGTATATCAAGTCCCATTTCCTTTTCATCTCCACTGCACTTTGAGCAGAGGGTTTCAATGTATCATCAATGAAGATACCTAGATCCTTTTCTTGCGCTGTTACTCCTAATGTGGAACCTTGCAACATGTAATGATGGTTTGAGTTCCTCTTTCCCACATGCATCACTTTGCAAATTAATTGTGCCATCAGCAAATTTAATTACCTCACTAGTTACTCCCATCTCTAGATCATTTATAAATATGTTAAAAAGCAGCGGTCCCAGCACAGACCCCTGGGGAACCTCACTAACTACCCTTCTCCATTGAGAATACTGACCATTTAACCCTACTCTCTGTTTTCTATCTTTTAACTAGTTTTTAATCCACAATAGAACACTACCTCCTATCCCATGACTCTCTAATTTTCTCAGGAATCTTTCATGAGATACTTTTATTTTATTTATTTGGATTTTGCTCACACCTTTTCAGTAGTAGCTTTGTCAAATGCCTTTTGAAAACCCAGATACACAGTATTGACCGTCTCACCTTTATCCACATGTTTGTTCACCCCTTCAACGAAATATAGTAGATTGATGAGGCAAGATTTCCATTGAGTAAATCCATTTTGGCTTTGTCTCATTAGTCTATGCTTATGTGTATGCTCTGTAGTTTTCTTCTTTATAATAGTCTCTACTATTTTGTCCAGCACTGATGTCAGGCTCACTGGTTTATAATTTCCCAGGTCACCTCTGCAACTCTTTTAAAAAATTGGTATTACATTGGCCATTCTCCAATCTTCTGGCATCATGTTTGATTTTAAAGATAAATTACATATTACTAACAATTTTATTTTATTTGTTGCATTTGTATCCCACATTTCCCCACCTATTTGCAGGCTCAATGAGGCTTACATAGTACCGTGAGGCGATCGCTCTGCAAGTTCATTTTTCAATTCTATCAGTACGCTGGGATGTATACCATCCGGTCCAGGTGATTTGCTACTCTTCAATTTGTCAAATTGATCCATTACATCTTCAATGTTTACAGAGATTTGTTTCACTTTCTCTGACTCATCAGCATTGAATACCATTTCTGGCACCAGTATCTCTCCCACCTCTTCTGCGGTGAAGACCAAAGCAGAGAATTCACTTAATCTCTCTGCTATGCCTTTGTCTTCCATGAGTGTTCCTTTTATCCCTCTGTCATCTAGTGTTCCAATTGATTCTTAAGCTGGCTTCTTGCTTCTAATATACCTAATAAAGTTATTATTCTGTTTTTTTTTGCCTCCACTGCAATCTTCTTTTCAAAGTATCTCTTTGCCTTCCTTATAAGCACTTTTCATTTGACTTGCCACTCCTTATGCTGTTTCCTATTGTTTTCAGTTGAATCCTTCTTCCATTTTCTGAAGGATTTTCTTTTAGTTGTGATAGCTTCCTTTACCTCACTTTTTAACCATGCTAGTTGTCATTTGGCCTTCCGTCCTCCTTTTTTAATAACATGGAATATATCTGGTCTGGTCTTCCAGGATGGAAATTTTGAACACCATCCACGCCTGATGTAAATTTTTGACCCTCGCAGTCGCTCCTATAAGTTTTTTTTCACTGTTCTTCTCATTTTATCATAGTCTCCTTTTTGAAGGTTAAATACTAAAGTATTGGATTTCCTGTGTGTACTTACTCCAAAGCCAATATGAAATCTGATCATATTATGATCACTGTTATCAAGCGGCCCCCATCACCATTACCTCCCACGTCAGATCATACACTTCATTAAGGACTAGGTCTTGAATTTTTCCTTCTCTTCTCCTGTACCAGCTGCTCCATAAAGCAGTCTTTGATTTCGTCAAGGAATTTTACCTCTCTAGTATGCCCTGATGTTACATTTACCCAGTCAATATCGGGGTAATTGAAATCACCCATTATTGTTGTGTTGCCCAGTTTGTTAGCCTCCCTAATTTCTAATAACATTTTTACATCCGTCTGTTCATCCTGGCCAGGCAGACGGTGGTACATTTCTATCACTATCCTTTTCCCCTTTACACATGGAATTTCAATCCTGCAGAATTTGTAGTCTATTCAATTCAAGACCAACCTTAACATAAAATGCTACCCCTCTACCACCCTTATGCTTGAAATAGACTTCTTGAGTCAGGTGCTCCAGTTCCAGCATTGGCTGTCTTCAAATCTAGGCTAAAAGTTTGTTTTATCATTCCCACCTAATGTAATTCCCTTCTTCCTTATTTGTCCTGTTTGGCTTGATTAGAATGTAGGCTCTGTTTTGTGTACAGCACTGTGTACGTCTAGTAGCTGTATAGAAATGATAAGCAGTAGTAGTAATAGTAGCAGTAGTAGAACAGAGACTCTTATACATGTTGCAGTGGCGTAGCTACGTAGGGCCTGGGGGGCCTAGGCCCCCGTAGTTTTGGCCCTGGACCCCCCTGCAGACGACCCACCCAACCCCCTCTCCCGCCACCAACCCGCTGTCGCCGTCGCCTGCCTTTGCTGGCGGGGGACCCCAACCCCGCCAGCCGAGGTCCTCTTCTTCTCGCAAAAGGCTTCCTTCTGTTTCTGATGTCCTGCACGTACAATGTGCAGGTCGTCAGAAACAGAAGGAAGCCTTTTGCTAGAAGAAGAGGACCTCGGCTGGCGTGGGTTGGTGTCCCCCGCCAGCAAAGGTAGGCGACGGCGGGTTGGCGGCGGGAGGGGGGGTCGAGAGGGTCAGCGGCAGGGGGAGAACTGGCGGGGGGGGGTGCTAAAATGTGCCCCCTCACCTCAGGCTCTGGACCCCCCTCCCGCCGAAGTCTGGCTATGCACCTGGTGTACAGTGCTGTGTATGTTTAGAGGCACTATAGAAATAAGTAATAGTAGTAGTATTTGATAAGGGCAGTCTCAAATATGTGTAGTGACAGCGCTGCATGTGTCTAATAGTGCTAAAAAAATGATAAGTAGTAGTAGCAGAGCAGAGACTCTCATATGTATTTAGTGTACAGTGCTGCATGTCTCTAGTAGCGTTTTTGAAATAAATATTAGTAGTAGAACAGGGACTTTCTCATACATGTTTAGTGTACAATGCTACACAAATGATTAGTAGTAGTAGTACAGCAGGGACTGTCTCATATATTTTTAGTGTAATGGGCTGCATGTGTCTAGTAGCACTATAGAAATTATAAGTAGTAGTAGTACAAGTAGTAGAGCAGAGACTGTCTCATATGTGTTTAGTGTACAGCACTGCATATCTCTAAGAGCACTATAGAGATGATAGTAGTAGTAGAACAGGGACTGTCTAATGCTTATTTAGTATACATCACTGAGTATTTCCAGTAGTGCTAGAGAAATGAAAAGTAGTAGTAGTACAGCAGAGACTGACTCATAAATGTGTATTGTACAACAATGTGTACTTATAGTAGCATTATGGAAATAATCAACAGTATTAGTAATATGAGTGTATTTCTCATAAATGTTTAGTTTACAACACTGAGCACATCTAGTAGCTCTAGAGAAATGATAAGTAGTAGTAGAAGCAGAGCAAAGACTGACACAAGTTTATTGTACAGTGCTAAGTATATCTACTAATGCCATAGAAATAATAATTAGTAGAGCAGGGACAGTCTGAAATCTGTTTAGTGTACATCGCTGCTTATGTATAGTATAGAAATACTATTAGCAGAGCAGAGACTGTCTCATATGTATTTAGTATACAGGACTGCTTATGTCTTTTAGTGCTATAGAAATGAATAGTATTAGAATAAAAAGGTCTCTCTCATATATATTTAGTGTCAGCGCTATATGCATCTAGTAGCACTATAGAAATGTTAAATAGTAGTAGTGCAGAGTGTCAATACGTGTTTCATGTACAGTGCTGTGTATAACTAGTTGTACTGTAGAAATGATTAGTCATAGTAGTAAATGAGCAGGGAATGCCTCATATATATTCAGTGTTCAGTACTGCATATATCTGTAGTACTATACAAGTTAGTAGTAGTAGTTGAGCAGGGACTTTCTCATGCGTGTTTAGTGTAGAGGCCTGAGTATGTCTACTATTGCTATAGATATGATACATAGTAGTAAGAGTAGAGCAGGGACTGTCTCAAACTTGTTTAGTGTACAGCACTGCATACGCCTAGTAGCACTATAGAAATGATCAGCAGTAATAGTATAAGTAGTAGTATGAGGGACTGTGTACGTTTAGTAGCACTATATAAATAAGTCTAATTAGAAGAGCAGGAACTCTCTCATACAGGTTTTAGTGTATAGTGCTATGTATTTCTAGTAGCACTATACAAATGATTATTAGTAGTAGTACCGGTATGAGGGACTGTCTCATATGTGTTTAATGTACAGCACTGAGTACATATAGCAGTGCTATAGAAATGATACGTAGTACTAGTAGTTGAGCAGGGTCTGTCTCATACATGAATACTACACAGTGCTGAGTTTTTGTAGTAACACTATAGAAATAAGTAATAGTAGTAGTACAGCAGGGACTGTCTCATGTGTTTAATGTACAGTGCTGAGTATGTCTAGAAATGATAAGTAGTATTAGTTGAGCAAGGACTATCTCGTTTGTGTTTAGTTTACATTGCTGCATAAGTTCTCTAAAAATATGTCTTGATTTTGCTGTGGTAGCAAAGCCTTTTGTAATAATGACAGTTCTCTGATTAGTTTTTGGTGTTTTCATTTTTATGTTTCCTCCAATGTAGGGATCTGGTCATGGTGTTGTCTCCTGATTTATAAAGACTTTATCTGTGCCAGTCTTCCAGCAAACACCCCCTCCTTGCTTATCCCTTTGTCCCCTGCCTGATCTTTATGGTCACTTTGTGTGAGGCTCATCTGCAGATCACAAAACAGCAGCCCCCTCTTTGCCTCTGTTTCTACAGCCAAAACACCAAGAGAAGCTCTGCATGGGTGAAAGAAATCTCCGGGCCAGATGGCATTTCCCAAAGGGAATTCTGTCATTTGATTTTTCAGGCTGACCATAGAGTCCTGCTGCAGGTGTGGGGTAATTATATAAGAGGCATCTGCATGAGTAAACACCTTTTGAATTACAGAGGGTCCCTTTGAACATTGCTTCCTTAAGTTATGCATGTTCCCCCCCCCCCTCCCAACAAATCCCCTCTCAGGTATAATGTTGGATTACCTTAGTGCACAGCCCCCCAACAGTCCTACACAGCAAATCCGATGCAATAGATATATTCCCAGTACAAATGACCTCTACTGCATGACATGTTTCCTGCCGATTTGAGCTCTGATAAAGAAAGCAACATCTCTAATTACAACCTCATCTAATTTCAGATTTACTAAGAGTCCTTCCAGCCTCTTCAGGGAATAAGTAGCCATATAATGAGAGTGAAGTAATGTCCTCATTACTAATGCAAAATGATTACATGGATATTTGTGCCCTGGAATAAATGGGATCCTTAATTAAACCAAAAACAAACTGCTTTTTTGCAGGTTACAGTACAAAGTGCCCAATGGAGAAAGGAATAGACATATTGTTTTTTCACTTTAAGATTTACAGAAATTTTGCCCTTTGAATAAAACAGAAATAATACAAGATGCATTCCTTTAGACACTGAGCAAGTTTTCAGCATATTTTGCAGGTTGACATGTGCGGTATTTAATCTCTGGCAAAAGAGATTGGTTAATAAGGATGCTGGGATGAAGGTATTACTATGAATAAACTACTTTGAGCTGCTCCTGGGCTTTTGCCAGCACTGCAGACAAGCAAAACTCTTTAAAATAATATTCTCCCATAAACAGTGTGATTAATGAGTTGTTACATATAGCTGTGAAATTCATTACGTGTCCACTAGTGTTTAGCAAGGGTCGGGAACTTTCTTCATTGGTCCTTAGGGCATGTTTGTGATAACATTGCAGCAAGAAGACTTTCATTTTGAGACCTCAACCTCTTTGGCCTCAATATTAACAAAAACAACTGAGCTCCTACATTTAAGATCCTCAGATGCCCTTTTACAAAGTGGTGCATTTCCCTCAGTGCAAAGGTCCAGATTCTATATAAGGCGCCTAAGAAATCCGTGTGCTAAACATTTCCCACTAAGCGCATTCTACAATTGGACCTAGATTTAGATGTGAGTATATAGAATACACTTAGTTGATATGGAGAGGCATTTTCGAAAGGGACATGCAAGTTTCGATTTGGACGTCTTTGCAAAACGTCCCAATCCAGGGGTGGGGAAATCCGTATTTTCGAAACAAGGTGCTTCCCATTATGCAGGCAGGAAGGGCTCATGTGTTAAGCACACGGCAGTGTAATAGCGCAGAACGCATCCACTCTTCATCCCAGACCCGTACCCTGAACCAAAAAATCCATTTTAGTTTTTAGTGCATGGGTAGTGCTCGCAGATGACAAAATTACCGCTGAAATAATTAGAATTTACGCGCACAACTCGCTAAGCATATTCTGTAATGAACTGCGCCTAAATGATAAGTAGAAGTAGTAGTAGTAAATTCGAATACAGGCAGTTCAAAAGGGTTGTGGCTATGGGTGGAGAAATGGGCGTTTCTACACATGGAGGGGCATAATTGAACGGGGGCGCCCATCTCTAAGGGTGGCCATCTCCGGGGACGGCCCCGGGAAGGGGAAGAGCCAACCGTATTATCGAACAAGATGGGCGGCCATCTTTCATTTCGATAATACGGTCAGGGCCGGCCAAATCTCAACATTTAGGTCAACATAAATGTTGAGCTCACCGGACTTAGAGATTGCCGGCCTCAGTTTTCGGTGATAATGGAAACTGAGGCCGGCCATCTCAAATCCGGCCAAATCCAAGCCATTTGGTCATGGGAGGAGCCAGCAATTGTAGTGCACTGGTCCCCCTCATATGCCAGGACACCAACCGGGCACCCTAGGGGGTACTGCAGTGGACTTCATTAATTGCTCCCAGGTACATACCTCCCTTCCCTTGGGTGCTGAGCCCCACAAATCCCCCACAAAACCCACTCCCCACAACTGCACACCACTACTATAGCACTTATGGGTGAAGGGGGACACCTACATGTGGGTACAGTGGGTTTTGGAGGGCTCCCATTTTTCACCACAAATGTAACAGGTAGGGGGGGGGGGGTGGGCCTGGGTCCGCCTGCCTGAAGTGCACTGCAGTACCCACTAAAAACTGTTCCAGGGACCTGCATACTGCTGTCATGGAGCTGGGTATGACATTTGAGGCTGGCATAGAGGCTGGAAAAAAATGTTTTAAATTTTTTTTTAGGGTGGGAGGGGGTTGGTGACCACTGGGGGAGTAAGGGGAGGTGATCGCCGATTCCCTCCGGTGGTCATCTGGTCAGTTCGGGCACCTTTTCAAGGCTTGGTCGTGAACAAAAAAGGACCAAGTAAAGTCAGCCAAATGCTCATCAGAGCCGGCCTTCTTTTTTCCATTATCGGCCGAGGCCAGCCATCTGTTAACCACACCCCCATCCTGCCTTTGGTACACTGCCAACACACCCCCTTAAAAACTTTGGCCGGCCCTGCGAGGGAAAGCAGTTGAAGCCGGCCAAAATTGGCTTTCGATTATACCGATTTGGCTGGCCTTAGGAGAAGGCTGGCCATCTCCCGATTTGTGTCGGAAGATGGCCACCCTTCTTCTTCGAAAATAAGCAGGATAGTTATAGAATATGGCCCACTGCAAATAAATCTACGCACAGTGATTTACGCAATGTTTTTATTGGTGTAAATGGATGGGTGTAGTTTTAGGTGCCAGGATTGGGCTCATTTTCGAAAGAGAAGACGCCCATCTTTCGACATAAATCAGAAGATGGATGTCCTTCTCACAGAAACGTCCAAATCGGTATAATCAAAAGCCAATTTTGGATGTCCCCAACTGCACTCCGTCGTAGGGACGGGCAAAGTTCAAAGGGGCGTGTCAGAGACGTAGCGAAGGCAGGACTTGGGCGTGCCTAACACTTGGACGTCCTTGACCCATAATCAAAAAAAAAGAAGGACGTCCCTGACGAACACTTGGACGTTTTCATCTGGACCTGTTTTTCTTATGACTAAGGCACAAAAAGGTGCTCGAAATGATCACATGACCACCGAAGAGAATAAGTACATAAGTAATGCCACACTGGGAAAAGACCAAGGATCCATCGAGCCCAGCATCCTGACCACGACAGCGGCCAATCCAGGCTAAGGGCACCTGGCAAGCTTCCCAAACGTACAAACAATCTATACATGTTATTCCTGGAATTGTGGAATTTTCACAAGTCCATTTAGTAGTGGTTTATGGACTTGTCCTTTACGAAACCGTTTAACCCCTTTTTAAACTCTGCTAAGCTAACCACCTTCACCATGTTCTCCGGCAACGAATTCCAGAGTTTAATTATGTGTTAGGTGAAGAAACATTTTCTCCGATTTGTTTTAAATTTACTACACTGTAGTTTCATCGCATGCTCCCTAGTCCTAGTATTTTTGGAAAGCGTGAACAGACGCTTCACATCCACCTGTTTCACTCCATTCATTATTTTATATACCTCTATCATGTCTCCCCTCAGCCATCTCTTCTCCAAGCTGAAAAGCCGTGGAGGGGCATAATCGAACGCGAACGCCTATCTCCATGGGCGTCTATGTCCAAAAACGGGTATGTGAAGAGGCGGGACAGACCGTATTTCGAAAAAATGGATGTTTTTCAGCTGGGCGTTTGTTTTTTTTTAGCGATAATGGAAACTAAATACGCCCAGCTCAAAAACGTCCTAATCCGAGCCATTTGGTCGTGGGAGGGGCCCCGATTCGTAGTACACTCGCTCCCCTGACATGCCAGGACACCAACTGTGCACCCTAGAGGTCAGTGCGGTGGACTTCAGACAACGCTCCCACATGCATAGCTCCCTTACCACGGGTGCTGAGCACCCAACCCCCATTCCCCAAAACCCACTACCCACAAATATACAACACTACCATAGCTCTTAGGGGTGAAGGGGGCACCTACATGTGGGTACAGTGGGTTTTGGAGGCCTCCCATTTACCAGCACAAGTGTTACAGATGGGGGGGATGGGCCTGGGTCCACCTGGCTGAAGTGCACTGCGGTACCCACTAAAAGTGCTCCAGGGACCTGCATACACGCAGGCCTCTAGGACTTGTTGCTGCTATATAACATTGGCACACCAGTTGACACCTGAAGACTAATCTCTCCGAAAACGTCCTTTATTGGAATAAGCACGCTTTCTCACAGTTAACTGCAGATCAGAGGTTGTGCCCCACTGGCAACAAGTCTCCCTGGTACTGAGATGAGCAGTAGGTCAGAGCTGGCAGAATGCTGTACAATGCCCTCTTTCAGCCACATTCAAGGTAAGAACTAAGTTCTGTAACATGGCTAACATGTGAAAGGGATCTAAAACTGGCTTACAAAAATGGCCACTACCTCATGGACTACCGGAAGCAAAACAGTGCACACTCTGACCCAGTAAGCAGGGGGAAAAGCACCATGGGAATAGAGCCTACCAACTACCAACATCGTGAGCATTTGCCACAAGCTAGTGGAATCACGGAGCCCAATACCCTACACTCACCACAATGTATTGCTGATGTGACTCTGCAGTGCGCATAACAGAAGGGGCGTCACACTCACCCGAGAGCCACATCAGAACCAGGGAAAGGCTGTCACAGGATAGAACACATTCTGCTGTCATGGAAGTGGGTACGGCATTTGAGGCTGGCATACAGGCTGGAAAAAAAGTTTTTAAAGTGGGGTTTTTTTGGTGGGAGGGCGTTAGTGACCTTTGCGGGAGTCCGGGGAGGTCATCCCCGATTCCCTCCAGTGGTCATCTGGTCAGTTGGGGCACTTTTTTGGGACCTGTTCGTGAAAAAAAAGGGTCCAAAAAAAGTGACCCAAAATCACGGTAAAAACGCCTTTTTTTTCGATTATCAGCTAAAGACGACCATCTCTCCTCGGCCGATAAACATACCCCAGTTCCGCCTTCACCACACCTCCGACACGCCCCCGTCAACTTTACCCGTTTCCGCAACGGATTGCAGTTGGAAACGCCCAAAATCGGCGTTCGATTATACCGATTTGGGCGCCCATGGGAGAAAGACGCCCATCTCCCGATTTGGGTCGCAATATAGGCATTTTTCTCTTTCGATTATAAGCAGGCTAGCCTCCTTAGTCTTTTTTCATAGGGAAGTCGTCCCATCCCTGCTATCATTTTAGTCACCCTTCACTGCACCTTTTCCAATTCTAATATATCTTTCTTGAGATGCGGCGACCAGAACTGAAAACAATACTCAAGGTAAGGTCGCACCATGGAGCGATACAATGGCATTATAACATCCTCACACCTGTTTTCCATATCTTTCCTAATAATACCCAATATTCTATTCGCTTTCCTAGCTGCAGCAGCACACTGAGCAGAAGGTTTCAGTGTATTATCGACGACGACACCCAGATCCCTTTCTTAGTCTGTAACTCCTAATGTGGAACCTTGCATGACGTAGCTATAATTCGGGTTCTTTTTTCCCACATGCATCACCTTGCTCTTACTCACATTAAATGTCATCTGCCATTTAGCCACCCAGTCTCCCAATCTCGTAAGGTCCTTCTGTAATTTTTCACAATCCTGTCGCGAGTTAACAACTTTGAATAACTTTGTCCACCTTCAGATTCTCAAGCTGTTTATAAACTCTTTCTTCTGTAAATGGTGCAGTATCCACTCCATTCCCAGATGCTCCCATGGCAGCCAACCATGGTCCTTCTCCAGGATTTCCCTCCGTGAACACCGAAGAGAAATAATTGTTTAGCACGTTGCTTTATCATCATCGCTCTCCACATAGCCATTCTCATTATCTTTCAGTCTTGCAATTCCATTCCTATCTTTTCTCCTTTCTCCAATATATCTGAAAAAGGTCTTGTCACCTCTCTTTACATCTTTAGCCATTTTTTCTTCCACTCGTGCTTTTGCTAGCCGTATTTCCCTCTTCACTTCTTTGAGTTTAATCCAATAATCTTTCCCATGATCCTCTCGTTGCGTTCTTTTGTATTTCTTGAACAAAGCCTCTTTTGCTCTTATTTTTTCAGCTACTTGTTTGGAGAACCATATAGGCTTCCTGCTTCTTTTGTTTTTGTTTACTTTCCTCAAAAAAAGATCAATCACCATATTTAGAGCAACCTTCAGCTTGGACCACTGTTTTTCCACATCTCCTGTGCCTTCCCACGCCAACAGCTCCTTCTTGAGGTATTCCCCCATTTTATCAAAATCAGTACGTCTGAAATCCAGTACTTTGAGTTTTGTGCGTCCGCACTCGTCTTCGCCCTTATATCAAATCATACGGTGTGATGATCACTATTACATAGGTGGGCACCCACCCGGATATTGGAAACACTACCTCCATTCGTGAGCACTAGATCCAGCATCGACTCTTCCCTCATGGGTTCTGTCACCATTTGTCTGAGCAAGGCACTTTGACAGGCATCCATAATCTCCCTACTTCTTTTTCCGATTCCGCAGATGGGACGTTGCAATCCACGTCAGACAAATTGGAGGGTGGCCAGTGTAACACCGATTTTTTAAAAAGGCTCCAGGGGAGATCCGGGAAATTATAGACCGGTGAGTCTGACATCAGTGCCGGGGAAAATGGTAGAGGCTATTATTAAAAACAAAATTACAGAGCATATCCGAGGACATGGATTACTGAGACCGAGTCAGCACGGCTTTTGTGTGGAAAATCTTGCCTGACCAATTTACTTCAATTCTTTGAAGGAGTAAACAAACATGTGGACAAAGGGGAACCGGTTGATATTGTGTATCTGGATTTTCAAAAGGCGATTGACAAGGTACCTCATGAAAGGTTACAGAGGAAATTGGAGGGTCATGGGATAGGAGGAAATGTCCTATTGTGGATTAAAAACTGGTTGAAGGATAGGAAACAGAGAATGGGGTTAAATGGGCAGTATTCACAATGGAGAAGGGTAGTTAGTGGGGTTCCTCAGGGGTCTGTGCTAAGACCGTTGCTTTTTAATATATTTATAAATGATTTAGAGATGGGAGTAACTAGCGAGGTAATTAAATTTGCAGATGGCACAAAGTTATTCAAAGTTGTTAAATCGCGACAGGATTGTGAAAAATTACAAAAGGACCTTACGAGACAGGGAGACTGGGCGGCTAAATGGCAGATGACGTTTAATGTGAGCAAGTGCAAGGTGATGCATGTGGGGAAAAAAGAACCCGAATTATAGCTACGTCATGCAAGGTTCCACGTTAGGAGTTACGGACGAAGAAAGGGATCTGGGTGTCGTCGTCGATAATTCACTGAAACCTTCTGCTCAGTGTGCTGCTGCAGCTCGGAAAGCGAATAGAATGTTGGGTATTATTAGGAACGGTATGGAAAACAGGTGTGAGGATGTTATAATGCCATTGTGGCGCTCCATGGTGCGACCGCACCTTAAGTATTGTGTTCAATTCTGGTCGCCGCATCTCAAGAAAGATATAGTAGAATTGGAAAAGGTGCAGAGAAGGGCGACTAAAATGATAGCGGGGATGGGACGACTTCCCTATGAAGAAAGATTAAGGAGGCTATGGCTATTCAGCTTGGAGAAGAGACGGCTGAGGGGAGACATGCCAGAGAAAGTGGTGAATGCAGTTAGCTTAGCAGAGTTTAAAAAGGGGTTGGACGGTTTCTTAAAGGACAAGTCCATAAACCGCTACTAAATGGACTTGGGGAAAAATCCACAATTCCAGGAATAACATGTATAGAATGTTTGTACGTTTGGGAAGCTTGCCAGGTGCCCTTGGACTGGATTGGCTGCTGTCATGGACAGGATGCTGGGCTCGATGGACCCTTAGTCTTTTCCCAGTATGGCATTACTTATGTACTTATGTAGCCTGTGACCTGGATTGACCACTGTTGGAAACAGGATACTTGGCTTGATGGACCTTCAGTCTGTTCTGGTATGGCAATGCTTATGTTCTTATTAAAATTTTTATCATGCCCTTTCAGTGATATGAAATGTTCTCCAGTAGTTGAGAAGCAAGGCTGCTGTTGGACAACCTTCTACAGTGTGCCTCATAAATGGCAAAATCAGAATCAAGTATGAACATTTTAGACCACATTCTTGTGATGTGCGGGAGGGGAAGACATCTTAAGGTTAAAATTTGAGAGTAAAAATGTTGTTAGCAATATTGTTTGATTATTGCGGAGTGGCCTGAGTGGAGGAGTGGCCTAATGGTTAGAGTGGTGGTTAGAGTGGTGGACTTTGGTCCTGGGGAGCTGGGTTTGATTCCCCCTGCAGGCACAGGCAGCTCCTTGTGACTCTGGGCAAGTCACTTAACCCTCCATTGCCCCAGGTACAAATAAGTACCTGTCTAATAATATGTAAGCCGCACTGAGCCTGCCATGAGTGGGAAAGCGCAGGGTACAAATGTAATAAAAAAAATTAATAATGTATTGAAGCCGCTCTGGCCGCCTTGTTGGAGAGACCTGGATCGACCGCACAGGTCTTTATCTGCAGTCACTTACTCTGTTCTATGTGGATCTTCTCATTTGGGAACCTCTGTTCGGATCTTTCACCGTTGAATAAAGCGTATTTTAAAGGTCGCAGGTCATTCTTGAGGTACAATAGACAGATTTTGTTGTAAGAAGAGGTCTATGCTCCTTGAATATGCTTATATTCATCAAGTCACTGCTCCAAACAATGAACATGGGGGTGGGGGTTGTCATATTCCAGAGACGGTAAAGCCACAACAATGGCAAAGGCTTCAAAGTGCCAATTAGAGACATCATCACATCATTCAAGGTGACATCTTAAGCACTTTCACCAACTGCTCTTATTCCAGATTAATGCACAATTTCCCCCAATAGAATTCATAAATATTGCCGTTTCAATCCTTCTGGCATCTAACAAGCATGAAGTGCTCTCCAGCACACAGGTGACGTTTACATGTGGCTTTATTTTGTCGGAAGCCTTTTGTAAATATTCACAATAAATCCAACCATGGGACACAGAAAACTGTTAGCACTACATCAGAAGAATTAGTGGGAGTTAATAATTGTTTATTATTTCCACCAGCTTTAACATCAAATGTGATTCAAGTAAATTTGGATGTAGTATAAAGTGAAACTGTATTGGAATTCTTTTCTGATAAGGTTTATACACAGTTGTCTGGTACTGGACAATACAACTCATATGGGTTCAGCTCAGATCAGGGGTGTGGCCCATGGGTCTATTCTTCATTTATGATCCTCCCACACACTTAGGTTTAACAAAAAACACACACTTACATTTTCTCTTTCCAAGCGCAACCCTGAAAAAACTTATTAAACATCGTTCTTACAACTTTCTTGTCCACTTTGTGTCATCTTTCCTTGACATTTGCGTAACAGAGCCAGCAAAAGACATAAACATTTGTATGAACAATGCAAACTCCACCCCACTAACACAGGCCCAGTGAGTCAGCAGCTCCACACACTGGTGCTGTTTTTGTTTGGACGAAAAGTCTTTCAATTTAACATCCTTCACCCTTTACAAAATCAAAAGGTATTCAATGACCCCACCATAACATCTCCTGACTTCCACTGCCTGAGTCCGACCTCTTTCCCAATCTACTTGTTCATTCTGTGGACAACACAGCCACTCTCTCTCGTCCTATCCTGGCCTCGTGCCCACTCCCCTTACCCTAATATTTAAGTATACAGTGTGTGGAAAAAATATATCAAGAAGACTCTCAGAAAATAAACTCATCCATGCTGCTAAAGAGGGTGGATAAGCTTTCTCATTCACTGGGTCTCCATACTGCTATCTCTAAGACCTTGATCTTAGCTAGCACTCCTCCCAGAAGCAGAAGATTCGAAACCCATGGTGTCAGACATCTTTGAGGGAGAATGCGGAGTGAAGTGATTCTCAGCAGGAAGCATTTGCAGATTCCTTATGATTAAGGTGCAGCTTGCAGGGTAGAAAGAAACACAGCAATCATTTCTCTCATTCAAGAGTTGGTCGCTGTATTTCTATCTACCCTGCAAGCTACAAGGCTGATGGTTGCTGCTTTCATTGGATTTTAGCTCTATTGCATGTTTGTGCCTTTTGGGACCGCAAACGTTCTCCTGATGAAGGCTTTTATGCCGAAACACAGACTGTGTTGAGGACACCTTGTTTTACCTTGCAAAAATAAACTGGTTTTGTTTTATCCATCCTAGTATTTAGTCTTCTTCCACTCTTACGTTTTCCTGTGGAAGACCTTGGTTTTCCTGTTTTTTTGGAGTTTAATTATTCTTTTACACTGCCATGAGGAATGCTGGCTAATATCAAGGACTTGGCGATGACAGTATGGAGACCCAGTGAATAAGAACGCATATTCTGGCCAGCTGCATAGGTGAGTTTATTTTCTGAGGGTCTACCTGTTCCATTCCACTCATTATTTTATAGACCTCTATCATATCTCCCCTCAGCCTTCTCTTCTCCAAGCTGCCCTAGCCACTTTAGCCTTTACTCATAGGGAAATCATCCAATCCCCTTTACCATTTCTGTCGCTCTTCTCTGTAGCTTTTCTAATTCCACTATATCTTTTTTGAGATGACCAGAATTGCACACAATATTCAAGATGCGGTCGTACCATGGAGCAATACAAAGGCATTATAACGTCCTCATTTTTGTTTTCCATTCCTTTCCTAATAATACCCAACAGTCTATTTGCTTTCTTAGCCGCCATTGCACACTGAGCAGAGGGTTTCAACGTATCATCAACAATTACATCTAGATCCCTTTCCTGGTTGGTGACTCCTACTACTTAACATTTCTAGAGCTCTACTAGGGTTACGCAGTGCTGTACAGTTTAACAAAGAAGGACAGTCCCTGCTCAATGGAGCTTACAATCTAAAGGACGAAATGTCAAGTTGGGGCAGTCTAGATTTCCTGAATAAAGGTATGATGGTTAGGTGCTGAAAGCGACATTGAAGAGGTGGGCTTTGAGCAAGGATTTGAAGATGGGCAGGGAGGGGGCCAGGCGAATGGGCTCAGGGCGTTTATTCCAAGCAATTGGGTGAGGCGAGGCAGAAAGGGCGGAGCCTAGAGTTGGCGGTGGTGGAGAAGGGTACTGAAAGGAGGGATTTGTCTTGAGAGCGGAGGTTACGGGTAGGGACGTAAGGGGAGATGAGGGTAGAGAGGTAAGGAGGGGCTGCAGATCGAGTGCATTTGTAGGTTAGTAGGAGAAGCTTGAACTGTATGCGGTACCTAATCGGAAGCCAGTGCAGTGACTTGAGGAGAGGGGTGATATGAGTATATCAGTCCAGGCGGAAGATAAGACGTGCAGCAGAGTTCTGAACGGACTAAAGGGGGGATAGATAGCTAAGTGGGAGGCCAGTGAGGAGTAGGTTGCAGTAGTCAAGGCGAAAGGTAATGAGAGAGTGGATGAGAGTTCGGGTGGTGTGGTCAGAGAGGAAAGGGCGAATTTTGCTAATGTTATAGAGGAAGAAACGATAGGTCTTGGCTATCTGCTGGATATGGTCGGTGACTCCTAATGTGGAACCTTGCATTGCGTAACTATAATTCGGGTTCCTCTTTCCCACATGCATCACTTTGCACTTGCTCACATTAAACGTTATCTGCCATTTAGACTCCCAGTCTCGTAAGGTCCTCTTGTAATTTTTCACAATCCTCTTGCCATTTAACAACTTTGAATAACTTTGTGTCATCAGCATATTTAATTACGTCACTAGTTACTCCCATCTCTAGAACATTTATAAATATGTTAAAAATCAGTGGTCCCACAGACCCCTGGGGAACCCCATTATCTACCCTTCTCCATTCAGAATACTGACCATTTAACCCTACTCTCTGTTTTCTATATTTTAACCAGTTTTTAATGCACAATAGAACACTACCTCCTATCCTGTGGTTCTTCAATTTCCTCTGGAGTCTTTCATGAGGTACTTTGTCAAATGCCTTTTTGAAAATCCAGATACACAATATCAACTGGCTCACCTAAATCCACATTAGTTCACTCCTTCAAAGAAATGTAATAGCTTGGTGAGGCAAGATTTCCCTTCACTAAATCCATGTTGGCTTTGTCTCATTAATCCATGCTTTTGTATATGCTCTGTAATTTTGTTCTTTATAATAGTCTCTACCATTTTTCCCGGCACCTACATCAGGCTTACTGGTCTTTAATTTTCTGGATCACCTCTGGAACCTTTTTAAAACAATTGGTGTTATATTGGCCAACTTCCAATCTTCCGGTACTAAAGATAAATTACATATTACTAACAATAGTTCTCAAAGTTCATTTTTCAATTCTATCAGTATTCTGGAATGAATACCATCTGGTCCAGGGGATTTGCTGCTCTTCAGTTTGTCAAATTGCACCATTACATCTTCCAGGTTTATAGAGATTCCATTCAGTTTCTCTGACTCGTCAGGTTTGAATACCATTTCTGGCACCATTATCTCTCCCAAATCTTCCTCGGTGAAGATGTTGTGGCAAAATACTTCTAAGTTCTCAGTTCCATGACTTAATGACCCTGCACAAGTAGCAGGTTGTTGAGGCAAGAATTCCCTTGACTAAATCCATGTTGGCTTTGCTCCATTAATCTATGTCTAAGTATATGATCAATAATTTTGTTCTTTCTAATTGTTTCTATCATTTTACCCAGTACCGATGTCAGACTCAATGGTCTATAATTTATTATTATTATTATTATTAACATTTGTATAGCGTTACCAGACACACGCAGCGCTGAACACCTGATACAAAGAGACAGTCCCTACTCAAAAGAGCTTTCAATCTAAATAATACAGACAGACAAGACAATTACGGGTGAGGGAAGTAATGGGTGAGAAGGAAGGAAGGGACAAGGAGAGGGCAACTGAGTAGTGGCTAGGAGCTAAAAAGCAACAGTGAAAAGGTGGGTTTTCAGCATAGATTTGAAAACAGGTAGAGATGGAGCTAGACGTACAGGTCCAGGAAGTCTATTCCAGGCATAAGGTGCCTCGAGAGAAAAGGAACGAAGCCTGGAGTTAGCAGTGGAGGAGAAGGGGGACGACAAGAGAGATTTGTCCAGTGAGCGGAGTTCATGGGGAGGAATGTAGGGAGAGATGAGAGTGGAGAGGTAATGGGGAGCTGCAGAGTGGACGTATTTAAAGGTCAGTATAAGAAGTTTAAACTGAATGCGGAAGCGGACAGGGAGCCAGTGAAGTGACTTGAGGAGCGGGCTAGTGTGGATATAACAATTCTGGTGGAAAATAAGTCATGCTGCAGAATATTGGACAGATTGGAGAGGAGAGAGATGGCTGAGTGGAAGACCAGTGAGAAGTAAATTGCAATAGTCCAAGCGAGAGGTGACAAGAGTGTGGATAAGGGTTCTGGCAGCATATTCAGAGAGGAAGGGGCGAATTTTGCTAATATTGTAGATAAAGAAATGATCTGTTGAATATGTACAGAGAAGGAGAGAGAGGAATCAAAGATGACTCCAAGGTTACGAGCTGAGGAGACAGGGAGGATGTGAGAACCATTAACAGAAATAGAGAAAGGGGGAAGAGGGGAGGTGGGTTTAGGGGGAAAATTGAGAAGTTCAGTTTTGGTCATGTTGAGCTTTAGATGGCATTGAGACATCCAAGCAGCAATGTCGGACAAGCAGGCTGAGATTTTGTCCTGGATCGAGGTTGAGATTTCAGGGGTGGAGATGTAGATCTGAGAGTCATCAGCGTAAATTTCCCAGGTCACCTCTGAAACACTTTTTTAAACTGGTGTTAGGTTGGCCACCGTCCAGTCTTTAGGTTCCCATGCTTAATTTATAAACTACTAATAATGTAATATTTCATTCTCCAGTTCTATAAGATTAAATTATGCTTCAACTCTAATAAAGCAGAATCTTGCTTGCAGGGGAATCAGCTGATCAGAGGTACAAGTTTCCTTGCTACTTGGTAAACAAACATTATCAAAACGGATTCTGTGTGCAGCTTAGGGATCACTTTGGAGGCTGCTTTAAAACTTGATAAATACATTGTTAATAGTAACATAGTAACACATAGTAGATGACGGCAGAGAAAGACCTGTACGGTCCATCCAGTCTAACCAACAAGATAAACTCATATGTGCTGCTCTATGCGTATACCTGACTGATATATGCTGGCACTGGTCTGCCTATTTAGATGCCTCTTTTACGCCATGTTGATGGCAGGTGGAATATATTCCTCCGGATTCTATATAGCATGCCTAGAGTTATGTGTGATTCCATGTGTACATAGATGAATTGTTTTAACAAGGTGTTAAGCGTTGTTAACAGCTCTTAACAAGCAATAATGAGCACTAGTTGGCAAAAATTAGAATTTACGCATGTACATTACTAAGCGTCTTCTCTAATGTACTGCACCTAAGTTCTAATGCAGACGGGCAAAAAGGACACGCTTAGGGGGTGTGGAAATGGGTGTTTCATGGGCTTTCCAAAATCTACATGCATTGTTATAAAATATGGGCCAGTGCACGTAAATCAGGGATTCATTGGCATAAATGGATGTGCATAGATTCAGTTGCATAAATGCTTCAGTGTACTCTAAATACCGCGTGTAAATTTGCATGTGGTATTTAGAATGTGCTTAAGCATCATTACCTGGCATGCGTTATTAATTTTAGGAGCCATATATAGAATCGGGCCCATTGCGCCTAAGTGCAGCAAGCGACACGTGGAACTGGGAAACCCCTTGTACTCAGGCATTAGGGGCCTGAGTCTCTTAGTACCTGAGTGTCAGGTACCTCCAGGCAGCAACCACTAGAAGTGGCCAACGGGGGGGGGGGGGGGGGGGGAATTCTAGTATTAGTTGCCACTTGAAAGGCACCGCAAGGGAAAGCGGTAAGCGTCAATTGAAAAATTACATTTAAGCACGTGTCCACCTCGCTGGGAGTTATGCACTAATACACTTATATGCTCCTTTAGAGCATGTTTGCACATGACTCCCAATCCCATTATCCTGGAACGTAGGACTCAATTCTTTAAACGACACTCACAGCTCAGCGTCTTTTATAAAATACCATTTGGCGCCGGGATCTGACCCCTCAAATTTTGGGTACGAGGATTTATAGCAACTGAAACCTGCTGTTAATGAGATGTAGATCCCCTGAATCCTAACACAACTCGTGCAAATTCCACGAACATCCTGGACCACACATGTTCTTCCCATGGCCGGAGTGGGAAATAGACCAGGCTAACCAGAAACAAATGAGCAGACTTCAATCGATGGTAGACAGTTTATTGGTGAAGACTCGACACAGTACTGTGTTTCGACTGCTGGCCTGCATCAGGAGTCTTTAGATAAAACACATAAAACATCATATGGTCAATAAATGTTGAGGCAAGAAGATAGAAAAATA
This sequence comes from Microcaecilia unicolor, assembly GCF_901765095.1. Classification (NCBI taxonomy): domain Eukaryota; kingdom Metazoa; phylum Chordata; class Amphibia; order Gymnophiona; family Siphonopidae; genus Microcaecilia; species Microcaecilia unicolor. Next base: position 660,821,651 of record NC_044032.1, read on the forward strand.
CGGCCTTTAAAAAAGACCTTTTTGAAGAAACCCATCAATGTTTATTGACCATTTGATGTTTTTATGTATTTTATCTAAAGACTCCTGATGCAGGCCAGCAGTCGAAACACAGTACTGTGTCGAGTTTTCACCAATAAACTGTCTACCATCAATTGAAGTCTCCTCGTTTGTTTCTGGTTAGCCTGGTCTATTTCTCACACCTTTAGTACTCCTGTTATTTCGTCGTGGGATCTCAGAACCTTCACCTTCCCATGGCTGCACCTCCTTTCCGTATCCGTGTGTAAATTTTTCACACAGATCTCGGTGCTTAAAGGTATGCGCAGAACTTTTAATTAATGCCGATCATCAGCACTGAATGGCTTGTTTATCAATTGAATTGCACCAGCAATTTTGAGCACCAGATATAGAATGAGGACGTTAGTTGCACGTGGCGTGTGTAACCGCAGACACAGTTGTATAATTAGCCTTGTTTGACCTGAGAAGACAAGTATAACAATACAAAGCACAGCAGATTGTAGCGATGACTGTACGTCCATCTCGCTATCCCGTTAGTAAAAGTGTAGTTATCTAAGAGGGGTTGTAGCTTTTCACCCAATGTTTCTTCTAGTTATTTGTTTCCTATCTACAACGCTAAGAATAGTTACCAGATTCTAAGGCATAATGGAAATACTTTCACTCACAGCCTTTCCTGGAATTTGCTGTATAAATCTTACTCTGGGTGCAGATGGCTGCCTAATTACAGTCACTGAAAGAATCAGTTTTTTACATTCTCTGGGCAGAAAATAATTGTCATGGATGAAGGCAGTTCTCCTTTCAAGGTAAAGATGGAATTAAAATAAGTGCCTTGATGGCGCTGGTCACAGCTTTCAGTTCACTCAGATGAAATTACAGCCATGTTAGCCCATTATTGCAATTGAATAAGTGAAAAATTAGCACCATTTGTATATTTTAACACTTTTTTAAAAGTTCCACTGCTAGCTATGGCTGTTCCTTCCAGAACTACATTATGACTGTCATGTTCATGGATTAATATCTGTTAATGTGAAACTTGGCTGGAAGATGTGAAATTTCTCACACATTGCCTTCGTACAGAGGCAGCAAAATTGTTTGATCCCCCAGGGGTGGACTGACCGAGGGCCCAGGGCAGTGGGGATCCCCGTATTTCCCTCCCGCAGGCCCAGGTTTTTTTTTGTGCCGTTACCTTTTTCACCTGCTCCCCATCCATGACGTCTGAACAGGGGAAGCCACAGGTGCGGTGGCAGCTCCACCTGGTTTGCCTTTCAACTTGTTTCTTTCACACAGCAGCATTTCAGAGAAAGTTGCCTGTGCCGGCCCCGGAGTCTCCTCTCTGCTGCATCCCACCCCAGCGATGTAACTTCCTCTTTCCATACGGATGCGGCAGAGAGGAGACTTCAGGACTGGCACAGGCAACTTTCTCTGAAACACTGCTGTGAAAAAGGTAAAATGGGGAGGAGCTGCCGGATCACGGGGGGGGGGGGGGGGGGGGGGGGGTTCAAAAGATAGGAAAGAGAGAGAGATATCTGAGCTGGGCACTGGCAGCTAAAAGGCAGGTGGAGAGGGAGAAAGCAGCACCGGGGAGGGGGAGCCCAATGATCTTTACTGCTCAGGGACCCAGATCGCTGTCAGTCTCCCCCTAATGGTAGTACTTTAACACTACTGCTAGGATTCAAGTAAGACATAGAGGGGCATAATTGAACGAAAACGTCTATCTCCATGGGCGTCTATCTCCGAGAACGGGTCCGTGAAGGGGCGGACCGAACCGTATTTTCGAAGAAAATAGACGTCCATGTTTTATTCAACAATTTGTGAGCTGGGCGTTTTTGCTTTTCAGCGATAATGGAAAATGAAAGCGCTCAGCTCAAAAACGAATAAATCCAAGGCATTTGTTCGTGAGAGGGGCCAGGAGTCGTAGTGCACTGGTCCCCCTCACATGCCAGGACACCAACCGGGCACCCTAGGGGGCACTTTTACAAAAACAAAAAAAGGTAAAAGAGCTCCCAGGTGCATAGCACCCTTCCCTTGTGTGTTGAGCCCCCCAAATCCCCCTCAAAACCCACTGCCCACAAGTCTACACCATTACTATAGCCCTAAGGGGTGAAGGGGGGGCACCTACATGTGGGTACAGTGGGTTTGGGGGGGTTGGACGACTAAGCATTAAGCAGCACAATTGTAACAGGTGGGGGGGGGGGGTGGGCCTGGGTCCACCTGCCTGAAGTCCACTGCACCCCCTAACAACTGTTCCAGGGACCTGCATACTGCTGCCAGGGAGGTGGGTATGACATTTGAGGGTGAAAATAAAAAGTTGTGAAACATCATTTTTTGTGGTGGGAGGGGGTTAGTGACCACTGGGGGAGTCAGGGGAGGTCATCCCCGATTCCCTCTGGTGGTAATCTGGTCATTTAGGGCACTTTTTAGGGCCTTATTTGTGAAAAAACAGGGTCCAGGAAAAGTGCCCTAAATTCTAGCTACAAACGCATACTTTTTTTCCATTATCGGCGAAAGGCGCCCATCTCTGTTCGGGTGATAACCACGCCCCAGTCCCGCCTTCACCACGCCTCCGACACGCCCCCGTCAACTTTGTACGCTTCCGCGATGGAGTGCAGTTGAAAACGTCCAAGTTCGGCTTTCGATTATACCGTGTTATTCGTTTTTGGGAGATAAACGCCTATCTCCCGATTTAGGTCGCAATATAGGCGTTTTTGTCTTTCGATTATAAGCTGGATAGTAACATAGTAGATGACGGCAGAAAAAGACCTGCACGATCCATCCAGTCTGCCCAACAAGACAAACATATGTGTAAACCTTACCTTGATTTGTACCTGCCTTATTCAGGGCACAGAGCGTACAAGTCTGCCCAGCAGTACTTCCCGCCTCCCAACCACCAGTCCCGCCTCGCATCACCGGCTCTGGCACAGAGCGTATAAGTCTGCCCTCCACTATCCTCGCCTCCCAACCACCAACCCCTCTTTCCCCCACCTGCTCCGCCACCCAATTTCGGCTAAGCTTCTGAGGATCCATTTCTTCTGCACAGGATTCCTTTATGTATATCCCACGCATGTTTGAATTCCGTTACCGTTTTCATCTCCACCACCTCCCGCGGGAGACCATTCCAAGCATCCACCACCCTCTCCGTGAAAAAATACTTCCTGACATCTTTCCTGAGTCTGCCCCCCTTCAATCTCATTTCATGTCCTCTCGTTCTACCGCCTTCCCATCTCCGGAAAAGATTTGTTTGCGGATTAATACCTTTCAAATATTTGAACATCGTATCATATCACCCCTGTTCCTCCTTTCCTCCAGGGTATACATGTTCAAGACCATTTTAAACGAGGCAGAGAACAGTGTAGGAACAAGTGGGCATCACTTTGCTTAATGGGTTCATTTGAAGTCCCAGGAGAAGTAGGGAGCATGGATGACCCTTGGATTAATTTTCAGTTTGGGGCTATGGGGTTCTACCAGAAATCAGAGGTCCCCCAGGGGTATCCAAACTGCCGCATGAGTTCCCTCTAAATGGAGCTCTGAAAAAACAAATCTATTTAAATATTTATTGGATAACTAAGAATTTAGCTCTATTCCTTATAACTAGTTTGAAATGCATAACTCCTGTCACCAGTGTTGTGTCAGGGACAGATAGGTGTGGGTGGCATTTTAACTAGTCCAGATGCTTTGGCTAGCTCTTCCTGCAGCATGGCACGCAACTGATTATACAGGTTGGGTATCACTCACCTTCGAAGGTGCATGAAAATTAAGGGCTAAGAGACTCAGCAGCCTCTTAAACCCCGTGCTCTCAACTCGTTGCAGGGACTGGTCATACTAACATAGTAACATAGTAGATGACGGCAGAAAAAGACCTGCATGGTCCATCCAGTCTGCCCAACAAGATAAACTCATATGTGCTACTTTTTGTGTATACCTTACCTTGATTTGTACCTGTCTTCTTCAGGGCACAGACCGTGTAAGTCTGCCCAGCCAGCACTATCCCCGCCTTCCAACCACCAGCCCCGCCTCCCACCACCGGCTCTGGCACTGACCATTTAAGTCTGCCCAGCACTATCCCCGCCTCCTGCCACCGGCTCTGCCACCCAATCTCGGCTAAGCTCCTTAGGATCTATTCCTTCTGAACAGGATTCCTTTATGTTTATCCCACGCGTGCTTGAATTCTGTTATCGTTTTCATTTCCACCACCTCCCGCGGGAGGGCATTCCAAGCATCCACTACTCTGTCCGTGAAAAAATACTTCCTGACATTTTTCTTGAGGCTGCCCCCCTTCAATCTCATTTCATGTCCTCTCGTTCTACCTCCTTCGCATCTAAAAGGTTCATTTGCAGATTAATACTTTTCAAATATTTGAACATCTGTATCATATCACCCCTGTTTCTCCTTTCTTCCAGAGTATACATGTTCAGGTCATCAAGTCTCTCCTCATACGTCTTGTAACGCAAATCCCTTACCATTCTCGTAGCTTTTCTTTGCACCGCTTCAATTCTTTTTACATCCTTCGCAAGGTACGGCCTCCAAAACTGAACACAATACTCCAGGTGGGGCCTCACCAACGACTTATACAGGGGCATCAACACCCCCTTTCTTCTGCTTGTCACACCTCTCTCAATACAGCCTAACAAACTTCTAGCTACGGCCACCGCCTTGTCACATTGTTTCGTCGCCTTCAGATCCTCAGATACTATCACCCCAGGATCCCTCTCCCCGTCCGTTCCTATCAGACTCTCCCCGCCTAACACATACATCTCCTGAGGATTTCTATTCCCTAAGTGCATCACTTTGCATTTCTTCGCGTTGAATTTTAATTGCCAAACCTTAGACCATTTTTCTAGCTTCCTCAGATCCTTTTTCATGTTTTCCACTCCCTCCCGGGCGTCCACTCTATTACAGATCTTAGTATCATCCGCAAATAGGCAAACTTTACCTTCTAACCCTTCAGCAATGTCACTCACAAATATATTGAACAGAATCGGTCCCAGCACCGATCCCTGAGGCATACCACTACTCACCTTTCCCTCCTCCGAGCGAATTCCATTCACCACCACCCTCTGGCTTCTGTCCGTCAGCTAGTTCCTAATCCAGTTCACCACTTCGGGTCCTATCTTCAGCCAGTCCAGTTTATTTAAGAGCCTCCTGTGGGGAACCGTGTCAAAAGCTTTGCTGAAATCTAAGTAGATTACGTCCATAGCTCGTCCCTGATTCAATTCTCCTGTCACCCAATCAAAGAATTCAATGAGATTCATTTGGCACGATTTCCCTTTGGTAAAACCATGTTGTCTCGGATATTGCAACTTATTGGCTTCCAGGAAATTCACTATCCTTTCCTTCAGCATCGCTTCCATTACTTTTCCAACAACCGAAGTGAGGCTTACCAGCCTGTAGTTTCAAGCTTCTTCCCTATCACCACTTTTGTGAAGAGGGACCACCTCCGCCGTTCTCCAATCCCTCGGAACCTCTCCCGTCTGCAAGGATATATTAAACAAATCTTTAAGAGGACCGCCAGAACCTCTCTGAGCTCCCTCAATATCCTGGGGTGGATCCCATCCGGTCCCATGGCTTTGTCCACCTTTAGCTTTTCAAGTTATTCATACACACTCTCTTCTGTGAACGGTGCTCTATCCACTTCAATCTCATTTGTACTTTTTGCAGTCCATCGCGGTCCTTCTCCAGGATTTTTTTCTGTGAAAACAGAACAAAAGTATCTATTTAGCAAATTTGCTTTTTCTTCATCATTATCCACATAGCGGTTCGCAGTATCTTTTAGTCTCACAATTCCCTTTTTAGTCATTCTTCTTTCACTAATATACCTGAAGAAATTTTTCTCACCCCTTCTTACATTTCTAGTCATTTGTTCTTCCGCTTGCGCTTTTGCCAGACGTATCTCTCTCTTGGCTTCTTTCATTTTCATCCGGCATTCCTCCTCGTGTTCCTTTTCTTGAGTTTTTTTGTATTTCTGGAACGCCAACTCTTTAGCCACTTGCTTGGAAAACCATATCGGTTTCCTTTTTCTCTTGCTTTTATTTACTTTCCTTACATAAAGGTTCATCGTTTCCCCAGCGAGAGAAACATCACTCTATTTCCTTTGTAGTGACCTGTTTAAACTTAGTGTTGTCCGCCTGTCACTGTTCAGGAAGAAGGGATGTTGGTCTTTGTACAGTGGAGGATCGAGTCTAGGATCAGCACCTCCCTTTGAACTTAGCTGGAAAAAGAGTTGCTTCTGCAAATGTTCTTGCATGCCCTGTTGGAAAGATAGTCCGTTAGCTTTCCTGTCCTAATGGACTTCTGCAGAACACCCATCCTGAAGCACTTTAAAATGGATCCATCCCCAGATTTCCTTTCTTTACTTCCTTGGGGGAGGAGGGGGGGATGCTGCTGCTGAGGGTAAAGTAGAAGTTGAAAATTCAAGGGTATCCTTTACATTTCTCGCTGGTTGATGTAGCTGTGGGGTGTTCCTGGGCCTGGCAATATCTTTTCCTGCTTCCTCTCCTCTTAGTACACTAAGACCAAGATCTTCCAGACCCTTTCATTTATGAAACGTTCAAGATCTGATGATTCTGATGGTTACAGAGAGAAAGAGAAGTTTACTACACTTCTCTCTGCAGCCAGGCAGAAATCCTGAAGAAGTTTTTAAAGTCTCTTTTTCTGCTTTAGCAACAGATCAATCTAAGTCACACAGCTGCATGGTGACTTTTGATGACTTTTTGCACTTTTGCACTTCAATGAGCACGTACAGCTCTATTATAGATAATCATGGATATTGGACTACAGACGTTTTACTGAAAACATGCTGAGCCTGTGACATATTTCCAATAACCAGGGCTGAAGTTGTAAGTATATAGTAAAATTGGTGCGTCTCCACATCCCCCCCCCCCCCCATGTCCAAACATCGACCTCACAAAATGATGGCCACAGTAAATGTGGAAATCCAGTCTTTTGTAAAAGGGTGCTTACGATGCAGAAATCTGCTCTACACGGGTAAACTTGTGTCTGCCCTCACCCTTCCCGTGTAGTAATTAGCATCCACAAGGTCCGCTCAGTTTCGAGTGCATGAAAAAATATCTAGCAAGGTTTCAGAGGCAGCAATATAACTATAACGCTATGGGCTTGATTCTATATATGAGGCCAAAAAAATGAGCACCGAAAACGCACTATTCTATAAGCCGGGCTTAAAGTTGGACACAGGAATTGTGCCTAACTTTAAGTGTGATCATTTATACCAACTGAAACGTGTTGCAAATGTACGCAGGTATTCCCTTATTCTATAACGCGCATTAATATTATGAACGCCAGTGTTAAGCCCATCACCCTCCCATTTCTCTGCCTTTTTCACATCACATGTAAATTTTAAGCATGGATTGCCTAAATTTAAACACATATATGGCAATTAAATCTAATTACTGCCAATAATTATTGTTAAAAACCAATTATTTGTGCTAATTAGATCATTAGTCAACTAAATTGCATGTGCAAATTGGATGTGCACCCAAATTAGTAAGGGCAATAGAATTAGTAACATAGTAGATGTCGGCAAATAAAGACCTTAACGGTCCATCCAGTCTGCCCAGCAATATAAGCTCATTGCATATGGTATACCAGTTCTTGATTTATCCTTGCAATTTTGGAGGCATAGACTGTAGAAATATGCCCGGCACTAGCCTTGTTCTAAAATTTCTGAAGTTGTCAAAGGCCCTGAAAAGCTCGACTCCAGCCCATCCAAATCTAATTCAGTCTCCATAAGGGCACAGATCGTACAAGTTAGTCCAGCACTGGCTTTCCTACCTAATCTCCCCTAAACGTCTTTGGATCTGATCCTTCTAAACAGGATTCCTTTGTGTTTGTCCCATGCATTTTTGAATTCTGTTACCGTTTTCATTTCTACCATCACCCATGGCAGGACATTCCAGGCATCTACCACCCTCTCAGGGAAAAAATACTTCCTGACATTACTCCTGAATCTGCCCCCTTTCAACTTTAATTCACGTCCTCTAGTTCTACCACCTTCCCATCTCTGGAAAAGGTTTGTTTGGGAACTAATACCTTTTAAATATTTGAACATCTGTACCATATCACCCCTGTTTTTCCTTTCCTCCAGGGTATACATGTTTAGGTCAATAAGCCTCTCCATGTATGTCTTGCTACATAAATCCCCAACCATTTTCGTCGCTTTTCTCTGAACCGCTTCAAGTCTTTTTACATCTTTAGCAAGATACGGCCTCCAAAACTGAACACAATACTCCAAGTGGGGCCTCACCAACGACTTGTACAGGGGCATCAACACCTCCTTTCTTCTGCTAATTATACCCCTCTGTACACAGCCTGGAATCCTTCTGGATGCAGGGGGTATAGGGGGACAGATGCACAGCACATAGGTGGCACCTGCTGGCAATGACCAGGGCAGCCATTTTAGAAATGACATAGACGTCAGAACTGAGATGTCCAGCTGGGGATGGCTGCAGTTTCAGTAGTATTTTGGAACAGAATCTGCCATATCTCAAATACACATTTATGTGCCGAATGTGGGCAGCAGAAATATCCACTTTCCAAAAATGAACATATAGAAAATTCAACATTGACCTACAAGTCAAGCTCCTCTTGTTGATCTATAAGTGCATTCACTCTGCAGCCCCTCACTACCTCTCCACCCTCATCTCTCCCTACACTCCTTCCCTAGAATTCCATTCACTAGGCAAATCTCTTCTAATTGCACCCTTCTCCTCCATTGCTAACTCCAGACTCCTCTCCTTCTATCTTGCCATACCTTTTGCCTGGAATAGGCTTCCTGAGCCATTACGTCTAGCTCCATCCCTGGCTGCCTTCAAATCCGGGCTAAAGGCCTACCTGTTTGATGCTGCTTTCAACTCCTGACTTGTAACTTTTATCTTATCCTTATGTGTCCTTCTGCCTGTCCTTCCCTTCTCCTTTTTGGTCCTGTCTGTTTGTCCTGATTTAGATTGTAAGCTCTTTTGAGCAGGGACTGTCTTTTCTTCATTTTCAATTGTAAAGTGCTGCGTACGACTGGTAGCACTATAGAAGTGATTTATAGTAGTAGTAGTAGTAGTTTTTCAAGCTGGCACATAATCAGTTAGCTTTGTGAACTTAGAAACATAACCGGCTATGTTTCTATGATTGCAAAGATAACTGATTATTATCCCAGTGCTCTCACAGTGACCAGTTTCCCTTTCAAATTCAAATCAATTCTTGTATACCACTAATATCCCCTTTCCGAGGTTCAGTGTGGTTTACAATTTAGGTGAAACAAAAGCAGATAGTGTTAGTCTGAGGTATGAGAAGATTAGATATCATTGATGTAATGAATGAGATGAAAAATATTATAAGAAAGGATAGTGGGTGGTACTAGGAGGTAGAAGTCATAATGAATTATTATGAAGCAGTCTTTGGGAAGAGAAAGGTTTTTAGCCTCTTCCTGAAGTTGAGGTAGCTGTTTTCTGTTCTGATGGCAATAGGTAGAGAGTTCCATATTTTAACTCCAAGTACGGAGAATAGAGAGCTGTAAATCTTCTGATATCGAGTTGTCTTTTGAAACGGTGATGCTAACATCAGTTGTTCTCTCAGTCTGTTAGACTGGACCAGATGCAGCGAAGCAGTCTTAGTCAGCAGTTCAGAGGTGAAACTCTGTAGGATTTGGAAAACTAAACAAGCTGCTTTGAACCTGAGTCTTTTCTTCTATAGGGAGCCAGTGCAGTTTGTTGAGATGAGTTGAAACATTGGCATATCTATTTAATCTGTATATTAGTCTTTCAGCTGTATTCTGTATGATTTGCATTTTTTTCTGATATTGACAGAATGCCAAGAAATAGACTGTTACAGTAATCCAAGTCAGGTAGACCTAACATTTGGACTAGTAGTGCAAAGGCTCTTTGATTGATGAATGATCTGACTAGACGTAGCTGTTTCATTTTGAATAGGGGATGACAAGGTAAGTGAAGAATCGAGCAAGACCCCTAGCACTATGGTTTGAGACTCAACTGTAAAGCTTTAACCATTGGGCAAAGATATTGATGATAGGACCTCAACTCCACGATTTCAGAACCATAGGACCTTCAATTTCAGCTTATTGGTCAAGGCCCAGGTGCTGACAGCAGTCATGGCCATTTTCTACCGACTGAGTTGCATCTTTCTTTGATGCTGTCACTAGTAAGAGAAGAAGGATGTCATCCATGTATGATAACAGTAGTTCATTAAGACCCAGGTGTATTGAGGCAAGGGATGACATAAAGAAATTGAACAGGGTAGGTGAGAGGGGAGATCCCTGGGGGATCCTGCACTTAGGAGACCAGTAGTTTGTTATGATTCTGTTAGAATTCTGCTTGGAATCGCTCCTGATTGGTCCGTCAGGGGCTGAGCTGATGTCAGTCTGATCTACTTAAGCTTACCTTTCCCTACAATCTCTGCTTTGGCGTTATTCCTGTTCCGCTGAAGCCTTACCTGTGCTCTGTTTGAGCTATCTGCTCTGTGCTTTAGTGGGGTTTGATTACTCCTTTCTTGCCTGCAGTTTCTGTTCCTCTGTCTCTGTTTGCCTGCTGCTTCTAGTGTGTGTCTATTACCTCTCTCTCTGCACCTGGGATTCTCTGTTGGCTGTGGTGCTATGTGGTGAGTTCCTACCTCGTTCTGTTCCAGTTTATTTGCAGCAGGCTTGGGACCCTTTGTTTCTCCCCGTGGGGGTTGTTTGTTTGCTCTTTCCCTGTACTCCAATTAACCTGTTGTTTGCAGTGTACCTGCCTCTGACAGCTGTGTGTTTGAGCTTGGTTTAACCCTTTGTCTGCAGAGTTTCACTGCTTCTGGCAGTTGTCTGCTTGGTGCAGTTTTCCCTTGTGTCTGTCAGTCCTTTCTTTACTGTAATTATCCTCTGTTTTGCTAAGCACTGTTTCTTTCTGTGCTGGGACTGTGTTAGGCACTGCACTCCATTTTGCTGACTTTTCCCTCTCCTATCCGCTGAGGGTCTCTGCTTACAGTATCTTTATTTCGCAGTCCCTCCTTTCCTTTGTGTGCCATGGGGTACTGCTTGACGTGTTTCTGTGTGTGCCGGTGCTCTAGTTCTCGTAGAGACCTCCTCGCTTTTTCCCCTCCCTATGTACGAGTCGGTTCCAGTTAGGCCGTGAGGCCCGCATGCTTGAATTCTGAGTGAATGGGTTCCCGATAGGCCGTGAGGCCCGCCTGAATGCCCTATCTGGTTGCTGCGTGTGTGTGCAGGACTTGGTAGCTGGGGTAGTGTATAGTGCCTGCTTGGTTCACCCCGGCCTTGGCTTAACACCTATTCTAGGCCTTGGCCTGGAGCTCAAGGACTCACAACCAGACTAACGTAGTTGGAATGTTGGTTGTTTTGCTTGACAAAATAACTTTGATTTGAAAGGAATTCACAGAACCATTTGAGCACAGTCCCTGTTTTTCTTATCTGATCCAGGTGTTCGAGTAGAAATGTGTGATCTACCACATCGAACGCTGCCAATATATCGAATTGGAGAAGAATTACTTGGTCACCTTTGCATAGGTGTTGTTTGATATATGTAGTTAGAACTAGTAGCAATGTTTCCGTACTATGTACTACTACTACTTATTATATCTAAAGCGCTACTAGACGTACACAGCGCTGTACACTTGAACATGAAGAGACAGTCCCTGCTCGACAGAGCTTACAATCTAATTAGGACAGACAAACAGGACAAATAAGAAATAAGGGAATATTAAAGTGAGGATGATAAAATAAGGGTTCTGAACAAGTGAATAAGGGTTAGGAGTGAAAAGCAGCATCAAAAAGGTGGACTTTTAGCTTAGATTTGAAGACGGCCAGAGATGGAGCTTGACGTGCCGGCTCAGGAAGTCTATTCCAGGCATAAGGTGGAGCAAGATAAAAGGAACGGAGTCTGGAGTTAGCAGTGGAGGAGAAGGGTGCAGATAAGAGATATTTACCCAGTGAACGGAGTTCCCGGGGAGGAATGTAGGGAGAGATGAGAGTGGAGAGGTACTGAGGAGCTGGAGAGTGAATGCTCTTATAGGTCAATAAGAGGAGTTTGAACTGTACTTCACTATGTGACGATCTGAAGCCAAATTGTGACCAGTGTAAAATAGAACATTTTTCCAGATATAAAGAGAGTTGTGTAGTGATGTAGGACTGATAACTGGATGGTACTTTGCAGTTTCTTCTAGCCCTGATCCCTTCAGCAGTGGAGTGAGAACAATTTTGCCCATATCAGGAGGAAAAGAGCCAGTATTTAACAGGTCATTGAGACCATCGAGTATCCAGTTTACTGCTTCCATAGGGATGGATTTGAGTAGATATTTTGAGCATTGATCCAGGGAGCTGTTAGCTTGGTAGCAACCCCTGTTGAAGAAATTTGGAGCAAAACAGAGACCATGTTGGGTTTGGTTACGTATTTGGTGGTTCAAGTTTCAGCATTGAGTCTTATCCTTTTATGGATTTATCTAGTGCATTGGCGCCCTACGGTATATAAGACTTCCTTTTGGAACTCTGTGTAATTCTTCGATGACTACGGAATTGAAGATGACATTTTGACGAGCCTGTCTTGTGATGTGTGACTATTTCTGATGTAATCACAGCGAAGTGGATCAACGAGGACTTCCTTGTAAAAGAGTTACTGGAGGACCGCTGAAATAAGTACATTTCATCATAAAGACTGAACTAAATATGTACTGTTGTATTACAGTAAGGTTGTAGTCAGTATTTGGTTATAGTGTGAGTATATATAGCAGATTTTCTGTTACGTTTACAGCATTAGTATTAGCAGAAATTTTAATATTTTGATATTGTTTTAGTATAAGTGTTTGAATATTACATAGTTGTCATGATATATTTATATGCATATTCATTGGGGATATCTATGAAAGCTGGCTGGCTGGTGGACCCTCAGTATAGGTTTGAGAACAAGAAGATACAGTGACCTTATTTCAAAGGGACAGGACAGAAGAAGTCGGCAGATTCAGAAAAACCCTAGAACTTGGCTCTGGTTCTTCCTATGTAAACAGCAATCACGTTCTGTGGACTGTCCCGCACAGAGCCCAGTGATGCCTGTCAGATGATAGCGAAGCTCCTTCTGCTTCCCCCCCTCCCCTCAGTGATCACACACACTCTCAGGAGATTTGACGAGTACATTAAATATTGGGCTGCCTGGAGGTTGTTAAGGTGTCATTTGCACTGATGTGTATGACAGATTAATAAAACTATGGAACACCAGTGTCTGATTTACTAAACTTCCCTGTTGCCAGGCAACTTGAGGAGCAATGGGGTTTAGCTGCTGAGTGATGAAGCTTTAGGGATAATAATTGGTCCATTGCAGATAGACATCAGCTTGTTTTCTTGGGCAAGGGATCTGCTTTATGACTCTTCCTGTAACACTATGTGGAGGATACACAGGTGCTGAACCCACCTCCTTTGGCAGAGGATTTCAGCAGTTCCACTTGCTTCTGCTAATGAGCAAAGACAGATGACACACCATCCATTAGCATGGCATGCCAGCAATTTACTAATCAAATTATACTTACCACCCTGGTTCTCAGAAATGAGATTGCACATTTTACATCTAAGCACAGCTGGAACCACAGGTTACCTTTGCAATTTATAATTACCAAGAGGACCATTAGCAAAGTCTGTTCTACCTATGGCAAAGATCCGTGGAGGATGCAAAAAAAAACAGATAATGAGATTAAAAACAGCTCCTGCTTTCTCTCTCTCTCTATTACATGCTGTGTTTTCTAAGGACAAGTTTTAAAAATCATGATTTTAGGTTGGGTTTGGGGGAGGGGTATTAAAATTCTGCAGCTGTAATGCATTAATTAGAAATAATTTCATATTCATTTGCTGATGATTTAATTATGTGATTGTTTAGACAAGCTGATGCAGTTTGACTTAGGAATAACTACCCACTTCCTAGCCAAGAAGATTTATTCTGCCTAATGACAAGTTTTTTAAAAAAATGAACTGTCCTTGATTAAAAACAGCGGCTCAAAGTCCTAAACTGTTCAGGATTATAAAGAGGTTCTCACTGCACACATTTCTAATTTAATTACTTGAGTAACTCATGGAAATATAAGAGAAGCGTTAGTGTCTTTGCCAGGAAGTCATTATAGTAACAAAGGAAGTGAATGATTGAGTTAAATAATGCAAGGGAATCGATGACTTACAAAGTTCTTTATGGTACAAAGCTTTATTTAAAGAAAAAAAAAAACCCAACTCCCGGCCTGAACGTACAAGCAGAGAGATTTCACAGAACTGTACCCCACAGGCCTGGACTCACCGGACATTCCCACACAAAACTAGCAAATAACTTTAGCTAGTAAAACTGCACAGAATTGCAAAAGAAAAGATGATTCATTGAGCTCCCATTCGTGTGGCTGGACGTGGACTTCAGTTCATCTCTGAATTCCCTCCCTTCCAGCTCAATATAACAGAGTTACAACAAACACCATGTTCTAAATTTTCTTTAACACAGGTCTAAAATAACATTTACTAGTGATGTCGTAAACTAAATCTTTCCAAATTGCTTTGTAGAAAAAACAGCGGTGCTAAACTAGAAGTGCTTTATAAAGTCAAGTTAAAATGCTGCTAACTTTACTACTTTTTTTAAACTAAAGTAATCAGAGGTAGATGTTGAGTTTAACTCCCACACCTAAGAAAGCAAATAGAATTCTAGATATAATTAGGAAAGTAATGGAAAACAAAAGTGAGGACATTATAACGCCTGTGTATCAATCCATTGTGCGACCATACCTCAAATATTGTGTTCAATTCTGGTCAACGCATCTCAAAAAAGATATAGTGGAATTAGAAAAGGTACAGAGAAGGGCGACAAAAATGATAAAGGGAACAGGACGACTTCCCTATGAGGAAAGGCTAAAGCAGCTAGGGCTCTTCAGCTTGGAGAAAAGACAGTTGACGGGAGATAGGATGGAGGTCTATAAAATAATGAGTGGAGTTGAATGGGTAGATGTGAAACGTCTGTTTACTCTTTCCAAAAATACTAGGACTAGGGGGCATTCATTGAAGCTACAAAGTAGTAAATTTAAAACGAATTGGAGAAAATATTTCTTCACTCAACGTGTAATTGAACTTACACTACCCAGACTGTAATGGCCTAAAATACAAATCTTACTTACATAGGCACCCAACTGTGGAATGCCTTACCCAAATCAGTAAAATCTACCCAGAACTATCTAAACTTCAGAAAATTATTAAAATCAGTACTGTTTAAGAAGGCTTACTCATCAGGTTCAACATAATTTAAATTAACCCTTACTATTAACATGATCCAAGGACACTAATTACCCGTTATCATCTTTTACTTATTGCTGTTTAATTGTTAGTTCCTATCTTATTCTCAATTTGCATAATTGTATTTCTTGCACTGTAGCTTTACTACAGTTTTATGTAAGCCACTTTCAGCCTGCAATCAGTGGAAAAATGTGGGATACAAATGTAATAAATAAAATAAAATAAATAAATAAATAAATAATTAAACTCTGGAATGCATTGCCAGAGAATGTAGTAAAAGCAGTTAGCTTAGTGGGGTTCAAAAAAAAGGTTTGGATGGCTTCCTAAAGGAAAAGTCTACAGACCATTATTAAAATGGACTTGGGGAAAATCCACTGCTTATTTCTGGGATAAGCAGCATAAAATGTATTATACTGTTTTGGGATCTTGCCAAGTACTTGTGACCTGGATTGGCCACTATTGGAAATAGGATGCTGGGTTTGATGGACCTTTGGTCTGTCCCAGTATGGCAACACTTATGTACTTATCTAACCATTCAGTTTAAAATATTGCTCCAGGTTGGGACCCCAGATCAAAACGTGCACTGTCCCAAGATCAGAGAGTGCAGCTCACTCTGCTACTTTCCTATCCCACATCCCATGCTCAGGTTCTCAACCCAATCCTCGAGACACACCTAGCCAGTCAGGTTTTCAAGATCTTGTAGAAATGTCTCTTGCTGGTCCCGGCGGTGGAGCCCTGCCCCCACCAGCTAAGAGCTCCTGTTCTTCCTTTTTTTTTTTTCTTTCTTCAGCAGGCTTTTTTCCTACAGCTCCCTAGAGCCAGGGCTGTGTAAACACAGGTTAATTTACAGCCAGGCCTTTCTCATACCTCTCACTAGAGCCAGGCTGTTTTAAACACAGTCTCAAAATATAGCCCGGCTTTTCAAACACAGGCCCAAAATATAGCCAGGCTTTTCAAACCCAGTCTCCAAAATGTAGCCAGGCTTTTCAAACAAACACAGTCCCCAAAATATAGCCAGGCTTTTCAAACCCAGTCTCTCAAAACATAGCCAGGCTTTTCAAACCCAGTCTCCAAAATGTAGCCAGGCTTTTCAAACACAGTCCCCAAAATATAGCCAGGCTTTTCAAACACAGTCTCTCAAAACATAGCCAGGCTTTTCAAACACAGTCCCCAAAATAGAGCCAGGCTTTTCAAACACAGTCTCTCAAAACATAGCCAGGCTTTGCAAACCCAGTCCCCCAAATTGCAGTAAGGCTCTTTTCAATACAGTTCCAATTGCAGCACTGCTTTTCCACATACAGCCCTACTTGCAGTAAGGCTCTTTTAAACACAGTCCCAATTGCAGCACTGCTTTTCCACATACAGCCCTACTTGCAGTAAGGCTCTTTTAAACACAGTCCCAGTCGCATTCAGGCTTTGTGCGGGGTCAAAGCCTCGGGTCCCACCCTCTTGGTCAGCCTTATTCTCCTGACCCCCTCCCGCTTGACCCGGGCAGACCACTATACCTCATGCTCTGACTGAGTCAGAGCCAACAGTTCCATGGGTTCCTCTGGTACATCCTCTGGTTCCCCTTGTTCCATCTCCTCTGGCTCATCTCCCCCCCCCCCCTCTCCTCAGGAGCCCAATCCATTTTCTCCTCTCCCCACCCCTCTTGCAGCTGATTCCCTTTTTCCTCATTAACCGGGCTCTGGGGCTTTTCGTTCCCCGCCCACTTATTCCACCACCTTTTCCACCAAGGTGGAGCCTCAGCTTTCTCCCTTTTTGGTTGGCCCCCTTCTGGAGCTTTTGGGATGTGCACCCTATTTCTCCTCTTTACTAGGTGCTCTCCTGGGGCTTTCTGGGACTTGTATTTTTCTACCCTCATGTCCCTCTTGGGCAGGATCGGACCCTCCCCAGTATCTTCTTTCCTTTTTTGGTAGCTGGGGTTCCTCCCCAGCCTATTTCTTCCTGCAGGCTCCTTACCATACTCCTTACATACCCCCCCCCCCCCTTACGCTCACACTCCCCTTCCTTTTTCCTTCTTCCTCTGGGTCGTCTCCTACCCGGGATAGGGCATCCACATTCCCCAAACACTTCCCAGGACGATGCTCCACTGTGTACTGGAAGGGTTGCAAGGCTAAGTACCAACGCATCAGCCTTCCGTTGTTGTTTTTCATTAAGTTAAGCCACTTCAGAGGAGCATGATCCGTCACCAGCTTGAAGGGTCTCCCTTCTAGATAGACTGTACATTCCTGCACCGCCCATCTTATGGCTAAACACTCCCTCTCTATGGTAGAGTAATGGATCTCATGAGGTAGGAGTTTTCGGCTTAGATACAGAACTGGGTGCTCCGCCCCTTCATGTTCTTGAGACAGCACCGCCCCTAGCCCCCTACCCGAAGCATCGGTTTGCAGGATAAAAGGTTTATTGAAATCTATGGCCCTTAACACGGGTTCCTGGCACAGGGCATTCTGCATCTGCTCTAGGGCCCGCAACTCCTCCTCCCCCCATCTCAGTTGATCGGGATTCTTACCCTTCAACATATCGGTTAAGGGGGTAGCGATTTCAGAAAAGTGTGGGATGAATCGCCTGTAATACCCCACCATACCCAGGAAGCTCCGCAATTGTTTTTTCCGGTTGGGTCTGGGAAATTCTTGGATGCTTTTAACTTTGTTCAACAAAGGGCGCACCTCTCCCCGGCCTACGTTATAGCCCAAGTACTTGACCCTATATTGGGCAAAACAACATTTCTTAGGGTTAAGGGTAAGCCCAGCCTCCCGGAAAGCTTGCAGCACTGCCCCTACCCGCTTTAAATGGGTGTTCCAGTCCTCACTGTGGATGACCACATCATCCATATACGCTGCCGCATAGGTCTGATGTGGTCTGAGTACTTGGTCCAGCAAGCGCTGGCAGCTGGCTGCTGCTGAATTGAGGCCGAAAGGCAGCCTTTTAAATTGGTATAAGCCCATGGGAGTACTAAAAGCGGTCTTCGCTTGGGCCTCGTGAGACAGGGGGATTTGCCAGTACCCTTTTGTTAAATCTAGAGTAGTCAGATACTGGGCAGCCCCCAACCTGTCCACTAGCTCCTCTATATATGGCATAGGATAAGCATCCGTTTGGGAGATTGTATTAAGCTGCCTGAAATCAATACAAAATCTCCACTCCCCTTCAGGTTTAGGTACTAACACTACCGGGCTGGACCAAGGACTATGGGACTCCTCAATTACCCCAAAGTCTAACATTTCTTGTACTTGGGTAATGACCTCCCTCCTTTTCATCGGGGAGAGTCTATAGGGTTTTTGCCTTACTATCATACCCGGCTTGGTTACTATATCATGCTCTACTAAATGGGTACTCCCCGGACAGGCTGTCAACACATCCTTAAAGCTCTCTAAGAGCCTTCCTATTTCCTTCCTTTTTTCCTGGGGTAACTGGGGGTTAACTCCGGGCTCCCCATGCTTAAAAATCTCCCTTATCTGAGGCCCTAATTCCTCGCCCCCCTTTTCTTCCTCACAGGTTTGATACCCTACCCTAGCTACCCAAGGTTTCATTAGATTAACGTGAAATGTTTGTACCCTACCCCTCTCATTCGCCACCTCATAGGTGAGGGGACCGAGTCTCCTCCTTACGACCCAGGGTCCTTTCCACCGGGAGGAGAACCTATGGGGATCCTCAGAGATTAAGATCAAGACCCTGTCCCCTGGAGAAAATTCCCTCTCCCGGGTCCCTTTGTCATAATGTCCCTTTTGTTGTTCTTGGCTATGTTCTAGTCGGTCTTGGGCATATTCTTGTATTCTATCTAACCTGCCTCTTAGATCATGTAAATACTCCACCACCGTTTGATCGGTTGTTTCGGGGGGCACCCAGTGCTCCTGTACTATATCTAGCATCCCCCTGGGTCGCCTTCCAAACATTAATTCAAAAGGAGAAACTCCTAAGGAGTCTTGCTTCTTCTCCCGGTAGGCATACAACACGAATGGTAAAAGCTGGTCCCACCCGGTCCTGTCCGCCCCTAGGGCTTTCTTGAGCATACCCTTTAAGGTCCGATTAAAGCGCTCCACCATCCCATTGGTTTGGGGATGGTAAGCCGCCGTGCGTATATGTTTTATTCCAAAGGCCTCCCATACCTGCCTCAATGTTTGGGACATAAAATTGGACCCCCGGTCCGTCAATACTTCTTGGGGAAAACCTACCTCGCAAAAAATTTTTATGAGCTCCCTAGCGATATTCCTCGCCGAAATATTCCTCAAGGGCAGTGCCCATGGATATCGGGTGGCCATATCCATCACCACTAGCACGTAGAGAAACCCTCTCTGTGACCTTGTCACCGGTCCCACGATATCCATGGCCATTCTCCTTCCAGGTTGTTCTACCCTCGGCAGCGGCATTAAAGGGGCTTTTGGAGGGAACCTGTCAGATACCTTTTGACAGTTGGGACAGGATTTACAGTACTTTTCTACCTCCCCATAAATCCCGGGCCAATAAAATCTGGCCAATATTTGGTTTAGGGTAGCCTGGGAGCCCTTATGCCCCCCCAGGGGATGATCATGGGCCAGCTTTACCACCGGAGAACGGAAAGCCCGGGGAACTACTAGCTGTTTCCCGCCCCCCCGAGTTTTCCCAGCTAGGCACCTTCCTATACAATATATTCCCTTCCACCATGAACCCGGGGCCTGCCTGATCTTCCCCCTGTTGAGCTCTTTCCCACGCATACTCCAGAGTAGGGTCATTGGCCTGCTCTCGGTGAAATTGTGGAAACTGTTCCCTCAATTCCGCTGGGGCCACCGGCAAGTAACTTTCCCTCTGTACCCTCTGAAGAGCCTCCCTTCTATCCTTCTGTTCCTTTTTTTTCCCGGCTTTCCCTTTTCTTTCTCTGCCCGGATCTCCCAGGACCTCGCCCTGAAAAGGAAAAATACCCCCTAAGTCTTCCCCTCCCCCCTCTGCCTCACGGTTAGACTGAGCCCTGGTAGTAACCAACACTTTTCTTTCTCCCATACATTCCATAAACTGGGGCCAATCCCTTCCTAAGATCATCTCATGAGGTAATCTGGGCAGAATAGCCACCGCCAACTTTATGTCCCCCAGGGGTCCCTGTAAGTTGACCCTGTGGAGAGCATAAGGCGTCTTAGCCCCATGAATACATTGTATGGACACTTTCCCTTCATAGATCTCCCTCCCCGGGGGTCTCCTCCTCCGTATTTGTTCCCAGAGCCCTCTAGAGATCATGGACTGATCTGCGCCTGAGTCCAACATTGCCGTAATGGGCACCCCCTCCACCTTAACCTGAGTAAGGTACCGGGGCCTACCCCCTTTTTCCACCCGAGAGATCCATCCCTCCCTCCACTGGCAATCCTTTTTTAAATGTCCCGGCTTCCCACATTTGAAGCATACCCGATTCCCAAAAGGGCCAGCCTTTTTACTGGGCCCGGCAACTACTTCGGTCCTCTTACTCCCCGCCGGGGGCTCTGGCTTGCTGAGGGAAACTTTGGGAGGAACCTCTTTCTCCACCACCCGAGTTTTCCCTCCCTCCAGCCCTGGGGTTCCCCACTGCTGGGCCTCTAGGTAGCACTCCAACCCTGCCGTCACCCCCTCCACCGTTTTACACCCCCTCTTTATTAATTCAGCCCTAATTCCTTCGGGCAGACCCTGAAGGAATTGCTCCACCACCAGCTCCTGCAATACCTCTTGCAGGCTGTGTTGCTTGGGCTCTAGCCATTTTTTCACTAAATCCATTAGTTTGTTTGCTACGGCTCTAGGGGGGGTCCCCTTTTCCCACTTTGTGGCTCTAAACTTACGTCTGTAAGCTTGGGTACTGAGGCCATATCTATCCTTAATAGCTTCTTTCAGTCTGTCATAATTGGCAGCATCTACTGGGGATAAATCCCTAAAGGCTGCCAAAGCCTCCCCGGACAAAGAGGGCACTAACCTCACAGCCCATTGCTCTCTGGGCCACCCCGCCGCCCCAGCCACCCTCTCAAAGGCCGTCAGAAAATCGTCCACATTGTCTTGTTCTGACAACTTCCCCCAGTTAAGTGTATGTAGTGATACTGGTCCTACCGCTCCTCCTCCACCGATCCTCTGTCCATTAGTTCCGGCTCCCTCCTCACGGGGAGCGGCCGCCCCGCTCTGAAAAAACTCCTGTAACATGTGCAGTACGGGTTGCTGTTGATCCCGGGCGGCGGTTAGGGGGTCCTCGACTATTTTGGCTGTCAGCTCCTGTTGTTTTTGAAACTGCAGAGTCATCCATCCGAAGATCTCCTTGGGATCCATCTCCACCCACCGGCAACCGCACCTGGGGAAGAAACAACAGAAAACCACCTCCAAGTGCGATTACCCCTTTTGGATGTTGAAAGTCTTATTTTTTTCCTTTAATCCCCCCAAGTTAGGCCCGCTTACCGGAACCCAAGATGGGTCTGCGCCTTTCTCAGCGTTGGCCCTCACGAGGGCTTCCCCTTCCGTCCGGTCACCGTCTCACCTCCAGCGACAGGTCCTGCAGAAATATCCCACCACTGCCACCACTTGTAGAAATGTCTCTTGCTGGTCCCGGCGGTGGAGCCCTGCCCCCACCAGCTAAGAGCTCCTGTTCTTCCTTTTTTTTTTTTTCTTTCTTCAGCAGGCTTTTTTCCTACAGCTCCCTAGAGCCAGGGCTGTGTAAACACAGGTTAATTTACAGCCAGGCCTTTCTCATACCTCTCACTAGAGCCAGGCTGTTTTAAACACAGTCTCAAAATATAGCCCGGCTTTTCAAACACAGGCCCAAAATATAGCCAGGCTTTTCAAACCCAGTCTCCAAAATGTAGCCAGGCTTTTCAAACAAACACAGTCCCCAAAATATAGCCAGGCTTTTCAAACCCAGTCTCTCAAAACATAGCCAGGCTTTTCAAACCCAGTCTCCAAAATGTAGCCAGGCTTTTCAAACACAGTCCCCAAAATATAGCCAGGCTTTTCAAACACAGTCTCTCAAAACATAGCCAGGCTTTGCAAACCCAGTCCCCCAAAATATAGCCAGGCTTTTCAAACACAGTCCCCCAAAACATAGCCAGGCTTTTCAAACACAGTCCCCAAAATAGAGCCAGGCTTTTCAAACACAGTCTCTCAAAATATAGCCAGGCTTTGCAAACCCAGTCCCCCAAATTGCAGTAAGGCTCTTTTCAATACAGTTCCAATTGCAGCACTGCTTTTCCACATACAGCCCTACTTGCAGTAAGGCTCTTTTAAACACAGTCCCAGTCGCATTCAGGCTTTGTGCGGGGTCAAAGCCTCGGGTCCCACCCTCTTGGTCAGCCTTATTCTCCTGACCCCCTCCCGCTTGACCCGGGCAGCCCACTATACCTCATGCTCTGACTGAGTCAGAGCCAAACAGTTCCATGGGTTCCTCTGGTACATCCTCGGGTTCCCCTTGTTCCATCTCCTCTGGCTCATCTCCCCCCCTCTCCTCAGGAGCCCAGTCCATTTTCTCCTCTCCCCACCCCTCTTGCAGCTGATTCCCTTTTTCCTCATTAACCGGGCTCTGGGGCTTTTCGTTCCCCGCCCACTTATTCCACCACCTTTTCCACCAAGGTGGAGCCTCAGCTTTCTCCCTTTTTGGTTGGCCCCCTTCTGGAGCTTTTGGGATGTGCACCCTATTTCTCCTCTTTACTAGGTGCTCTCCTGGGGCTTTCTGGGACTTGTAGTTTTCTACCCTCATGTCCCTCTTGGGCAGGATCGGACCCTCCCCAGTATCTTCTTTCCTTTTTTGGTAGCTGGGGTTCCTCCCCAGCCTATTTCTTCCTGCAGGCTCCTTACCATACTCCTTACAATACGCATAATGAATTTGCATGAGATAGATTTACATTGAATGGAGGTAGAACAACCAAATTTATCTCATGCATATTCATTATGGGTATCTTGAAAACCTGACTGGCTAGGTGTATCCCGAGGATTGGGTTGAGAATCCCTGATATAGTAAATTCTGAATGTGTTTGTAAATTTCCAGGTACTGGACCCCTGAACCTAACTCTTGCGCAGTAAAGTAAATTCTGACCTTTAAATTCCAAACTTCTCAACTTTCTGGCTATAGGTGAGATATCTGATATTCTCTTTAATTTAATGCTTATTGCTTAATTAATTAATTTGCCCTGTGTAACCTTTTTTCTTTCTTTTCCTGCCAAGCTCTGATAGAGAGGAGAGGCTGTTTTAAACTGCATAGCACTCAATTGAGGCTCTGAAGTTGCATTTTACATTGCTGAAACTGCTATTATTATAATTATTGGGAATATTTAGATTTATATCACAAGAAGGAAAGTTTTATATTCTAGGGCAATTTTGAAAGTTAAATCAATTGAAAATTCTTTGATTAGACTGTACCAATTCTGGTCCCATCTAGAGAATTGCCTTAACAACAGTAGTTAGCTGACAGAGGCATATTTTCAAAGCACTTTGGGAGGCTAACCAGCTTATAATCGAACGAGAAAAACGCCCAAGTTCCGACCTAAATCGGGAGATGGACGTTTATCTCACAAAAATGAATAAAGCGGTATAATCGAAAGCCGATTTTTGGGCGTTTTCAACTGCACTCCGTCGCGGATGCGGACAAAGTTTATGGGGGCGTGTCAGAGGTGTGGCGAAGGCGGAACTGGGGCGTGGTTATCTGCCGAACAAAGATGGGCGCATTTCACCGATAATGGGAAAAAAGTATGCGTTTTTACTTAGAATTTAGGACACTTTTCCTGGACCCTGTTTTTTCATGAATAAGGCCCCAAAAAGTGCCCTAAATGACCAGATGACCACTGGAGGGAATCGGGGATGACCTCCCCTGACTCCCCCAGTGGTCACTAACCCCCTCCCACCACAAACAAATGATGTTTCACACATTTTCATTTTCACCCTCAAATGTCATACCCAGCTCCCTGGCAGCAGTATGCAGGTCACTGGAGGAGTTGTTAGGGGGTGCAGTGGACTTCAGGCAGGTGGACCCAGGCCCATCCCCCCCCTACCTGTTACAATTGTGCTGCTTAATGCTTATTAGTCGTCCAACCCCCCCAAACCCACTGTACCCACATGTAGGTGCCCCCCTTCACCCCTTAGGGCTATAGTAATGGTGTAGACTTGTGGGCAGTGGGTTTTGAGGGGGATTTGGGGGGCTCAACACACAAGGGAAGGGTGCTATGCACCTGGGAGCTCTTTTACCTTTTTTTTTGTTTTTGTAAAAGTGCCCCCTAGGGTGCCCGGTTGATGTCCTGGCATGTGAGGGGGACCAGTGCACTATGAATCCTGGCCCCTCCCACGAACAAATGCCTTGGATGTATTCGTTTTTGAGCTGGGCGCTTTCATTTTCCATTATTGCTGAAAAACAAAAACGCCCAGCTCACACATCGTTGAATAAAACATGGGCGTCTATTTTTTCCCAAAATACGGTTCGGTCCGCCCCTTCACGGACCCGTTCTTGGAGATTAACGCCCATGGAGATAGGCGTTTTCGTTCAATTATGCCCCTCTAAGTTCCATAGGTTTCTATGGAACTTTGGGAGGCTAAGTGCTTTGAAAATGAGCCCCGATGTCAGCTAAACAAGCTGTGATTGGCTGACAGAAACTTAGAGGGACTTAATGGAAAGGGAAGGACATCTAAACAACTGATTCATGTGGTGTGGTGCTTAGAGCACTGGTCTGGGAATCAGAAGGTGGCTGGTTCGAATCTCCCTTTTACTATTTTTTAATTTGGACGTCCCCAACTGCACTTGCATGTTTTTTTTTTCTTCCGATTTTTGCTTTCTGCATGGGTCCGGGCAGCACCAACTAAACTAAATTTGCTCGGGGGACCTGCATACTGCTGTCATGGAGCTAGGGATGATATTTGAGGCTGGAAAAAAAAGTGTTTAAAGTTCAGGTTTTTTTGGTGGGAGGGGGTTAGTGACCACTGGGGGAGTCAGGGGAGGTCATCCCCGATTCCCTCCGTTGGTCATCTGGTCATTTAGGGCACTTTTTTGGGACCTGTTCGTGAAAAAACAGGGTCCAGAAAAAGTGTCCTAAATTCTGGCTAAAAACGCCTTTATTTTTTTGATTATCGTCCAAGCGCGCCCATCTCTCCTCAGTCGATAACCACGCCCCAGTCCCGCCTTCACCATGCCTCCAACACGCCCCCGTCAACTTTATGCGTTCCCGCGACGGAATGCAGTTGGAAACGCCCAAAATCGGCTTTCGATTATACCGATTTGGGCACCCACAAGAGAAAGACGTCCATCTCCCGATTTAGGTCGGAATTTGGGTGTTTTTCTCTTTTGAAAATAAGCTGGATAGTATATACAGGTACTTATTTGTATCTGGGACAATGGAGGGTTAAATGAATTGCCCAGAGTCACAAGGAGCTGCAGTCCTCCACTAGCAATATTCCATGTAGAATCTCAAATACGGAGAGGGAAATGGGACTTGATATACTGCCTTTCTGTGGGGTTTACATATTACATTTGCACCTGGTCTTTTTTGCAACCTCGCTATTGGGATACCCTTTTTCCCTGTTTTGGTGATATCTTTGAAAGATACCTTGTACCGAACCATGCATTTTTGAACGACTGTCAGCCTTCCCCAAGTTCTAGTTTAAAAGCTGCTCTATCTCCTTCTTAAATGCCAATGCCAGAAGCCTGGTCCCACCCTGGTTAAAGCGGAACCCATCCTTCCGGGAACAGGCTCCTCCCTTCCCCAGAATATTGCCCAGTTCCTTATAAATCTAAAACCCTCCTCCCTGCACCATCACTTCATCCACACATTGAGCCTCCAGAGCTCTGCTAATCTCTTGGATCCTGTGCGTGGAACAGGTAGCACTTTGGAAAATGCTACCCTAGAGGTTCTGGATTTGAGCTTTCTACCTAAGAACCTAAATTTGGCTTCCAGAACCTCTCTCCCACATTTTCCTATGTCATTGGTACCCACATGTACCAAGACAGCTGACTCCTCCCCAGCAGTACCTAAAATCCTATCTAGGGGACGCGTGAGGTCCGTCACCTTCGCACCAGGCAGGCAACTGACCAGGTGATCTTCACGTCCACCAGTCACTCAGCTGTCTACATGCTAATAATTGAATCATCAACTGTAAGAGCCATCCTAATCTTTCCCTCTTGGGCAGTAGCTCCTGGAAACGCATCCTCGATGTAAGATTATATTGCATCCCCTGTGTGCTGGTCCTAGCTGCAGGATTACTTCCAGCTGCACTAGGGTGATGGCTCACCTTTTAGAAGACCTCCCTCCTCAAAGACAGCATAGAAGCTGCCAGATTGGAGGTGAGACTTCTCTACAACATCCCTATAGGCCTCCTGAATGTACCTCTCTGTCTCCCTCAGTTCCTCCAAGTCTGCTACTCTAGCGTCAAGAGAACGGACTCATTCTCTAAGAGCTAGGAGCTTTTTGCATTGAGCACAGACATATAACCTTTCACCAACTGGGAGATAATCATACATGTAACACTCAATGCAAAAGACTGACTAGCATCCCTCTAACTGCTGGATTACTGTCTGCATCTTAGTATTATAGAGTAGTTTAAAACTTCTTAAGGTATTAGGGATATCAGATGAATATAAAGAGCCTTAAGATTGGTGTAATTTGTAATTTATTTAGTGTTTGCTTTTCAGAAACTAATTAAATGTAATTGAAACTCTAATGAAAACTCCCCTCTTGTTGTCCTTATCAGAATAATTGACTATAAATGGTTGAGCTAGGGGTTGGTGGAAATGAGTCCGAACTAGGCCCTACTGTGCCTTCTAGAGACCATCTGTTAATGGGGAAAAGGGTATGGAGACTAGCTAATAAAGTTGTTTTTTTTTATTCCAACTGTGTTTTCCCCCTCATACCCATTGTGTGTTGTTCACTTTCATTGTCTAACCCTATAAGTTTTTTTAGACTGTACACTGCCTAGATGGTACTCGCCATTAGGTGGGATAGTACATTTTAATGACTTGAAAATAGTCTATAAGTCATCTATTGATAAGGCCAGGCTGTTTCTACAGATATTAGTTGATCTTTGAACTGACTTGCTATATTTGCAAATTAAGGAGCAAATTCAACGCAAAATCTCGTCTAGATAAAGAAGACTCTTTGGTGATTCTAGTAGAACCAGGGTGGGTCAAATTGGTGAAGGGGTAGCATTATATGTTAAGGAGGGCCTTGAATTGAATAGACTAAAAATTCTACATGACACAAAACACATCTTGGAATCCCTATAGATAGAAATTCCATGTGTAAAGGGGGAAAGGACAGTGATAGGAGTGTACTACCGTCCACCTAGCCAGATGTAGAAATGTGATCGGAAATTAGGGAGGCTAACAAACTGGGCAACATGATAATGGGTGATTTCAATTACTCTGATAATGACTGGGTAAATGTAACATCAGGGCATGTTTGGGAGGTAAAATTCCTTGACAAAATCAATGACTGCTTTATGGAGCACATGGTTAATGAACGAAAACTAGAGGGGGAACTGCAGCAACTTTGCATTTGTTTTTCTTTTGCTGCATCAGGAGGAATTTTAAATGTTTGCAATTTTAATGGCTGACTTGGGCATTCATGGAAATCAGTTTTACTCTTGAATGCAGCTACAATGTTCAGACTGTACCTATTTGGGTTTGCCACTAATCTGGATTCTAGAATTTTAACTCCTAACCCTTACTCACTTGTTCAGTACCCTTATTTTGTCATCCCCACCTTAGTAATTCCCTTATTTCTTATTTGTCCTGTTTGTCTGTCCTAATTAGATTGTAAGCTCTGTCAAGCAGGGACTGTCTCTTCGTGTTCAAGTGTACAGCGCTGCGTACGTCTAGTAGCGCTATAGAAATGACAAGTAGTAGTAGAATTATTCCAAATAAGTCACAATCTGAAAACTCATTATTATCATCAGCCAACTGCAGTATCAATCCTTGAGCAGTAGCATCAAATATTAGAAAAACATGAGTCTTCTGTTTATAAGACATACCTGTCAACAAGCATAAAGAAACTGGGCTATAGTTATCTGCCTCCACAGAATGCCAGGAGGGGTGTTTATAACCTTCAAGCTGGGTAAACCACAGTGTACCATTACACAAAATAAAAGTCAAATGATAGGCAAAAAAAAAAAAAAAAAAAATCGGTAAAGCTTATCCCACCCTGACCCTTGAATGCTTTTAGCTTTAAAGGCCAAACTTTGGTTGCTTTACCCTTCCACAAAAATGTGACCAAATGTGATTCCAAGTAATTTTTAAGTCTTTGGGGAGTAAAGCAGAGGCAATATACTCAGTGGCGTAGCCACAGGTGGGCCTGGGTGGGCCAGGGCCCACCTACTCTAGACTTAGGCCCACCCAAAATTGTGACACTCTTGCTCTAGCTGGTGGGGATTTTCTGTCCTTGGGCAGCCAGCGCTCTTCCAAATGTCAGCCAGCAGCACTTGCCTTGAGCTGACGCCGAGACTGCCCCTTCTGCACATGCTCAGTTTTTGTACATGCAAAAGCAATGTGCTTGCACAGCCTGCCGGCAACAGCATCATTGTGAGGCAAATGCTGCTGGCTGCTGTTTGGAAGAGTGCTGGCTGCTTGAGGAGAAGGAGGAAATCTTCAGCTGGCAGGGTTTGAGGATCCCCACCAGCTAAAGAATTTAATATTTGGGGTTTGTGGACAGGGAGGGGTGGAGAAAGGAGCAAACCAGAGGGGGCCCGGGGGAGGAACAAATTCCATGCCCACCCATCTTGGGCTCAGGCCCACCCAAAATTGGCCATCTGGCTATGTCCCTGAATATACTAAAGAAATAATCACAATTTTAATTACATTCAGTCTACCCTACCACGACAAAAAGTGGAGACCACTTGGTCTTCAAATACAGCACAGTGTAACCAAATAAAGTGCGTTTTTGGACACAGTTTCCTTCAAAAACGTCCCCACCCAAATACTTAAAGGATTCCTCCTGCCAGTGAAAAGGAAAAGAAATTAAATCTTCTTTTAAGGTTGACTCCATTAAAGGAATCACTTCAGTTTTTAGACCAGTTCATTTTATATTCCAAAAGAATGGAAAACTGATCAAAGTAATACAGAAATGAAGTCCACGTGGACAAAAGCCATGATATCATCTGCATAAATGGGTAGCTTCAGTTCTGTAGATGCAGCTGGCATACCCTCTAATCGATTCATTTTAATGAATCATCAAAGCTAAAGTTTCTAAAGCTAAATCAAAAAGGAAGAGAGGAGAGAGGGAATCCTTGTCAGGTACCTCTACTTAAAGTTAAACTCATTAACAGAAGCTTGAGTCTTCAGGGCAACATTTAACACTTGAATTGTGTTAGTAAACTGGCCACTGAATCCAAACCATGAGAGAACTGCAAAAAGAGACAATCATTCAATCCAGTCATCTAATAACAAGACCACAAAATGGATGTTATGCACCCTGTAACAGTTGTAGTAGATTACTAAACTGCCTCAGATTATCTGAAGGCCTTTGACTGGATATAAATCCCACCTGATCTGTGTTAATTATAGAGGTTATCGCCTTCCCTAGACATTGAGTTAAAATCTTAGAATACATTTTGCAGTCACAATTTATTAGTAACATAGACTGTGAGAGAGTGAATGCTATAGCAACAGATGTTCCCAAAAACCCTCCTTCACTGAGGTTGCAGTTTAACCATCTTATGGCAAGTGCCACTACGTGTGACACGTCAAAGGCTGAGTCAGATGTGTGAGGCTAAGGCTAAAAGGTGGTTAAATGTCCAGGAGCAGAGTGGATCAGAAAGGCCCTGAGGCAAGAGGTCTCCAGGAGAGAGATCCCGAGTTCATAGATCTCCTGGAGGAATCCCAGGAAAGCAAGGAGTAGCCCTAGTGCAGAAGTAGATGCCCAGGGATTGCATGAGATGAAACGGAAGACTGCAAAGGTTTGTGAAGTGTCCTAGGTGAAGCCAAGCCTGGATTTATGTATGAGTAACTGGAACTGTGCTAAAGAAGGTAGAACTATTAAGAGAGAAGGCAGTAAATGTTGATGTGCTTGTTACCCATGGTGGCAGGAGAGTCTAGGACAACAGACTGTTTTGTTTGATTACTTTTTCACCAATAAATCTTTTGCTTTGACTTTACACTGCGACCTGCCTGTGTCTGTGAGGTCCTATAGCCAGCCGCAAGTCACGTTACCTCATATAGTTCTGGTATTATAATCAATTCTTCTCTCTACAAGAGGAAAATCCACTTATCTCCAGGGCTTGAGGCCTCAGCACAGTAATGTAGGGTTTTTCTATAAAGGCTAAAGAGATTAGCTCTGCCTTAGAGATGGGGGGGGGGGGGGGTAGTAAATTCTGGACAAGCAGGATTTTGTTCTGGGTTGGGTTTGAGGAGGGCTGCAGTGCTATAGAGCAGCAAGCAAACTCTGGCTTGGAGTGAAGCCACAAGGAAAGCTGGCCCAGAGGGGCCAAGAAAGGTGGTGCAGAGAGTATTTTGGGTTGTTGTGCAAGCCACAAAATTAAAAGTGAGAAAACAATTAAACCCTGGAGGTTGTTCCTTAATTGAAGGACAGAGGAAGATCATTGTGTTTAGGGCTTCAGAGTAAGCTACAAACTGTTGCCTCTGAGCTTGTGGAACAGAAGAAAAACAAAGTTAAAAGTCAGTAAGCTGGGGAGTTTAATCAAGCTTGGATGAGACCCTGACAGCTTCTCAATTGGCAGATTATTTAGACCAACACAATATATTACATTCATCACAGTCGGGTTTTTGTTCTAATTTTAGCACAGAAACAATGATTGGTTCTTTGCCGGATCACACAAGGTCATTTCTCACTGAAAGGTGCAAAGTTTTATTTCTTCGGTTCAGTCTATCTAGCACTGTTGACCTAGTAGACTACGATATTTTATTACAGGAATTAGAATCAATAGAAATAACAGGTGGGGTTCTAAATTAGTTTCGGAGTGGGGGGGGGGGGGCGGTTGATATATAGATCTGATAAGATTATAATAAATAATGCATTGTTTGACAAATGGCAAAATCCCTGTGGAGTACCTCAGGGGTCACTCTTGTACTGTTCTTGGAAAAGTATAGAGTAGCTTCCACAGCCAGCTTAAACCATCCACAAGTAGTAGCTGTACCAGTAGACTCTCAGTTCTTAACCAAATATTCTTTATTGTAGCACTCATAATAAACAAACAACCCCCCCCCCCCCCCGAAAAAAAAATCCAACTTACAGTTCAGTTGCTTAGAAGAGAATTGTTGCCTTCTGCACATAGAGTCAGTATCTAGTCATCCCAGAGGAAAGGAAGTAGCCAGAATCCCAGCCCAGCTGAAAGGGAAAGGGAATGGGACTTGATATACTGCCTTTCTGTGGTTTTTGCAAATACATTGAAAGTACTTTATATGGTATATACAGGTACTTATTTGCACCTGGGGTAATGGAGGTTATATGACTTGCCCAGAATCACAAGCAGCTACAGTGGGAATTAAACCCAGTTCCCCAGGATCAACGTCTGCTGCTCTAACCACTAGGCTACTTCTCCACTGTAACAGTGAAAATAAATGGGGAATGACTTGGGGAAATGTCAAAACACCTTGATGGAATTATAGTAGGTTAAGGAGAGATCAGCCCTAGAATAGCTGCTGATGACAAAGAATGCTAGCAAGAATGGGTTCTCTCACACAGCCTCCAGGGGCAGAGAGGGAGAGCTGGCCCTAGCTCAGAGCTAACAGCCAATAGGGAGAGCTTACAAGGAGTCAACCACAGGATACTGCAAACTATAGGGAGGGAGAAGCCCCTGTACACAGTGCTATTACACAGACAATGCAATTGAATACAATAATACTCAAATTAAATATACATAACGATCCGCACTGCCTTCATGAACATGGGGGCACAACAACCCTTGTCCCCCACAATGTTTAACATCTTCTTGCATTCCCTGGGATTTGAATTGGAAAAACAGGGTTTTAAAACGTATAACTATACAGATATTACAGTTTTAATTCCAATACATATTACATTACAATTAGAGTCACCTAATATACAGAAAGGTATAATCTATATATATAAAAGGCAACCCCAACGTTCTGAAGCCTCCACGGAACTTGAGGCGCCCGAGATATCCGGTGTGCCCTGGAGTGTCTGCACCGCCCTCGCGTCAAAACGTCATGACGCGTCAAAACGTCATGACGTCGAGGGCGGAGCTATTGACACTCGCGGGCCGAAATGGCCCACAGCGAACAAGGCAAGTAGCTTCGACGGACGGAGGGAGGGGGCCCCTTGCTAGCGCCCGTTTCATTCC
This sequence comes from Microcaecilia unicolor, assembly GCF_901765095.1. Taxonomy (NCBI): domain Eukaryota; kingdom Metazoa; phylum Chordata; class Amphibia; order Gymnophiona; family Siphonopidae; genus Microcaecilia; species Microcaecilia unicolor. The sequence continues at coordinate 660,854,115 of NC_044032.1, forward strand.
GCTCAGAAACGGGCATTTTTTCCTAGTGTTAATATAAAGTTGGATGAACCACCATAAGCAGAAATTAAACATAAATAAAATGAAGTTTCTATTGATCAATAATAGGTCAGAGCCAATTTCTTGAATCCATCATGATTAACCAGATAGAATATAAACGTTCTCCATTAATCAAAATCTTAGGTAGCACTTTGTCTCTGGAACCTCAAATTAATTCTTTAGTGAAGAAATCGTTAAGTTACGGTGGATTTATAAGGTTTCTTTTTTTTTCAGTTGAACAGTTTAAACTATTAATAAAAGCTTTAATACTTTCTCAATTGGATTACTGCAATCTCAGATATGTGGAGGGGCATAATCGAATGGGGCGCCCAAGTTCTCTTGAGGGGCAAAGGGGCGGGGAACCCCATATTATTGAAACAAGATGGGCGGCTATCTTTTGTTTCGATAATACGGTTGGGGACACCCAAATCTTGAAATTTAGGTCGTCCCTAGAGATGGTCATCCTTAAGACTTGGTCATTTATGATTTTCGTCGATAATGGAAACTAAGGCCACCCATCTCAGAAACAACCAAATGCAAGCCCTTTGGTCATGGGAGGAGCCAGCATTCATAGTGCACTGGTCCCCCTGACATGCCAAGACACCCACTGGGCACCCTAGGGGGCACTGCAGTGGACTAACTGATGCACTAACTGAACGGAAAAAGCCCTTCCCTTACCGATCCCTTAGCGATTCGGAAAAGAACGGGCATGCATGAAGGAAATCGCATGCAAATGAGCTGCTCACTGTTAGCTCATTTGCACATGATTTCCTTCCTAAGGAGGGGAAGCCAGTGCAGAGCAGCCAAGCATTATGCGTGGCTGCTCTGCGCATGCCAAAGACGGCTTCATATATGCAGACAAGCTGCGTGTATAATAGCCATCTACAACCTTAAATAAATTGCCATCTACAACCTTAGAAAAATACAAGTCCAGGTGAAAACATCCAAGTGCTCATCAGGGACGTTTTTTTTTTTTGTTTTTTTTTTAGAGTATGGGTGAAGGATGTCCTTTGCTATGCCTCAGTCCCTGCGACGGCAGTTGAGGACGTCCAAAATGTGGATGTTTCTGTGAGAAGGATGTCCATGCCTGCTATGCCTCTGACACCCTTTTTATTTATTTGGATTCTGTATCACAAGTAGCAGCAGTGGGATTTGAACTGGTTACCTCTGGATTGCAAGACCAGTGCTCTAACCACTAGGCCACTCTTCCAATCTACTCTACTCCACTCGAAATTTGGCCGTCCCTGTGGGGGGGGGGGGGGCAGTTCAGGACGTCCAAAATGTTTGAAAGAAGGACATCCATGCCTTTGCTATGCCTCCGCTGACACATACATGCCTCCCCCCCCCCCCCCCCCCCCAGGGACCTGCATACTGCTGTGATGGACCTGAGTATGACATTTCAGGCTGGCAAAAAAAGTTTTAAAGTTGTTTTTTTCAGGGTGGGAGGTGGTTAGTGACCACTGGGTGGGGTCAGGGGAAGTCATCCCCGATTCCCTCCAGTGATCATCTGGTCAGTTCAAGCACCTTTTTGAAGGTTGGTCGTAAGAAAAAATGGACCAAGTAAAGTCGCCCAAGTGCTCAATTTGTTTCGAAAGATGGGCACCCTTCTCTTTCAAAAATAAGCCTGATAGTTTGTACTAAAGAACTACTGAAAAAAAGTGCAAACACAAAACACAGTTGTTCACCTGATATTTTCAATAGGCATAAATGAAAGAATTTCACTTTATTACAAAACACTCCACTGACTCCCTATGGATTGAAGGATTCTGTTTAAACTGTACTGTCTTACATGGAGATGTATCAGCTTATATTGTTGAACATTTTTATTTTGCCAATTCTTCTAGGCCTCTGAGAAAAAAAAGTTTGCTTTTCCATCTTTGAAGAAGAAAAATAGAACGAAAATGTATGAATCCAACTCTTACCTATCTATATGTTAACCATCTCTCTGACCTCATGTGCAACTTTCTTTAAATCAGTCACCTTACTTTCTAACACTTCTTACTCTCTTACCTGTCTATATGTTCTATCTATGCTTATACCCTTCACTGTCAATTAAAATGTTCTATTACATATTGTGTTGACATTGTAAGTAGTATACCATGCCATATTTTGTATTGTTACTTGAATATTTTTACTGCTGTAATTGTCTATTGCTCATGTTTGATCTATTCTTATTGTACACTGCCTTGAGTGAATTCCTTCAAAAAGGCGGTAAATAAATCTTAATAAATAAATAAATAAAATTATTAGATTTTCAAGTAGCTAAAATAGAGGTTTCAAAACGTTTTATATTCTTATAAATGTAAAAAATTTTAGAAACTCTTTGAAAACTTTAATCTTTTCTTTTGTTAATTGCCTAGAACTGTGATGTGGTAGCAGTATGCAAGAGTAGCTATTATGTTATGTAATCTGCATGGAGAAGCTGGTTCCGGAGCAGGGAACCAGTTTATTGTTTAACCATCCAATAAACTGTTGTAGTGAATGGTATGTAGACGTCCAGATGAAAAAAATACCATCAATGAATCGGTGCCATATTTTAATATGTTGAAACCATGTTGAAGTTTATAGATGACTCTCTTCAAAGGCACTCACGTATTTTTTTCATCTGGACGTCTACGTACCATTCACTACAACAGTTTAGTGGATGGTTAAACATTTTAGACAATAATCTTAAATTTACAATGCAAAGCAGTTACGAGAGTATATCATTTTTAGACACTCTTGTATACAAACAAAATCAAGTTATGGTATGTGGGGTGTACTAAGAGACATAAAAACTCGCCTCACAGAACATAAAAATAGACGTCATAAACAAGTGTTGACGGCCCCACTTGTAACCCAATGTGTGAAATTTAATCATCATTTTGCACAATTGAAATGGTTAATTATAGATCAGGTGGTTTGTTCCTCTAGGGGAGGAGACATGGTACAAGTACTTAATTGGAAGGAACAATTTTGGATCTTTGAATTAGACACGACAGTTCCTAATGGACTTAATGATTTTATTGAATGGAACACAATTATTTGAATTCCCTTTCAGCTAATTCTTCTTTAATTTATTATCATGATGTTTATCCAATAGTTTGAGGAGTGTGGAAACGACGTCATTTCCTGCCAGAGAACATTTAAAAATCTTGGCTTGATAGGAGCAGCGACTAACCCAAGAGCGACACTTTTCCTTTCAGTCTTACTTTGTCAAATCATATCTTGAGTTCCTGAGGAAGTGGATATGAAACCCTGCAGAGTCGAACTCGTTATGGTTTATTGAGGACAACAGAACAACATAGCGCATTTCAGCGCGGGAGCATTTAAGATCTGGGATAACAAAACTAGACTCGCTCCTGTTGGAGCATGAGAAGCGGTGATGGACCTCTTGACTAGATTATAAATTGCAAAAACGGATTGAAGGTTATCTGGGAGTGGATCACCGGTCTATACGCTAAGTGCCTACGTTGATTCTATTGATTTATAGTATATAATAATGCTAAGAAATTTCAGCACAATAGCAATCTATTGAAATTATGAAAGTAAGAAAGGAGAGACATCTATATAATTTTTGTTTGTTACGTGCATGAGATTGGACAGAGAAAATGAGAGGATTGATTTAGATATTTTCAATATTGCATTAGGTTATATATTTTCATTGGAATAGGAGCACATGAGTGTTTTGGCACACATAAAAAATAAAATAAAAAATTACAGAGAAGATCTATGATCGAGAAACTTGTCCACCCTTAGAGGCGTAAATCACTTCGGTGTAGCCTCCCTTGGGTGAGTTTATATTCTGAGATCTCTCCATTACTATATAAAATTTTTTACATAGTTTACTTAGTTTATCTGGTCAATCCTTTTTCATTTTTTCCCCTCCATATTATACTCTGGTTCTTTACTACTTTGAGCAGAACTAAGGCATGGCCAAAATATACAGGTGTATTCCTTGTTTCAGAAGGCTAATGCATGTCTCTGTTCTTCACTATTCTGAATGTCAGGATTTGCAGCTTCACTCAGGGATGTCAAGGATTTTTGAAAGTGCATGTTTTAGGCAGCGATAAAAGAAATTCCCCCCTTAATCCCCCTCCCCCATATGGATTCTGCAGAATGATTGCGGGTTCTATTCTTAATTATTCACCTACAGAGATTTCTAATCTAATCTAACACAGGGCTCGATTAGTCTCAGAATCCCTACACAGGTCTTATGTGTCTTACAATAAAAAATAAACCTAAACAGAATAGAGAAAAAAAACAAAATACAATAAAAACTCAAAAGCCCTAATATTCACATAATGAACTTAAATTAAAATGTTTTCAATTGCATCCAAAGAGCAGATAATTAGGAACCATGTGCTTTTCTATGCATCGGTACTTACGGGTGAATGAAATCGACAGAAACGTGCAAGCTCCGACACTTTGTAAAATGGATGCTCTTATTGCATGCTGCTGGCACAGGCACATCCGCTCCCAAAAGACTCTACATCAGCAGATTGTTTTCAAAAATAAAGGGTCAAGCTCGTGGATTTAATATGCATATATATATTATAGTAGGACATGACCCATTGCGACCTGGATTTCTTTGTTCCTATTTCTATGTTCTGTTAAAATCAGGCTTACAAGCTTTAGGACATCTGTGTTAACTTTACCCAACTGTAATAAATCTCACTACAAACAATGTGTATATATAAAATCTAGGCAAAGAATTTAAGATATCAAACATTGAACCTCAAAGAACGTATTGCATTCAAAATCTGCACAGTGGTTCACAAAATCATCTACGGCGAAGCCCCGGTGTATATGACAGACCTCATAGACCTGCCAACTAGAAACACAACAAAATCAACACGAACATACCTGAATCTCCATTACCCAAACTGCAAAGGACTCAAATACAAATCAACTTATGCATCCAGCTTCTCCTATATAAGCACACAACTATGGAACGCATTACCTAAAGCTGTAAAAACAACGTATGACCACCTAAACTTCCGGAAATTACTAAAAACTAATCTGTTCGAAATGGCATACCCTACCGACCCAACCTAAATACCTAAACCCTGCAACACAAGCGAAACCAAAGAACGTATGGACAAAACATAACTACCCCTCCCTACGATCCACTATTGTGTCTTGTACACACAAACCTTATTATACCATTGCTCACTTTGTAACCATTAGACAGGAACTGGCTATCGCCAATATGGTACTATGTAAGCCATATTGAGCCTGCAAATAGGTGGGAAAATGTGGGATACAAATGTAACAAATAAATAAAGAAATATCATGGACTGGTCCATCTAGCTGAGTTCTTGGGGTAAGAAGCTCAGCATTAACGTCCCTTCCCGTAGGTTGTGCAACGCACTGGGATACTCTTTGCATGCTTTTATTTACTACTTTAAGTAGATACTTCACCATGGTCTGCTAATTAGCAAGTTGAGTATTGCGTTCAGTTCTGGTCACCGTATCTCAAAAAAGATATAGAAGAATTAGAAAAGGTTCAAAGAAGAGTGACTAAAATGGTAAAGGGGATGGAACTCCTCTCGTATGAGGAAAGGCTAAAGAGGTTAGGGCTCTTCAGTTTGGAAAAGAGATGGATGAGGGGAGATATGAGCTGTCTCTGTCTCTCAACCACCCAGCTCTCCCTGTGTCTCAGGGGGAGGTGCTACTGCTGGGAGATTTCTACCTGCCAGATACTACTACTTATCACTTCTATAGCGCTACAAGGCATACGCAGTGCTGTACACCATACATGAAAGGACAGTCCCTGCTCAAAGAGCTCACAGATACAGATTGAAACGTCCAATCTGCAGAATCAGAAAGAAGTAGAGAGATTGTGGATGCTTTTCAAAGTGTACTACTCAGACAAATGACATTATAAACGTAAGTGGCTGATAACTTGCTAATGAGAATACTCAACACGTAGAATTTACTTAGTAATATTTAAAGTTAATCCTAAAATCTAATTTTTTATTTTTTTAGAGGAAGGAAAAGACCTCAGGAGTTCGGCTTGTTGTCATTAATTTAGCAATGCTGGGTGAACGTTATCACTGGTCTAAAAAAACTCCTCAAGTTTTCTAATTTTTTTAAAGTGCATACATGCTTTACTTTTCTATTCCTTGTTTCACATTATTTGGTCAACTAGAAATTAAAGGACACTTATCTTTTTTTTATAAAAGATACTTCATTCAGTTTCTCCAGTTTGCTCAACAGAGTGCCTCCGTTTGAATTTAAACTGCCAGCTTTAAATTCTAAGGACCCTGTATGCTAAGGTGCACTAGCGTTTTTAGCACGTGCACAAAATTAAGTGTGAAGGCAGCCATAGGAATATTGTGGGCGCCTACACAGTGCGCGCTGATTAGCGTACGTTACAAAAACTAACGCGCCTGTAGCGCAGTTTATTAAACAGGGCCTTTAGTGTCCTAATCAAGAAGAAAATAAGTAAAATCCAAAGCTGCTAGGTTTGTATTTTATATACTTAGATTTATGCTTAGCTTCATTCTTTTCCCCAATCTTATCAACGATTTTACCTGGTGAAGTGTCCTTAGATCCAACCGTGTGGAAACAGCAATCTTAAAGATGGCGCCTTCCAATTTTTAAAAAGACGCCGTGATCACTGAACCAATCAGTTACTTACATATGTTTTTAAAGGGACTAGGCAGAGAATTTCTTTTAAGGGATGTTATATGACTGTCCATTTACTAAATATAGCCTACTTATAGGAATACTTTGCATTCTATTTTATTGTTTAAGCCATTAGGCATAAGGGATTGCAGCTTGTAAATCCATTTCAGTTCTTGTAATAATTTGCAACCTCTGTCCCCTCCTCTAATGGTCTTCATTACTTGATCTATAACTATGCATTTGTAATCTTTGTGTTATTGTGCAATATGATGGGCTGTAATCAGTGGTTCCACTTTTTGATGGGAAGCATAATGTTTATGTTCACTGACCTGCTGCTTCAGAGCTCTGGGTAGTCTTACTGACGTAGATTTTTTGGCAGGGACATATTGGGACGTAAAACACATATGTGCTGCTGCAATCTGTATTATGCTTGAGGATGTATAATTTATTGTCAGTGGGATTGATAAAATCTTTATAGCACAACATATATGAACAGTATATATAAGATCCACAACTTGGGTGACTGTCCACCTTATAATTGAAAGAGAGAAACGCCTAGATTTCGACCCAAATCGGGAGATAGACATTTATCTCACAATAACGAATAAATCGGTATAATGGAAAGGCAATTTTGGACGTTTTCAACTGCACTCCATCGCGGAAGCGTACAAAGTTGACGGGGGAGTGTCAGAGGCGTGGCGAAGGTGGAACTGGGGCGTGGTTATCGGCCGAGGAGAGATGGGCGCCTTTTTACCGATAATGGAAAAAAAGTATGCGTTTGTAGCTAGAATTTAGGGCACTTTTCCTGGACCCTGTTTTTTCACGAATAAGGCCCCAAAAAGTGCTCTAAATGACCAGATAACCCCCAGAGGGAATCGGGAATGACCTCCCCTGACTCCCCCAGTGGTCACTAACCCCCTCCCACCACAAAAAATGATGTTTTACAACTTTTTATTTTCACCCTCAAATGTCATACCCACCTCCCTGGCAGCAGTGTGCAGGTCCCTGGAGCAGTTAGGGGTGCAGTGGACTTCAGGCAGGTGGACCCAGGCCCATCTCCCCCCTACCTGTTACAATTGTGCTGCTTAATGCTTATTAGTCGTCCAACCCCCAAACCCACTGTACCCACATGTAGGTGCCCCTCCTTCACCCCTTAGGGCTATAATAATGGTGTAGACTTGTGGGCAGTGGGTTTTGAGGGTGATTTGGGGGGCTCAACACACAAGGGAAGGGTGCTATGCACCTGGGAGCTCTTTTACCTTTTTTTTTTGTTTTTGTAAAAGTGCCCCCTAGGGTGCCCGGTTGATGTCCTGGCATGTGAGGGGGACCAGTGCACTACGAATCCTGGCCCCTCCCACGAACAAATGCCTTGGATTTATTCGTTTTTGAGCTGGGCGCTTTCATTTTCCATTATCGCTGAAAAGCAAGAACGCCCAGCTCACAAATTGTCGAATAAAACATGGACGTCTATTTTTTTCGAAAATACGGTTCGGTCTGCCCCTTCACGGACCCGTTCTCGGAGATAAACGCCCATGGAGATAGACGTTTTCATTCAATTATGCCCCTCTGAATCTAGTAGTACTTGGATTTACTTTAGAATCATCTGTTTGAAGTATTTCTCTGATATTTGTCCTGTGAGAATATGCTATTCTTAAATCATGATCTTTAAATGCTGGATGCATTCGGATAATTCTCCAATGTTTCTTGATGATTTTAGTAGCAAGAGGAGCTGCCTGAGTCTATTTAATAATGCATGTTTGTGTGTTTATAACATCTTGTACTTGTTTGTTAGAATTCAATAATAATTCTCTCTGGTTACATTTAGTTCTTGTATAGGCTTGTTAAAGAAGTCCCTTAGGATACCCTCTGCCCTGCAATTTAACTTTGAGATTTCTTTGAAAATGTTTTGAAACTGTCATAAGTATTGCCAGACTGGGACAGACCAAAGGTCCATTGAGCCCAGCATCCTGTTTCCAACAGTGGCCAATCCAGGTCACAAATACCTGGCAAGATCCTAAAAAAGTACAAAACATTTTATACTGCTTATCCCAGAAATAGTGGATTTTCCCCAAGTCCAATTTAATAATGGTCTATGGACTTTTCCTTTAGGAAGACTTCCAAACCTTTTTAAAACTCTGTTAAGCTAACCACCTTTACCACATTCTCCAGCAACGAATGTGGTAAAGTTCTCTACACTTTTCAATGTTTTCTTTAATTTTTTGGTGTTGCTTATCAAACGATTCATGATTCATAGTTGTGTGTAAGTTGGAAATTTCCATTGTTACTTGTTCTTTCTTATCTGTTAATTCCCGTTTTCTCTTTTCTATGATAAGAAGCATCAGATCTAATAAGCAACATTAACAATGAATAGAAAACAATGTGAAACAATGAATACTACTACTACTACTACTACTACTTAACATTTCTAGAATGCTACTAGGGTTACGCAGCGCTGTATACACTTTAAAAAGTTAGAAAAATTGAGGTTTTTTTTAGATCAATGAGGACGTTTGTTTGGCATTTCTGTTGCTAAATCAATGACAACAAGCCGAGCTTCTGAGGTCTTTTCCTTCCTCTAAAAAAATAAATTAGATTTTAGGATTAACTTTAAATATTACTAAGTAAAATCAGATGAACTTGCTACTTTCTATTATATTACATTACAAATCATTTCTATACCAGTGAATCCACTGGGTTCTTAGCAGCTTACAATATTAAAAAAAGAACCAGGACAATCACTTGGGAAGTTTTAATTAAAACCAAACTGCCTTTTAGGAAATTTGGTGATGTTAACCCATGAGGGGAGGGGCTATGCTAGATCTTGTGCTCCCAAATGAAGATAATGAGTCCAGCTTTGGTCTTTCCCAGTATGGCAATACTTATATACTTATTTAAATGGACTTGGGGAAAATCCACTATTTCTGGGATAAGCAGTATAAAATGTTTTGTACATTTTTGGGATCTTGCCGGGTATTTGTGACCTGGATTGGCCACTGTTGGAAACAGGATGCTGGGCTCGATGGACCTTTGGTCTGTCCCAGCGTGGCAATACTTAAGTACTTATGCATTTGAGTGGGTGCCTACCTTGGCAATAGTGATCATCACACGCAGACACACAAAGCTCCAATTCATGGATTTTAACCCTACCGATTTGGTAAAATGGGGGAGTACCTGAATTTTTTTTAAATTTTTTGTTACATTTGTACCCTGTGCTTTCCCACTCATGGCAGGCTCAATGCAGCTTACATATTGTATACAGGTATTTATTAGTACCTGGGGCAATGGAGGGTTACAAGGAGTTGCCTGTGCCTGAAGTGGGAATTGACCTCAGTTCCCCAGGACCCAAGTCCACCACCCTAACCACTAGGCCACTCCTCCACTGATGGGATGGAATGATATAACAGTAGTGGAGATTCAGCACAGATCTTTTTGTAAGAAAGGTAAACAAGAGCAAGAGAAAAAGGAAACCCATAGGTTCTCAAAACAAGTAGCTAACAAAAAAATGTGGTTAAAGCAGTTAGCTTAGCAGGGTTTTAAAAGGTTTGGATACTTTTCTAAAAGAAACATCCATAAGCCATTAGTAATATGGACTAGGTAAAATCCACTGCTTATTTCTGGGATAAGAAGCATAAAATGTATTGAAGTTTTTCAGGATCTCGCCAGGTTCTTGTGACCTGGATTGGCCACTGTTGGAAACAGGATACTGGGCTTGATGGACCTTCGGTCTGTCCTAGTACGGTAACATGTTCTTATGAATTGGATGTTTCCTATTTCTATTTTCTATGATTAAATCGTAGCTTTTGTCTTTTTCTAATGATTAGTGTGTTAACCACTATGCTGATTTGTTGAAAGGCAGTAAAATAAGAAACCAATAGACATTTGTGGAAAATGCATGGGCAGAGTGAAGGACCGTAAAGATAACTCCTGCTGTTTTAGCAGAGGAACCATAACATGTCTTAACAGTAGCCCAGGTTGATAACTTCCCTCCTTAGAATGTCCTTCGAATAACTGCACAGATAAAGTTATTCATGAGAAAGAAGCATCCTGTCTCTGGTTAGCTGTCTCTGTCGTGGTGTAAATTTCACTCCTATCCAGATTTCCACACAGTCCAGTCCCTGATCCTGAATGTCCTGCCTTTGTAAAATCATGTTTTGAAAATCTGCCACCTCTCTGCTCTTCCACCCCCACCCCCAGCTACTTAACAACATTCCTAGTGTGATGCACCGAGATCACTTTCGCATTCACACGTTGCAATTTATTTCATGCTTGTGTAAAATATGTGGGCAGAAGTGCTTCCCTTTGCATATGAGCCATCAGTCCCACGGATATCGAGCACCCATGGGACCTATGACATCCTCACAGTCACTTTACTGCCCTTTATCTTACTATAAATTAGCATAAGAAATCCATATTTCCTTCCACATTGCCAGCAAATGAAATATTACCTGTGATTATGGTTCAGATTTTAATCACACAGCCTACAAGAAGACTTTTCCTAATTAATAATGAAGCTAGGTTATACTTTGCTATTACTAATTGACAGTAAGAAGGACACATGTAATGATGTGTTAATAGGAGCCTCTGTGCCTGTCAGCACCAAGGTTTCTAGTTAGAAACAAAATTCGATCAGGAACTCAGCCCTGTACCTACTTGAACACAGAGAATGTTTTCTAATGCCAGGGCTTAGCAGAGGATTGAAACAAAGCAAGTCACTGATAAAAGGAAAAATGGCAATTCAGCAAACTACAAACGCTGAACTTCAGCAGTTTATTTCATTTTCAGGCTAAAAGAGAGCTCAAGACAAATTAATTATTTCACATTTATGTACTTAATTCACAATAATATACATTTCAGATAGATAGAAACATTGTTCTGTGTCAAAAAGAGAAAAGACAAATCTATCCAGAGTTGAACTTATACTGCAAATCCAGAAACCTTCAATAGGTAAAACAAACAAATGGGTTAATATTAAAAAGGAAAAACTCTGGAGCTACAAACTAGTATTACTATTCCAAAAGGTTTGTTAAGAAAAAAGGAAAATCACCCGCAAAGGATTACAGGATAAATATATTTACCAACTGCAACCTCAGATCTCCTGGGGGTGGCATAGCTGCTCGTGATTCTTATCAGTCCCATTTCTATCATTAGTTTCACCAATGGGGGGAAAAAATCAGTGTAAAAAAACTCCTTTTAACAGGAGAAAAATAACTTTCCAAAAAAATCCCCAATTATAAAATGAAAGTGGTTCCTATTAAATAATTGCCATGGGCTGTACAAGCATGCTTGAAAAACTATGCTGGAAAGTACTTATCTTTAAATAATTAAATGGTCCAACTGGGCTCCTTGAAATGGATGTTACTGAACTCCACTGGAGAACTTTTCTTCCATGGATGCAAGGAAAAATCACTTGAAAGCAGACCTCAATCTCAAAGTTCTCATATGCATGACACGCATTACCCCCAAAAGAACCCCAGCAAGGGTGCCTTGTTTCACCTGTTGCTGCATCAGGAGATCAACTGTTACCTGGAACATTCAACCTCTAAAAACACCATCCAAAGAGCACGTGATGTGTTGAGAGGCACAGAACGACGTTTCCTCCTCTCAGGGGTTCCTGCACCTTTAACTGAGTTTTGTGCTTCTTTATTTTTTGAACCAGCCTCATCTGGGGACACCGAATAGTTCATGGACAAATTTGTTACTGTGGTGGTAAACCCTATGCCTGGGAAAGGAGGAGTAAGAACGGATCGTGAAAAGCCCCGCGGAGGTGTCCACAAGATGGCGCCAGATGAAACTCCCACGACTCCTCCGTTTTCTTCAACTCAATTAAGACAAATCACGGAGGCAGTGTGGCAGCCATCGGAGCCATGACTGAGCCAAGCCAACTATCTACCCAACTGGCACATTTGGAGTTTTTACTTGCTGACACAAACAGATGTACCACAGCCCTGTCTGCAACAGAAGATGCAAAACAATTGGCGGTGCTGGTGGAACAGGTCACAGGGATGGCTACACAGATAAATAATCTGGAAAATCAACCCAGGAGAGAGAACCTCCGGATTGTTGGACTACCTGAATCCACCCAGACAGTTGAGGAGTAGCCTAGTAGTTAGTGCAGTGGCCTTTGATCCTGGGGAACTGAGTTCAATTCCCACTGCAGCCCCTTGTGACTCTGGGCAAGTCACTTAACCCTCCATTGCCCTAGTTCCCTTTCCCTATTTGACATTCTACATGGAATGTTGCTACTATTGAGATTCTGTTGTTACTATTTGAGATTCTACATGGAATGTTAATGTTGTTATTCCATGTAGAAGCCTGCCCTTGCAGATCAGCAACGCGGCCGTGCAAACTTCTGTTTCTGTGAGTCTGACATCTTGCACGTACTTGCAGGACGTCAGACTCACAGAAACAGAAGCCTGCGTGGCTGCATTGGTGATCTGGAAGGGCAGGCTTCTACATGGACTGTTGCTAGTGGAGGAGTAGCCTAGTGGTTAGTGCAGCGGATTTTGATTCTGGGGAACTGGGTTCAATTCCCACTGCAGCTTCTTGTGACTCTGGACAAGTCATTTAACCCTCCATTGCCCCTGGTACAAAACAAGTACCTGAATATATGTAAAGCACGTTGAATGTAGTTGCAAAAAAACTCAGAAAGGTGGTATATCAAGCCCCCTTTCCCTTCCCTCACTAAACACCTTGCTGGAGCATTGGTTACGCTCAGAATTTGCTCTTTCACACGGTGCCGGCCCCCTTTGTTTAGAACAGGCTGACCGCTTGGACAGCCTTCAAGATGGTAGAAATCGCCCCAGAGTAGTACAAGTGAAGTTTCACAATTAAACTCATAAAACTGAAAATCTTTGGGGGGATTTCAGCAGAAACTAGACTGTTTGCCGTATGAGGGAGCTCCAGTGCATATATTTCAGGATTAGTTGACAGTTTTGCAGGAGCACAAACACCACCTCTCACCTCTTTGTTCAGAGCTCAGAGATTTGCAAGTCAGGTTTATGCTCCTCTATCCTTCTCTGCTACAGGTTTTTCATCAAGGCCAGTGGCGAAGTTTTGACTCTCCCCAAGCAGCTCAGAAATATGTGCGGGAGATGAAGATCTCTGTGGGAAAACCTGCTTCTATTTGCCTGAATTATTGTGTAAGCTTTGTTGGGAGGGGAGTCTTTCTTTGGGGGGCACACTGTATCGCAGATACTTTAGAGGGGTGCGGGACCCTGAACATCTATAGTGATCTCCTTAGTTTTCACTGCATAAGGCGTGTGGTGGGTCTTTTATGGGAACACAGGAAAGGGTTGGAAGGGGGGCTCCAGAGAGTAGGCTGGGTGTTACAGTATTCTGGTGTATGGCAGAGTTGGGGTGGGTTGTTGTGTGAAAGGTTCGCTGATTTGTACGCAGTTGTGTGGCTCAGTATCAAATCCATGGATGGTTATTCTCCCGGGGGTATTGTGTACGTTTCCTCTTTCAGTGGTTTATGCTTTTTCTACTTCTATGGGATGAGTGGCCAGACCCCTGGTATTGTTAGATTTATTTCTTGGAATATTTGAGGCATTAACTCCCCTATTAAGCGCACAAACATTTGAGGGGCTTTAAACCACCACAAAGCTGATGTTCTATGTCTCCAGAAGACTAGATTATCATTAGCAGAGCAGCAGTGGGTAGGTGAAGACTTTTGCTCTCCCTCTGTGGGGCGCAAAGGTGGAGTGGCTATTTTTCTATGTAAGTCCCTGTGTTGAATTGTGCGCCAGCTCTTTCAAGATGATCATGGTTACTAAGTGGGTGTTCTATTAAAATGTCATGGGAGGGAGCTGGTGCTTGTTGGGGTTATATGGACCTGTTCCATGAGATCATTCCTTTTATTGCCAGCTCTTAAGAATTTCACAAGTATACTGGCCTCCCTCTAATTGTTTCGGGTGACATGAATTTGGTTTTTCATCCATTGTTGGATTGCTCCTCTGGTGCATCTCACAGAGTTGTAGCTGGGGAGAGTGACTTGCAGTCTTTTTGTAAGGAATTAGATTTACCGGACCCTTGGAGTCTTCCCCGCTATATTTTAGTGTGTAAGGGTCTATTTTCTCTAGTTACATCAGCCACCATTGGGCCAAAAGAGATTTCAGAACATACCTTAATTTGGATTGATCTGGAAATAAACCAGTATTTTCACCAGAGACCTGGTTGGCATTTCCTTCTCATTTATACACATCCTATGACATACCATCCCAAATATTTGCAATATAGGACCTGGACTATGCTCGATTGGCACGGCGATGGTCTACGGATGTGTCGATAATACTGACAGCAAAACATATTCAAAGTTGTCTTCAGCTGGTGCAGAGAGTTACCTACAAGGCTCTGTTTTGGGAACTACAATACAAATTTCTTCTCCGAGTGTAGATCTCTCCTTCTCATGCACATCATGCTACTTTTGCAGATACGGCAGCTTGCCCTAAATGTTGCCATTCCCCTGCCACACTGGGACATGTTCTGGACTTTCCCTCAGATCCAAGTATTTTGGGCACACATTGTGCATGCCACAGAATCCCAGTGGTCCTACAAAGTTAGATTGGTCCCTCAGATTTTATTTGCCTTCTCTTATACCATCGACTATGGTGGGAGGGGCGTTTCTTCACCGCCTGGTACTCCTCAAGAAAATCATTATTCTCCATTGGCGAGAGCGTTATGTGCCATTCATGTCCAGTTGGAGATCACAGATGATACATTTACTCCATGGAGCGCAAGGATATAGAAAACATCTCCTTGACTCCAGGTCAGAAATTCTAACGACGTTGGGAGCACTTCTGGTCTACCCTGCAGCCAACAGCCCATAGCCACCTTTTAAATTAAACACGACTTTTCTCTTTCACACAAAACTGGGGAGAGAATAGTGTCATCTGTATTAGTTAAAATAATGAATCTCTATTGTTTCTGCTGTTCATGGCTATTATGATGATCTGTTTTCATTGCACTGTTTGCTTGATTCTCCCCCCCCCCCCCCCCCCTATCCAAGAAGGTCACATTTTATAAGAAAGACAGCTACTGCTGAATCAACCAATCAGTGTACACTAGCATTTTAAAGAAGTGTTCGATTCCATTTCAAAAGAATGCATTCCATTCAATGAACATATTTTAAGCTGTTGCTTCTACTGTTTTAAAATCAAAAATCCATCGTCCTTCTCCATGTGGTATGTGCAAGGTCTTGTAACCAGGAGGACCTGCTGTTGGTCTCCTGCCAACTCACCCTCAATCCTTCTGCTTTCCTTGAACAGACAAGTCTTTCACAGTTGTACTGGAAGATGCAGCTGTTGGTTGCTGGTTTCTTTTAAGACTGGCTCCTGAATTTCTTGAGTGGAGATTGTTTTCTCTGTTCCTCCTCACAAGTGGTGCTATTGACTTTATATTGTGATAAGGCAGGTAAACGGGGATATAGCAAAAAGCCAGGGCCACCAGAACTACAATGTCCAGAATTCCCTGGGAGACTTGGAGACAGGGGAGGGCCCAAAACCCCAGGAGGGATTCTCAGAAAAAGTGTGAGGGAAGATAGCCCAGGGAATAGAGAGCCATTCTCCCCAGTAACCAGCAGGGGGAGAAACAGCCAGGAGGAGGCCCGGTTCCCATGGCTGCGTAATCAATATCGGATTCCTCCCAGCTGTGATTTGCTTACTTTATTTATTTTTTGTCTTAGATTGTAAGCTCTTTGAGCAGGGACTGTCTTTCTTCTATGTTTGTGCAGCGCTGCGTACGCCTTGTAGCGCTATAGAAATGATAAATAGTAGTAGTAGTAGTCTCTTGTAACCAGAGCTAATATTGTGATGTCATAATGCCTCAGTCCACCAATAAGAGCCAACCTCATCAGTGATGTCACAATGGCTTGATTGTCCTATACTTGGCTCACTTTTATTACATAGCTCTTTGAGCAGGGACTGTCTTTCTTCTATTTATGTGCAGCGCTGCGTACGCCTTGTAGCGCTATAGAAATGCTAAATAGTAGTAGTAGTAGTAGGAGGAGAGATTTTCTGAAGCTGGAAGAGCGAGAGGAGGAGCAAATGGATTACAACGAGGAAGGGCTGGACATGCCTGCTGGATGGCCAGTTCCGGGAGAGACAACCGGCATGGACTGGGAGAATACCCAAGGTTAATCCCTCCAGCACAAGAGCACCTGGGAGGCCACAGGTGTTTGTTCTGTAAAGAGGGAGGTGTGTTACCAGCCCTGCTAGTGACAGAGCTGGAGGAGGAAGGTAGGATGTTCCTAGTTCATATAATGTCTTCCTCTTCCTTTGGAGAGTTTTGTTCATTTGTGGAACTGAATTTTGTTAAAGACTGAACGCTGAACTGAACTTTGATGAAAGTCTGGGTGAAACTGCTTTAAAAATAGAACTAAACTTTGTGGAATGCTGAGTGGAACTGGGCTAAAGTTAAACCTGAAGAAATAAGGGGGCAGTGACCAGTGAGGGTAATTGGAACTGTTCCCCAAAAGTGAAAGGATTTTTGTTTATTTTGTTTGGCAGAGGTCTGGATTCCAGGATACATTCCCCAGGAAAAGGAGGCATTATCACAATATCTTTCTGGACCATCAATTTTCTCTGCTTTTACCCCCATTTTCATGCCAACTCTTGCAAGCATTGGGATTCAATCATAGGGATGGGCAGCCAGAACATTTTTGCCCATGATTTTTTTTTTCATTTCGGAACAATGTTGATACCAGTGTACATTCTTTTTAAGGAGTTGTACACTATTGGGTAAATTCTCTAAACGTAGCCAAAATGTAGGAAGTGGAATGATGTATACTAAGCATGAATTCTTAAAATGGGCACTCCCACATTGCACTCCATCTGTAGATCATTTATAAATATGTTAAAAAGCAGCGGCCCCAGCACAGACCCCTGGGGAACCCCACTATCTACCCTTCTCCATTGAGAATACTGACCATTTAACCCTACTGTCTGTTTTCTATCTTTTAACCTGTTTTTAATCCACAATAGGACACTACCTCCTATCCCATGACTCTCCAATTTCCTCTGGTGTCTTTCATGAGGTACTTTCTCAAATGCCTTTTGTATATGGATTTTCAAAAGGTATTTCACAAAGTACCTCAAACCCAGCTGTAACACTCGCACCTAACTGTAGGGAGTTACACACGTAAAAGATAGTATTCTATAACCCTGGCATGCTCCAGACCTACTTTTCCCATTCTAGGTCCACACAACCCTTGAAGTTGCCTGCTTTGGAATTTAACCGCACAATTTATAGAACAGTGATAAAGGGCAATTGCTGCCCTTTACTGCAATTAAGTATAATATAAGCCAATAGTAACAGTGAATTATTGAATTTAGTTGCACATGCAACTGAACTTATTCTACAGCTTGCATGCACAAGTTGCGTGCTAATCAGAAATTTGAGTGCACTGGTTTACAGAATTAGAAAGCAAGAGCAAAGAGTGTGTGTACACTATCAGAAAAGTCTGCAATAGAAAAGAGTGTGCACTATTAAAAAAAAGAGAGAGTGCAGGGATCGGGACCGGTGCTATTTAACGTATTTATAAATGATATGGAAATTGGAACGACAAGTGAGGTGATTAAATTTGTAGATGACACAAAACTATTCAAGGTTGTTAAAACACGTGCAGACTGAGAAATATTGCACCTTAGAAAATTGGAAGACTGGGCGTCCAAATGGCAGATGAAATTTAATGTGGACAAATGCAAGGTGATGCACATTGGAAAGAATAATCCAAATCATAGTTACCTGATGCTAGGGTCCACCTTGCGGGTCAGCGCTCAAGAAAAAGATCTGGGTGATTGTAGATAATACGCTGCCAAAAAAGCAAACAGGATGCTAGGAATTATTAGGAAAGGAATGGTGAATAAGACTGAAAATACTATAATTCCTTTGCATCGCTCCATGGTGCGTCCACACCTTCAGTATTCCGTTCAGTTCTGGTTGCCATATCTCAAAAATGGCTCAAAGAAGAGCACCAAAATGATAAAGGGGATGGAACTCCTCTTGTATGAGGAAAGGCTAATGAGGTTACAGTTCAGCTTGGAAAAGAGACAGATGAGGGGAGATATGATTGAGTGGTGTAAAACGAGTAGAAGTAAATCGATTTTTCACTCATTCTAAAAGTACAAAGACTAGGGGACACTCGAAGAAGTTACATGAAAATAGTTTTTAAACAAATAGGAGGAAATATTTTTTCACTCAACGAATAGTTAAGCTCTAGAACTGTTTGCTGGAGGATGTGGTAACAGCGGTTAGTGTATCTGCATTTAAAAAAAGGTTTGGACAAGTTCCTGGAAGAAGTGTCCATAGTCTTCTATTGAGAAGGAACTGCTTGCCCTGGGATTGGTACCATGGAACGTTGCCACGATTTGGGTTTCTGCCAGGTACTTGTGACCTGGGTTGGCCACTGTTGGAAACAGGATGCTGGGCTAGATTACTACTACTACTACTACTACTATTTAGCATTTCTATAGCGCTACAAGGCGTACGCAGCGCTGCACAAACATAGAAGAAAGACAGTCCCTGCTCAAAGAGCTTACAATCTAATAGACAAAAAATAAATAAAGTAAGCAAATCAAATCAATTAATGTGAACGGGAAGGAAGAGAGGAGGGAAGGTGGAGGCGAGTGGTTACGAGTCAAAAGCAATGTTAAAGAGGTGGGCTTTCAGTCTAGATTTAAAGGTGGCCAAGGATGGGGCAAGACGTAGGGGCTCAGGAAGTTTATTCCAGGTGTAGGGTGCAGCGAGACAGAAGGCGCAAAGTCTGGAGTTGGCAGTAGTGGAGAAGGGAACAGATAAGAAGGATTTATCCATGGAGCGGAGTGCATGGGAAGGGGTGTAGGGAAGGACGAGTGTGGAGAGATACTGGGGAGCAGCAGAGTGAGTACATTTATAGGTTAGTAGAAGAAGTTTGAACAGGATGCGAAAACGGATAGGGAGCCAGTGAAGGGTCTTGAGGAGAGGGGTAGTATGAGTAAAGCGACCCTGGCGGAAGACGAGATGGGCAGCAGAGTTTTGAACCGACTGGAGAGGGGAGAGGTGACTAAGTGGGAGGCCAGCAAGAAGCAGATTGCAGTAGTCTAAATGAGAGGTGTCAAGGGTGTGGATGAGGGTTTTGGTAGAGTGCTCGGAAAGAAAGGGGTGGATTTTATGGATGTTGTAAAGAAAGAAACGACAGGTCTTGGCAATCTGCTGGATATGAGCAGAGAAGGAGAGCGAAGAGTCAAAGATGATCCCAAGGTTTCGAGCTGAGGAGACAGGGAGAATGAGAGAGCCAAATAGAAAATGGGGGGAGCGGGGAGGTGGGTTTGGGGGGGAAAATGAGAAGCTCGGTTTTGGTCATATTTAATTTCAGGTGGCATTGAGACATCCAGACAGCAATGTCAGACAAGCACGCTGAAACTTTGGTTTGGATGCAAGGTGAGATATCAGGGGTAGAAAGGTAGATTTGGGAGTCATCAGCATAGAGATGGTAGGAAAAGCCATGAGATGAGATTAATGAACCAAGGGAAGAAGTGTAGATAGAAAAGAGGAGGGGACCAAGAACAGAACCCTGAGGTACGCCGACAGGCAGAGGGATAGAAGTAGAAGAGGATCCACCAGAGTGAACACTAAAGGTGCGGAGGGAGAGGTAGGAAGAGAACCAGGAAAGGACAGAGCCCTGGAATCCAAGTGAGGACAGGGTATCGAGAAGTATGCTGTGATCGACAGTGTCAAAAGCAGCGGAAAGAACAAGAAGAATGAGGATGGAATATTGACCTCTGGATTTAGCCAGTAATAGGTCATTGGAGATTTTAGTAAGCGCAGTTTTGGTTGAGTGGAGAGGGCGAAAATCAGATTATAGTGGGTCAAGAATAGCATGTGAGGAGAGAAAATCAAGGCAGCGGCGGTGAACAGCACGCTCAAGTAATTTGGAGAGAAAAGGAAGGAGGGAGATGGGTCGGTAATTAGAGGGACAAGTAGGGTCGAGTGAAGGCTTCTTAAGGAGAGGTGTGACCACAGCATGTTTAAAGGCAGCAGGGACAGTTGCAGTGGAAAGTGAGAGGTTGAGAATGTGACAGATAAAAGGAATAAGAGCAGGAGAGATGGCATTAAGAAGGTGGGTGGGAATGAGATCAGAGGAACAGGTGGTACATTTTGAGGAAGAAAGGAGAAGTGTAGTTTCCTCAATAGTAACTTCAGGAAAGGAGGAAAGGGAATAAGGGGAAGGAGAGAGAGGGGAATGGACTAGTGGAGGGAGAGGTGGTGAGGTAGAGAAAGCAAGGTTTATCTTTTGAACCTTGTTGTGAAAGAATTCAGCAAGGGTCTGAGGAGATAATGAAGGGGGAGTTGGGGGAGGGGGCACCTTGAGGAGAGAGTTCAATGTGGTGAAGAGAAGTCGAGGATTAGAGCCAAGAGAGTTGGTCAGTTGGATATAATAATCCTGTTTGGCACGTAAAAGAGCAGATTGGAAGGAGGTCAGCATGAACTTAAAGTGTAACAAATCAGCAAGGGCCCGAGATTTCCGCCAGAGGCGTTCGGCGGAGCGGGTACAGGAACGTAGGTAGCGGATATTAGAAGTCAGTCAAGGTTGGGGTTTTGTACGCCTTACAGGGCGGGTCATCAAAGGTGCAAGAGTGTCTAAGGCAGAGGATAGAGTATTGTTGTAAGAAGAAACAGCCTCGTTGACAGAGGAGGTTTGAAACATGGGAGGATAGAGATGAAGGGTAAATATCGTGAAGATTCCTAGATAAATTAGATAAGATAGGACGGGACTGGGAGGGAGGAGATGGACCATGGATCTGATCTATTATGGCTACTTTATGTTGTTATGTTCTTAAGCTCTTATTGGAAAAGTGTGTGTGCTATTGGAAAAGAATATGCAATAGAAAACAATGTACACTATCAGAAAGTTCACTAGAAGAGTATGCACCCTCTTTGCACACAGAGCACCCTGTTCAGTAACAGTGCACATTATTATCTGTGGAAAACAACAGTCCATCTCTATTCAATCAGACCAAATGGCAAGCTATGCTGTGACGGGACTGTCTCTCCTACATCTGACTGTATAGTGCTGCATATGCTGGAGCTGTTTTACACATGATAAATTTGTAGTGTATGACAGGTAGATAATCTGCTCCACTGTTCCTCTTTTTCCATCAGCCAGGCGTAAGTCTCGCTTTACTGATGGGGGTTGACAGTAACCTGTCCCCCATTGCCCAGCCCTGTGTGGGAGCGCTGCGTGCATCTGGTAGCGCTATACAAATTCTAATAATAATAATAATTTCCCCCTCCTTATACACTCACTATCCAGTGCATTTTTCATTTTGGTTTCATTTCTGAGCAGGCAAAATCTATTCATCTAAGGTCATGAGTCCCACCGTCACAGGGGAAACCTTCCCATTTTAAGACGCAGAGCAATTTTCCCAGAAACTCGTTCCTCTTAACCAGATCAGGGTGTGCGCTGTGGCTTTATTCATTAGCCCAACTGTTCCCATTACCAGGTTGGTTTCATTTGTTAGAAAAGAAGAGAATAAGCCATGCCATCATCACGCCCACTGGCTCCACTATTCTTATAATTGCTAAAGCTTCCCAGAAATTATTTCCACAGGATAGCATTGCTCCAATTGCATTCCTGCCCACAGAGCAAAGATTGAAGCCATTAACATGTTTCTACCATTACCCTACATCATTTGACCTGACATTGCAAATACACGCTGATAATCCTACAATTATAGAGGATGAAATATATGATCAGCAAATTCATAATTCACAACTTCTCCCATCAAGCTAAAACAACCACTGAGCTGCCTTATTAGCTGCATGACTGACAGTTGCTCTTGAATATTCAATGTTAATGGAGAAATCCACAAAACAGCTGAACCTTTAGAAGCTTCGCAAGCCGCTTATACAGATCACCCTGTTAGTTCTTCTGTGCTTCAGTTATATTATGTGATGTGTCAAGTATAAACCTTATCGAAAATCTCTCGACTGAAAGTTGCATTTAACTGCAATCCCAGTTTTACTACTGACTCACCAGGTGCCCTTAAACAAGTCACTTTACCTTCCTCTGCCTTGGTTTGCCTCTAAGGGGGCACTTCCATTTTGGTGCATGAGGACACATGGCGAGAACCTATTCTATAGGAACGTCTGGGTTTCAAAATTCTGATGTAGAAAACTATTGTAACCCAGGCCTTTTTCAATTGAAGGAAGCTCTGGAATGAGGGGCATAAGATGAAGGTGAAAGGTTATATAGACCATAGTACTATTACTAATCATTTCTATAGCACTACTAGACGTACACAGTGCTATACACATTATAAGCAATCTGAAGAATTATTTCTTTGTTGACAGGGTGGTGGATACATGTAATAGCATCCCAATGGCGGTGGCAGAAGTCTGGACCTAAACTCAAAAAAGTGTGGGACCAGCACGAAGGATCTCCGAGGGAGAAGCAGTCATTGCAGAGCTGCATGCAGGCTCATTTTCGAAAGAGGATGTCCATCTTTCGACATAAATCAGAACATGGACGTCCATCTCCCAGAGACGTCCAAATCGGTATAATTGAAACCCGATTTTGGACGTCTCCAACTGCAGTCCGTCGCAAGGACATCCAAATTTCAAGGGGGCATATCAGGGGCGTAGCGAAGGTGGGACTTGGGCATGCCTAACACTTGGATGTCTTTGACCCATAATTGAAAAAAGCAAGGACGTCAATGATGAACATTTGGATGTTTTCACACGGATGTGGTTTTATTACGAATAAGGAAGAAAAAGTTGCCCAAAATGACCAGATGACCACTGGAGAGAATCAGGAATGACCTCCTGTTACTCCCCCAGTGGTCAATAACCCCCTCCTACCCTCAAAAAAACATCTTTAAAAATATTTCGTGCCAGCCTCAGATTTCATACTCAGGTCCATAACAGCGCATGAAAGTCCCAGGAGCAGTTTTAGTGGGTACTGCAGTGCACTTCAGACAGGCGGACCCAGGCCCATATCCCCCTACCTGTTACATTTGTGGAGGAAACAGCGAGCTCTCCAAAACCCACCACAAACCCACTGTACCCACATATAGGTGCCCCCCTTCACCGTAAGGGCTATGGTAGTGGTGTACAGTTGTGGGTAGTGGGTTTTGGGGGGCTCAGCACACAGGTAAGTGAGCTATGTTCCTGGGAACATTTTATGAAGTCTACATGCAGTGCCCCCTAGGGTGCCCGGTTGGTGTCCTGGCATGTCAGGGGGACCAGTGCACTAGAAATGCTGGCTCCTCCCACGTCCAAATGGCTTGCATTTGGACGTTTTTGACCTGAACGTCTTTGGTTTTGAAAATCGCCGAACGTCAAAGACGTACATGTCTAGGGATGTCCAAATTTAAGGACGTCCTTGGATTTGGATGTCTCCGACAGTATTTTTGAAATGAAAGATGGACGTCCATCTTTTTTCGAAAAAAAACAGTTTTCCCCGCCCCTGGATTTGGACGTTTTACAAAGACGTCCAAATCCAAACATAGACGTTTCTTTCGAAAATGCCCCTCATGGTCTTCCATCATTTTTCTATGCTTTTGTGCTTAGTTCTAGTCCCAGCTCTGTCACAGAATTCCCATGTTTCTTTAGATAAATCAGTTTGGTGACATTTTCAGTAAAGTGTTTAACTGCAAAGGTGTACACACTCGATACCCGAACAAAGTCAGCCAAGTTTCAGAAGACCCCCTGGGTATTAAGTTTGAGAACCAGAGTATTATGCAGTTAAATATACATACTTATTTATTTATTTATTATATTTGTACCCGCACTTTCCCACTAAAAGCAGGCTCAATGTGGCTTACATAGTAATAGGTAACACAGAATTTTGTTATGTAAAGTAGGAAATTAAGTATAACAGAAGGATGGATGGGTAGTACACCTAGGTGATTAAAAAGAGGATGTGTAGATAAGGGCATTGGTAACCCGCTGGAATTAGGGATGCAGTGCCCCCCCCCCCCCCCCCCCCCGACAGGCTGTTTTGAAAGGACAGTTTGTTACTCAGATAATTACCCTCTTAATGTAAATGTGAGCCTCCTCACTAATTTACATTTCTTCCTGATTGCAAGTTCACCTGAGATGTTTCTGGGTCAAAAAAAGTTCCATCTGGGACAGGCTGTCTGGCAGCAAACCACATATCAAAGAGAAAAAGCTGGTGTTAACTTTCCTCTTCTATGTGGCAGTAATGGAGAGGTCCCTTATGTTGGGAGCCAAAAGTGACTGAGCCATGGACAAAAAGAGAGACATCTGAGGAAAGGGGGAGTAGGAGGAGTAGGCTCTTGAACAACACTAGTAGGCGACGTGCAGAACAAAAGTAAAATAAGTGTAGAACGTTAAATGTGTGATAAACATAAATTCCATGTTTTATTTATTTATTTCACTGTATTTTGAGTTTTTTCTGCTAATTTTTAGATGTCATCCTTCTTTGATTGGTAATATACACCACCTTTATCGTATGTTATATATAATCTAATATTTTTTAATAATTTAATAATTTAAGTATTTATTATATATTTGAAAACTATATATGTATATATGTTTGAGTATATGTATTTTTACATGTATGGATTTTATATGTATGTGTATATATATATTATAGCATTTCTGCAATACTAATAATAATTTTTTTATAAAAAACTTTTTTTTTATAAAAAATGTTTTTATTAATTTTTTAATTTTACATGGAATTTATGTTTATCACACATTTAACATTCTACACTTATTTTACTTTTGTTCTGCATGTTTGTTATATTACCATTGTTTGGTTTTATTTCATAGACTCCTGAAGAAGGCGTCTGTAGCGCCGAAACACGGCTGTGTTGAGTCGAGTGTATATTTAAATAAAGAGATTGTTCCTAATCTGCGTCGCCTACTAGTGTTGTTCAAGAGCCTACTCCTCCTACTCTCCCTTTCCTCAGATTCTACTTTTCGTAGGAATTTGTGTACCTCCACCCTTGTGGTGGTTTGGCTTGCTTGCAAAAAGAGAGACAGACAGACAGACATCCACAGGAGCACCACTGGCCCGGAAATGGTTAAAAGCCCATTTATAATATAATTTCAGCTTTTTTTGTTGTTTTAATGATCTGATGTTTTAGTTATGTTCTTAGTGTATATTGTTTAATTTTATTATGTATGTACTATCTAGGTCTACTTTTTTATTCCAATCTTATTTTGTGAGCTCATAAAACCTATGGGAGTTGGTTGTGGCCCAGTTATGATGAGCAGTTCCAGAAGAGTCTGACTCGAGGAAAATCTGATGTGTGGGGTGTATGAGATGTGGTATGTGGTTAGCCAAGGTGACCCCATTGCGATTGTAGCCCTTTCATTTGAGGGCCTCTTCTAGGTCTATCCCAGCAGTTGGGGGGGCATTGACTTTTTCCACTGGCTCTTCAGGGAGACAGTTTAACTCTCCCACTTTCCTTGGGCCTGTTGGGGCATTTGGGAGTTCAACCGCTTCACGCGGAGAAGCCAATCGCAATCTGTGTTTCCAATACAATGCTGGGTGCTGCAATCACGCTACTGTCAGTTCCGGCATCCATGCAGTCAGTGTGCAGGAGCCCATCCGGCCTTTTGTTGTATTGGGTTTGGACTAGATGGATGGGGACAACTGTCTTAAGCAGGTGGGTTCCCCAGTCAGTGGATCTTTTAATCAAGGCTCATAAGTAATGCCACACTGGGAAAAGACCAAGGGTCCATCGAGCTCCTTCACCCATTAATTTGTTTTCTCAACAGGAGTGGCTCTGTATTTATGCTGACTCAGGGGATGCTCATTTGTTATGGGCAGGGTGTTTCCGTGGTCTTCATTACACTGTTTGATGGTCCTCCTTTGTTGCACAGATCCGACAATGCATCTGTTATGACTGGAGATGTGTGAGCCCTTGTGCCCCGACTGAGCACGGTGAAGATGGAGAGATGCCGTACTCGGTCAGGCAGCCAGACAACCCCTAGCTTCACCTGGGAAGCGACCACCGTTCACCGAGAGTTGAGCCCTCAGCTGCAGGTGGCCACCAGGACTTCTGGAACCGGCGGGGTTGCACAGCCGCTGACCAGGATGGCAGGAATACAGACACAGTCCAGCACCAGAACTCCAAATAGGCAAGAATAGTCAAAAATCAGTCCAGGGTCAGAGCAGGCAGCAAACAAGCAAAATCCAAGAAGTAGCCAAGGTCCGGTACACAGAAAATCAGGAACAGGAGATAGCCGGCAAACAGCACTCCAACAGCAACTCCTCAAAACAATTGAGGCCGAAGCAAAGAAGGCCTGGAGGCAGTGCTTTAAATAGTGAAGCAATCAGAGCAAACCAAACTCAGGTGCATCCAACATGGCAGCCCCCATAGGAGATCCTCCCACGACCAGATATGGAGTTCCTTCCTGTTCTCGTTTAGACAAGATGGCTGCCCCCTCCTGAGCTAGCCAAGATGGCTGCTGCTCTTGTTCCAAGCCGGATGACGGCTGCCGGGTTAGGAAACAGAAACCGACCCATCCCCGGAGAAGTGTAGCAGAGCGTAACAGCATCTTTGGTGGTGGCTCATCCACAGGTGGTCAAGGAGAAGTTGCAGAAGGAGCTCCAGCTTAGACATATTGCAAAGCATCTCCCAGATCATCTTTTGGTCGGTTTTGTTGTTTCTCCACTGGGTGTTATTCTGTAGAAGGATACTGGCAGCTTTCACATGATCCCTAATATATCATACAGAAGGATGTAGTGTTAATTCTTTTATCAACCTTCAACCATATTTGGTGCAGATTATGTTGTTTGATGAGGCAGTCACTTTATTGATTCAACTGGGTCCTGGTGCACTTATGGGAAGTGGCATTTTGCTTATTACCTGCACACCACAACGTCTTTCACTTGCTTGAATTTCAATTTGAGGCTTTATACTATTTCAATAAATGCATGATGATGGGGTTTTCAGTTTCTTGTGCTTACTTTGAGGCTTTCTTTTTTGAGAGGGGGGCTCGGTGAATTCCCTTCAGTATTTCCGCCTCATGTCTGCCTTTTGTTGTGCGACAGCAGTGCTGGGGATTCCCTTAGCGGAGGAGAAGTCGGAGGAGCCTACCAGTTATTTAGTCTTTTTGAGGATTGAGTTGGATTCAGTTAAAATGCAATCTAGACTCCCTGTTGTAAAAGTGAATTTCTTGAAAGAGACCTACAGTAGTAGCTCAGGAGCTTACAAGAAATTCAGTCCTTTGTTGAACATTTTAATTTTGCAGGCAGAATTCTTTCCAGATGTCTTCTGCTGTTGTCCAAAGGGCTCCACTGCAAATATTTTAAGGTCTGGCTTACCTGGTTGGTTCAGGAGGATTTAATGCTGTGCTATCCGGAGATGGGAAGGCGGTAGAACTAGAGGGCATGATACGAGATTGAAGGGGGGCAGACTCAAGAAAAATGTCAGGAAGTATTTTTTTCACGGAGAGAGTGGTGGATGCTTGGAATGCTCTCCCACGGGAGGTGGTGGAGAGGAAAACAGTAACGGAATTCAAACATGCGTGGGATAAACATAAAGGAATCCTGTTCCGAGGGAATGGATCCTCAGAAGCTTAGCTGAGATTAGGTGGCAGAGCCGGTGGTGGGAGGCGGGGCTGGTGGTTGGGAGGCGAGGATATTGCTGGGCAGACTTATACGGTCTGTGCCAGAGCCGGTGGTTGGGAGGCAGGGATGGTGCTGAGCAGACTTGTACGGTCTTGTGCCCTGAAAGTGACAGATACAGATCAAGGTAAGGTATACACAAAAAATAGCACATGTGAGTTTATCTTGTTGGGCAGACTTGATGGACCGTGCAGGTCGTTTTCTGCCGTCATCTACTATGTTTTATTCCTTTTAGAAATCTTTTAACGGTGTGTGTCTGTGACAACAGCCTTCTGTTTCAAATGTTGACTCTGGTGAGATGGGGTTTTGGGGCTTATTTTTGGTGGAGGGCCAGGGGTTGGTGCCAGAATATAGCCATTTTAGAATTGTTCCCAGTGTGGGTACATGCAATTAGTTTTCAGCCCTCTGGTTGTCCGTTGTTGGTGGAGTTGCTTCACCTGAGTGTTCTGCGTTGTTTACATCTGAATGTGTCTTTGTCTGCACAGAATGTACCTGGTGTTGACAATGAGCTCACTGACGCCTTGGCTCGCTTCCAGGCACAGGTTGCAGCTGTGAACTTGCTAAGTACAAAGATGCCAGACACCTTATGGATCAGCTTCAGGGAGATCTTTTGCAACGTGTATTAGCACCTAGTACTTGAAAGAAATATGGTGCTGGTTGGAGGCATTTTCTACAATGTTCCTTCCCAATTTCAGAGCAGCTAGTGGTGGGCTTCATTGCTTTTGCTATATCTAAATGATGGTCCTGTGTCATGGTTACACAGACGTTAGCCTGTGTTGACTTTCTGTCCAAGTTGACAGATTTGGTGGACCCTACAGCACACTTTTTGCTGCGGAAACTGATGCGTGGGTATTCTCGTTATTATTATTATTATTAGCATTTGTATAGCGCTACCAGATGCACGCAGCACTGAACACCTGATACAAAGAGACAGTCCCTGCTCAAAAAAGTTTACAATCTAAATAATACAGACAGACAAGACAATTACGGGTGAGGGAAGTAATGGGTGAGAAGGGAGGAAGGGACAAGGGGAGGGCAATTGTGGCTAGCAGCCAAAAAGCAGCAGTGAAAAGGTGGGTTTTCAGCATAGATTTGAAAACAGGTAGAGATGGAGCTAGACGTATAGGTCCAGGAAGTCTATTCCAGGCATAAGGTGCTGCGAGAGAAAAGGAGCGAAGCCTGGAGTTAGCAGTGGAGGAGAAGGGGGACGACAAGAGAGATTTGTCCAGTGAGCGGAGTTTACGGGGAGGAATGTAGGGAGAGATGAGAGCGGAGAGGTAATGGGGGGCTGCAGAGTGGATGCATTTAAAGGTCAGTACGAGAAGTTTAAACTGGACTCGTATATCACCCCGTTTGGTGCTCTTACTTATATTGTATGATAGAGTGATGGTGCTGTTTGGAGCTTTGCCTAATATTTATTACTCCGATTTTGAAGTCGTAGGGGCTGATATTCAGAAGGAAGTTAGACCAGCTAATTCCTGCTGTCGGCGATGAGCCCAGATATTCAATGCTGGGCCATTTTCGGTAACCGGCATTGAATATCCAGTTTATTTTTGGCTGGTTTAAAGATAACTGGCTACGTTGATATTCAGACTTAGCTGGTTATCTTTAAACTGGCCAAAGATATCTCACATTTTCACATGGCCAAATATGGCCGCTAAACCAGTTTTAAAAATAGGCGGATAACCAGTTATATCGGTTGATAAAACTGGCCAGCTGGTAACTGGGGATATTCAGTGGGGGGCAGCTGGTTATCCCCTGCTGAATATCGGCGGATAGCTAGTTAAGTGTTCTTTAACTGGTCAGCAGCTATTCTTGCCAGTTAAGTAGTGCTGAATACCGGGGGGTGGGGGGGGATATTGTTTAAATTGGTATTTTCTGTGGTGATTTTACTGCTTACTGAGTAGGGGGGTTGGAGGCCTCTTCTCAACATGAGTTGAGTCGAATGTCTGTGTTGGAAGATGTCTTGTTAGGGGAGCACAGCCTTTGTTTGCATATTTGCCCAGGAGAATAGAGGAATATGGGTCACTTTGCGAAGGTGTCGCCAGTTTGTGCCCTGTCCAGTGCATTGTACCTATCAGCATACTTGCATTCGGCCTACAGGGGGACTTTACTGGTTATTGCATGAAAGTGGTGCTCTTTTGATGAGCTACCAGTTGTTGCAATCCTTAAGAGGAGTCTGGTTGCCTTAGTATGTAATCCTGTGGAGTGCGGCACTCATTCCTTCAGGACTGAGGCTGCCTCTTACGCAGCTAATGAAGAGGGTTCCCCTGACTTCATCTGTCATCTGTTGCTACTGGGGAAGTAGCGCTCATTAATATCTTTTTTTCTGCCAGTTTTATTTCATATTCTTTGCCTACTGACATCTGTGTTTGGCTGTATGGACACTCTTAAATGTTAGCCTCACAAACATGCACTGAAGTCTCAATGAGGAGCCATTTTGGGACTGGTAGAGCATAGCATGAGGATTCAGTGCTTGGGTCTCTGCGGCATGTGTTGGGAACAGTTTCTTTTGACTCTTACAGGCAAGCGTTTTTCCTCATCGGTTCTGACTCTGATTCATCTGGGTGGTAATGACTTATATAGCATTAAAGAGGATGCTTTGATTCACTGGATAAAGCAGAACTTGTTATTGGTTGCATGTTCTTTCTCCATACCCATTTTGTTTTGTCCCGTGTGATTCCCTGCAGAGATTGGAAGAGAGCTAGGAATTTGGTAGCTACTGAGCAGCTTAAAAGATGAGTGAATGCTGAAGTGTCTACATTTTTATCTGCTCTTGGGGAGTTGGGTTTCACTCATGACTTACTTACAGCTGATTGCTCTGGACGTTGGGTTGGACATTTTTCTGGGCACTATGCAAGATCTTTTGGAAGTTTGTGTATGAGATGGTTTGGCTGCAGCTTCTGTCCTGGGGGAGCGATGACAAGCGCCAATCTGTCACCGCTTCTGGTGAATAAAGTAGGTATTGGGCCCAGATGTGGTTGGTACATTGGGAATTTCTGGGATAACTGAGGATGGAATGCCTCACTCGTAGGCGACATCGCCATGAGTTGAGACATATCACCGTGAGTCACACTGATGTATGTTGTTGCAAATTTTATGTAACCATCGGTGAGCTGGTTTGGGTTGGGAAGCTGAACTGGGTTTTATCAGTTGTATTTGGTGATTTAATTGCGATTTGTATTCTAATCTTATGGACTTAATTGAGACAAAGCTGTGACCAAAATTATTTTGCCACTATTAGCTGGTGCAGAGTGTTGATTTAGGCTTGATTTGCGAATGAATGTTTACTGCAAGAGGCAAGCTGCAAATGCTGATGTTAAATCATGAGTAATGATTCTGTACTATGAAATGGTCTAAAGCCATGTTGTATAAATTGCAAACAGTCATACGAAAAGAGATAATCAGTTGATCAGAAATTGCAAATTCAAGTAATTTAGCCACCCAAGGTATAGTAGCTACAAGTTGATAGTTATCAACTATATTTAAATATGCTTCTAGAGAGGAAAAAGCCCCTCGTCTACAGTGATTGATAAATCATTTGGGATTTGTTTTAATAAAAATATGGACATGTATTGAGGGAACAGGATTTATTGGAGAGTTTATTCAAGGTTATGGAACCCCATTTGGTGGAATCAATTTAAACTCATTCCAAGTCCTGTCCCCTGGTATCTCATCCAATAAGTGCAATGACATTTCTGTAATTGCATTAGTTGAATTAATTGAGGTAAAAGTTTGCCTAATCATATTAACTTTAGATTGAAAAAAGATAGCTGTAAGTTGAAGGGTTTCAGGAATTGAAAGAACAGAAACTGAACTCGTCAGGGTTAAATATATCTTAAAAAGTGATTTAAATGAATTGTCTGAGGATCTTCTAATCTGATCAAAATAAGATTTATTCACTTCATTTGTAGCCAAT
This sequence comes from Microcaecilia unicolor, assembly GCF_901765095.1. NCBI lineage: Eukaryota > Metazoa > Chordata > Amphibia > Gymnophiona > Siphonopidae > Microcaecilia > Microcaecilia unicolor. The sequence continues at coordinate 660,886,262 of NC_044032.1, forward strand.
TTATATTGTTTAATTAATTTCTTCCTTTTGTATTCTCTGCTTCCTTTCTCATTTTCTACATTCTTTTAACAGTGCTAATTTATTTAACATAGTACATAAGTAATGCCATACTGGGAAAAGACCAAGGGTCCATCGAGCCCAGCATCCTGTCCACGACAGCGGCCAATCCAGGCCAAGGGCACCTGGCAAGCTTCCCAAACGTACAAACATTCTATACATGTTATTCCTGGAATTTTGGATTTTTCCAAGTCCGTTTAGTAGCGGTTTATGGACTTGTCCTTTAGGAAACCGTCCAACCCCTTTTTAAACTCTGCTAAGCTAACCGCCTTCACCACTTTCTCCGGCAACGAATTCCAGAGTTTAATTACACGTTGGGTGAAGAAAAATTTTCTCCGATTTGTTTTAAATTTACTACATTGTAGTTTCATCGCATGCCCCCTAGTCCTAGTATTTTTGGAAAGCGTGAATAGAAGCTTCACATCCACCTGTTCCACTCCACTCATTATTTTATATACCTCTATCATGTCTCCCCCTCAGCCGTCTCTTCTCCAAGCTGTATAGCCCTAGCCTCCTTAGTCTTTCTTCATAGGGAAGTCGTCCCATCCCCGCTATCATTTTAGTCGCCCTTCGCTGCACCATTTCCAATTCTACTATATCTTTCTTGAGATGCGGCGACCAGAATTGAACACAATACTCTGGAATTCGTTGCCGGAGAAAGTGGTGAAGGCGGTTAGCTTAGCAGAGTTTAAAAAGGGGTTGGACGGTTTCCTAAAGGACAAGTCCATAAACCGCTACTAAACGGACTTGGAAAAATCCAAAATTCCAGGAATAACATGTATAGAATGTTTGTACATTTGGGAAGCTTGCCAGGTGCCCTTGGCCTGGATTGGCCACTGTCGTGGACAGGATGCTGGGCTCGATGGACCCTTGGTCTTTTCCCAGTATGGCATTACTTATGTACTTATGTACTTATGATACAACGGCATTATAACATCCTCACACCTGTTTTCCATACCTTTCCTAATAATACCCAACATTCTATTCGTTTTCTTAGCCGCAGCAGCACACTGAGCAGAAGGTTTCAGTGTGTTATCGACGACGACACCCAGATCCCTTTCTTGGTCCGTAACTCCTAACGTGGAACCTTGCATGACGTAGCTATAATTCTGGTTCTTTTTTCCCACATGCATCACCTTGCACTTGCTCACATTAAACATCATCTGCCATTTAGCCGCCCAGTCTCCCAGTCTCGTAAGGTCCTCTTGTAATTTTTCACAATCCTGTCGTGATTTAACGACTTTGAATAACTTTGTGTCATCAGCAAATTTAATTACCTCGCTAGTTACTCCCATCTCTAAATCATTTATAAATATATTAAAAAGCAGCGGTCCTAGCACGGACCCCTGAGGAACCCCACTAACTACCCTTCTCCATTGTGAATACTGCCCATTTAACCCCACTCTCTGTTTCCTATCCTTCAACCAGTTTTTAATCCACAATAGGACATTTCCTCCTATCCCATGACCCTCCAATTTCCTCTGTAGCCTTTCATGAGGTACCTTGTCAAACGCCTTTTGAAAATCCAGATACACAATATCAACCGACTCCCCTTTGTCCACATGTTTGTTCACTCCTTCAAAGAATTGAAGTAAATTGGTCAGGCAAGATTTCCCCACACAAAAGCCATGCTGACTTGGTCTCAGTAATCCATGTCCTCGGATGTGCTCTGTAATTTTGTTTTTAATAATAGCCTCTACCATTTTCCCAGGCACCGACGTCAGACTCACCGGTCTATAATTTCCCGGATCTCCCCTGGAGCCTTTTTTAAAAATTGGCGTTACATTGGCCACCCTCCAATCTTCCGGTACCACGCTCGATTTTAAGGATAAGTTGCATATCACTAGCAGTAGCTCCGCAAACTCGTTTTTCAGTTCTATCAGTACTCTAGGATGAATACCATCCGGTCCAGGAGATTTGCTACTCTTCAGTTTGCCGAACTGCCCCATTACGTCCTCCAGGTTTACCGTGAAGTCAGTAAGTTTCTCCGACTCGTCCGCTTGAAATATAAGCATTCCAACTCTGAAGCATAGAAGTTGGATTAGATTCTAGGCCAGAAAATCTGGTCTTTCCTTTACTCCCAACCACGATTCACGTGTAATGGAGAGAATGGGCTCTTATGTGCACACTCTCAACACTAGCCCTCCCGTCTCTAGCACTTTCTTTTCATTATTCTGCACAGCGACCTCCAAACGCACTATCCTGCTTATATTCGAAAGAGAAAAACGCCTATATTGAGACCCAAATTGGGAGATGGGCATCTTTCTCCCGTGGGTGCCCAAATCGGTATAATCGAAAGCTGATTTTGGGCGTTTCCAACTGCGATCCGTCGCGGAAACGGGTAAAGTTGACGGCGGTGTGTTGGAGGTGTGGTGAAGGCGGAACTGGGGCGTGGTTATTGGCCAAGGAGAGATGGGTGTCTTTAGCTGATAATCGAAAAAAAAGGCGTTTTTACCATGATTTTGGGTCACTTTTTTTGGACCCTTTTTTTTCACGAACAAGTCCCAAAAAAGTGCCCCAACTGCCCAGATGACCCTGGGTGTAGGGTATTGGGCTCCATGATTCCACTAGCTTGTGGCAAATGCTCACGATGTTGGTAGTTGGTAGGCTCTACTCCCATGGTGCTTTACCCCCTGCTTACTGGGTCAAAGTGTGCCCTGTTTTGTTTCCGGTAGTCCATGAGGTAGTGGCCATTTTTGTAAGCCAGTTTTAGATCCCTTTCACGTGTTAGCCAAGTTACAGAACTTAGTTCTTACCTTGGATGTGGCTGCAAGAGGGCATTGTACACCATTCTGCCAGCTCTGACCTACTGCTAATCTCAGTACCAGGGAGACTCTTTGCCAGTGGGGCACAACCTCTGATCTGCAGTTAACTGTGAGTAAGCGTGCTTATTCCAATAAAGGACGTTTTCGGAGAGATTAGTCTTCAGGTGTCAACTGGTGTGCCAATGTTATATAGCAGCAACAAGTCCTAGAGGCCTGCGTGTATGCAGGTCCCTGGAGCACTTTTAGTGGGTACCACAGTGCACTTCAGCCAGGTGGACCCAGGCCCATCCCCCCCTATCTGTAACACTTGTGCTGGTAAATGGGAGGTCTCAAAAACCCACTGTACCCACATGTAGGTGCCCCCTTCACCCCTAAGAGCTATGGTAGTGTTGTACATTTGTGGGTAATGGGTTTTGGGGGAGGAGGTTGGGGGCTCAGCACCCGTGGTAGGGGAGCTATGCATGTGGGAGCGTTGTCTGAAGTCTACCGCACTGACCTCTAGGGTGCCCAGTTGGTGTCCTGGTATGTCAGGGGGGCGAGTGTATTACGAATCGTGGCCCCTCCCATGACCAAATGGCTCAGATTAGGACGTTTTTGATCCAGGCGTTTTTAGTTTCCATTATCGCTAAAAAAAACAAACGCCTAGCTGGAAAACGTCCATTTTTTCGAAAATACGGTCTGTCTCGCCTCTTCACGTACCCGTTTTCGGACATAGACACCCATGGAGATAGGCGTTCGCGTTTGATTATGTCCCTCCACATATTTTGCACTGTGACCCTCACGTGCACGGCTTGAATATTATCATCATATTCAGAAATTAGCATATTCTCTCCATTACACATTTTTATTACATATTTTTCACGTTTTCACCAGATTTATTCATAGACTTAATTCCTCTTTCATTACCTTTATGGCAAATTTGCATATTTTTCTTTTCCCTTCACCATTTTTGTCACCTTTTTTCACTTGATGCAAACACAATTTTTCCTTTTTTCCAGCATTATTTGACATATTTCTTGATTAACACTTTATATCGTTCATTCTTTCATCGCTATATGTACATTGTCTGAGAGATGTGCGATCTCTATCTCTTGCAGCGTAATGGAATGTCTTCAGATGAAAATCAATTTCTTTTCATTATAGACAACCTATGTTTAGTACCCTTTTGAATCATCCACTACTACATTTGGCTGCTATAACAAATATACAGGTTAGTTCTCCTATCTTGGGCACTATTTGCATATGGTCATCTTTCTATTTTAAAACTATATTCATCATATATATACAATTCTTAATCATAAGTAACATGGAGGGGCATAATTGAACAGAAACGCCTATCTCCATGGGCGTTTATCTCCGAGAACGGGTCTGTGAAGGGGCGGACCGAATCGTATTTTCGAAAAAACATGGACGTTTATCTTTTTTTGAGCTGGGCGTTTTTGTTTTTCAGCGATAATGGAAACCGAAAACGCCCAGCTCAAAAATGAATAACTCCAAGACATTTATTCGTGGGAGGGGCCAGGATTCGTACTGCACCGGTCCACCTCACATGCCAGGACACCAACCGGGCACCCTAGGGGGCACTTTTACAAAAAAAAAAAAAAAAAGGTAAAACAGCTCCCAGGTGCATAGCACCCTTCCCTTGGGTGTTGAGCCCCCAAAATCCCCCTCAAAACCCACTGCCCACAAGTCTACACCATTACTATAGCCCTAAGGGGTGAAGGGGGGCACCTACACGTGGGTACAGTGGGTTTGGAGGGCGGTTTGGAGAGCTCCCATTTACCAGCACAAGTGTAACAGGTGGGGGGGGGGGGGGGGGATGAGCCTGGGTCCACCTGCCTGAAGTCCACTGCTCCAGTGACCTGCATACTGCTGCCAGGGAGGTGGGTATGACATTTGAGGGTGAGAATAAAAAGTTGTGAAACGGCATATTTTGTGGTGGGAGGGGGTTCGTGACCACTGGGGGAGTCAGGGGAGGTCATCCCCGATTCCCTCCAGTGGTCATCTGGTCATTTAGGGCACTTTTTGGGGCCTTATTCGTGGAAAAACAGGGACCAGGAAAAGTGCCCTAAATTCTCGCTAAAAACGCATATTTTTTTTCCATTATCGGCGAAAGGCGCCCATCTCTGATCGGCAGATAACCACGCCCCAGTTCCGCCTTCACCACGCCTTCGACACGCCCCCATCAACGTTGTCCTCATCCGCGACGGAGTGCAGTTGAAAACGTCCAAATTCGGCTTTTGATTATACCGCTTTATTCGTTTTTGGGAGATAAACGTCTATCTCCCGATTTGGGTCACAATATAGGCGTTTTTCTCTTTTGATTATAAGCAGGATAGTAACATAGATGATGGCAGAAAAAGATCTGCATGGTCCATCTAGTCTGCCCACGATAAACTCATATGTGTATACCTTACCTTGATTTGTACCTGTCTTTTCCAGGGCACAGACCGTATAAGTCTGTCCAGCAGTATTTCCTGCCTCCCAACCACCAGTCCCGCCTCCCATCACCGGCTCTGGCACAGACCCCGTATAAGTCTGCCCTCCCCTATCCTAGCCTCTCAACCACCAACCCCTCTTCCCCCCGCCACCCAATTTCAGCTAAGCTTCTGTGGATCCATTTCTTCCATGAAGGGAGAGAGGAAGGGCCCTCCAACGCTTCAAACATTCTGTAGTATTTTCTAATAAGCAGGAAATATTTAAATGGTATAAGGACCCTACTTTCATTGCCAGCTGTATGCCCAAATAAGTGAAAGACTCCCGTGCCCACCTAAAAGAGAACGCCCCTCCCCAATCCCGTACATATGTATTGCCATACTGGGAAAGACCAAAGGTCCATCAAGCCCAGCATCCTGTTTCCAACAGTGGCCAATCTAGGTCACAAATACCTGGCAAGATCCCAAAAAAGTACAACACATTTTATGCTGCTTATCCTAGAAATAAGCAGTGGATTTTCCCAAGTCCATTGGCTACCAATCAAAGAACGTATCACTTTCAAAATCTACACGACTGTTCATAAAATTATTTACGGCGAGGCACCTGGATACTTGACAGACCTTACTGACCTGCCAACCAGAAACACCACAAAATCTACACGATCATACCTAAACCTCCACTACCCAAGCAACAAAGGACTCAAATATAAATCTACCTATGCATCCAGCTTTTCCTACTTAAGAGCACAACTATGGAACGCGCTGCCAAAAATAATAAAAACTATGCCAGACCACCTTAATTTCCGGAAATCACTAAAAACAATCCTATTCAAAAGAGCATACCCCACCGACCCAACATAAAAATACATGGACACCTGCAACACAATGCAACCAAAGAAGGTAAAGGACATTACCTGACTCTTCCTCCCTCCCCTCCCTCTCTAAGGTCCCCCCAATTGTACCTACCATACACGTACCTTATTTACTACAATATCACCTTGTATTCATTCATACCATGTATTTGTTCAGACCAGAATCGGCTAACGCTGTTAACGGTAATATGTAAGCCACATTGAGCCTGCAAAAAGGTGGGAAAATGTGGGATACAAATGCAATAAATAAAATAACAGTCTATGCACTTTTCCTTTAGGAAGCCATCCAAACCTTTTTAAAACCCCGTTAAGCTAACAACTTTTACTACATTCTCTGGCAACGAATTCCAGAGTTTGACAGGTTGAGTGAAGAAATAAGTATGTATTATATGCAATGAATACACTTTCTCTTTATATGTTAAATTCTATTCAATTTCACATTTAATAATTTCCTAAACTCCTTGTTTTAATGTTTTAATATCTTTTTAGCATTTCTACTACTACTATTTATCATTTCTATAGCACTACAAGGCATACACAGCGCTTTACACCATACACAAAATGACAGTCCCTGCTCAAAGAGCTTACAATCTAGATAAGACAGGTAAACAGAGCGATTAAGGGTAAGGGAATAAATAGGTGAGGATAAAGGACAGGGCAAATGAGTAGTGGTTAGGGGTCAAAAGCAGTGGTAAAGAGGTGGGCTTTAAGTTTGGACTTGAAAACGGCCAAGGACAGGGCTAGACACACAGGCTCGGGAAGTCTATTCCAGGCATGAGGTGCAGCAAGACAAAAGGAACGGAGTCTAGAATTAGCAGTAGAGAAGAAGGGGACGGATAAGAGAGATTTATCTACAGAACGGAGTACCCGAGGGGGCTTAGGGAGAGACGAGAGTGGAGAGGTACTGGGGAGCGGCAGAGTGAATACACTTATAGGTCAATAAGAGAAGTTTGAATTGAATGTGGAAACAGATTGGGAGCCAGTGAAGTGACTTAAGGAGGGGGCTAATGTGAGCATAGCGACTTTGGCGGAAAATGAGTCACGCAGCAGAGTTTTGGACTAATTGAAGAGGAGAGAGATGGCTGAGGGAGGCCGGTGAGAAGCAGGTTACAATAATCAAGACGAGAGGTGATAAGAGTGTGGATAAGGGTTCTGGCAGAGTGCTCAGAGATGAAGGGACGGATTTAGCTAATCTTATAGAGAAAGAAATGACAGGTTTTGGCAATCTGTTGAATATGAGCAGAGAAGGAGAGAGAGGAGTCAAAGATGACCCCAAGGTTATAAGCTGATGAGACAGGGAGAATGCCATCCACAGAAATAGAGAAAGGGGGGAGAGGAGAGGTAGGTTTAGGGGGAAAGATGAGAAGCTTGGTTTTGGCCATGTTAAGTTTTAGATGATGTTAAGACATCCAGGCAGCGATATCAGATAGGCAGACTGAAACCTTGATCTGGATGCTGGTTGAGATTTCAGGGGTAGAGAGGTAAATTTGGGAGTCATCTTAATTGATTGTCATTTTAGTAATTTCTCTATTGTATTTATATTTGTATAAATATTTGTTGGTTTTACTTGTAAATTTTAGACTCCTGAGACTGGCACAATTGCCGAAACATGGTGCCCTGTCAAGTCTATTTAATTTTTCATGGAAGAAAGCCAATAATATTTTCTCCATCTCCTAAGCTTCATTGGAAGAATTTTGTTGGTCACACTACTCCCTTTCTTGGTTTGTACAATTCTGGAGACCACACCTTGACAAAGATATAAACAGGATGGAGTCGGTCCAGTGGGCGGCTATTAAAATGGTTTTCTATATCTCTGTGTTATGTTTCTATGTCAGTGGTCGTCATCATAATGCAAATGGGACAGGCTTAAAGATCTCAATATGAACACTTTGGAAGAGAGGTGGGAGAGGGAAGAATGCACAGAGACGAGTTTCTTTCAATTGAAAGGAAGGATAAAGGTGAAAAGGGATAGAAGTGGTATACAAAGCCAGAATTGTGCCCTTTACAAGACGCACCCTGGTGCCCCTGCCCCACCCAGTGTACCACAGCCAAAAGAATAGATGATGGAGAGTAACTTTACACCCTGCTTCAATGCGGAAACACAACCCTCTGTACAGCCCTTAGGGACAGACTCGGGAGTAATCTAAGGAAGCTCATCTTTACAGAAAGGGTAGTGGATGCCTGCAATGGCCTCCCAATGGAGGAGGGGGAGAGACAAACTCTATCTGATTAATATTGTTCTGCTATTTCACTTGGACTCTTGATGCTGTCGTCTTGGCTCGTGTTCTTAGCATCTGTTTATATTTCCTAATATACACCGTCATGATGAAATACATTAAATATATATAAATATAATCAAATCTGCACAAATAAATAAAAAAGGCTAGTGGAGATTTGTAGTTGGTATGGACAGGAAGACTGAATAAATAGGTCATATGGAGGGGCATAATCGAACAGGACGGCCACGCGAAGGGGCGGGGAAACCTGTATTATCGAAAAAAGATGGGCGTCCAAATCTCAACATTTAGGTCGACCTTAGAGATGGTCGACCTAAATGTTGAGATGGTCGTCCCCGGTTTTCAGCCATAATGGAAACCAAGGACGCCCATCTCAAAAATGACCAAATCCAAGCCCTTTGGTCGTGGGAGGAGCCAGAATTCATAGTGTACTGGTCCCCCTGACATGCCAGGACACCAACCGTGCACCCTAGGGGGCACTGCAGTGGACTTCAGAAATTGCTCCCAGGTGCATAGCTCCCTTACCTTGGGTGCTGAGCCCCCCCCCAAAAAAAACCCCAAAACCCACTCCCCACAACTGTACACCACTACCATAGCCCTAAGGGGTGAAGGGGGGCACCTACATGTGGGTACAGTGGGTTTTGGAGGGCTCCAATTTACCACCATAAGTGTAACAGGTCGGGGGATGGGCCTGGGTCCGCCTGCCTGAAGTGCACTGCAGTACCCACTAAAACTGCTCCAGGGACCTGCATACTGCTGTCATGGAGCTGGGTATAACATTTGAGGCTGGCAAAAAAAAAAAAAATAGTTTATTTTTAAGGGTGGGAGGGGGTTGGTGACCACTGGGGGAATAAGGGGAGATCATCCCCAATACCCTCCGGTGGTCATCTGGTCAGTTTGGGCACCTTTTCATGGCTTGGTCACAAGAAAAAATGGACCAAGTAAAGTCGGCCAAGTGCTCGTCAGGGTCGCCCTTCTTTTTCCATTATCGGCCGAGGATGCCCATCTCTTAATGATGCCCCAGTCCTGCCTTCGCTACGGTGCCAGCATGCCCCTGTGAACTTTGGTCATCCCCGCGATGTGAAGCAGTTGAGGAAGCCCAAAATTGGCTTTCGATTATGCCGATTTGTGCGACCCTGAGAGAAGGACGCCTATCTTCTAATTTGTGTCGGAAGACGGGCGCCCTTCTCTTTTGAAAATAAGCCTGATGGTCATTATCTGTTTTCATTTTCTGTTTCTGTGATGATAAGCTGATGTGTTTTACGGTGATTTTTACTTAAAACAAGACCCACTACAAAAATACCTGCTAACATTTTTAATTTTCTTAATTTTAGACTTCATTTCATCATCTTTGTCCATCTCACAAGCAGAAATAACACTTTCTTTTTGAACAAAAAACAGACAATATATGTGTCAATTAATAAATGAAGTAGTTATTTTTGTAGTGACCTTTCACTGTCCATCCTGACAGGAAAATGTTATAATATGTGGCATTATTTGGATGGTAATGAAAATCACCACGTACTAAATGAAATCATAAGTCATTGTTAGTAAGAAAGGTCATGCTGAGGAAATGTCACCTGAAAAGGATACGGAGCAACTGCCCCGCAGGCCTATTTGCCTGGGAGATGGATATGGTGAGCTTGACATTTTGAGAGGGGAGTGGAACATGCCAGTCTGTCCACATTTTGTGAAACTGGTATGATGTTATAGAGAAGTTGATGAAATCTAAGGAACAGACTATATCTTAGAAAAACCAAAAAGATATATATATATATATCTCATGCAAAATATTAAAGCTTAACAGTGATGTGAAATATAGGTGCTCGGTTTTCAAAGGTGGTCTCGGCCAATATAGCTCATAAGCACTTAATAAGCCGGTGACCCCTCATTCAATCATCACACCAACTATAATTAACAAATGTATATATAGGTAAATAAATCCTCCTTATCTGATTAAAGAGCTTGGTATACAGAAAGCATCAAATCGTTGCTTATTGTATAAAATACAGCCACTTTCAGAACATTCTCAATTACTGTGCCTGATTGAAGAGCTTGATAACACTTCAGCTGTTACATAGACAGTTTACCGAAACCACTAAAATATCAAATGTAATCCAATAATCAAAAAACTCTTTCTTAAAGTGGGACTGCAGCCACTAAACTGTGTCAAAAAAACTAAAGAATCCTCAAAATGTAAATTCCTGTTTGAACTAAAGTCTCTTCTATCAATCTAATATAAAGTGTTGATATCTTCATAGTATAACTAAGTTCAAGCAGCGCTCCACCATATCATGAAAAATTCGCTACGACTGTTGTTGCTGCTAAATCCAAAAACCGCTGCTGTATCCAAAACACTGCTACAGACACTAACAATCCAAACCACATCTTCAATATAGAAAATTTCAGTCTTGAAATATTCCAGAACATTGATCCCAATACTCTCTTGATCTCTACCAATTATTACCGATCTCCACATGATCCGGTGTTTTGCCATTTTTGTCTTCAAGAGATCAGATTTATACCTTCCAATGTTTCACCGTCGATATCTAAAAAGATCAATCTAAAACAGAAACAAACTTGTCATTATTGTAACCAATTCAAACTACCTTCAGAGCAGACTGGTTGAAAACTCCCTAAGCGGTCCCAAAACAATATCCAGAGGCTGAACGAAATACAGGAGCCACTTATAGAAACCAGCCTCCTGAAAACACCATCTCCACTCAAGACCAGCTTATCATCCAACCTCATCTACAGCAACCAACCTCCTGGAAACACCATCTCGAAGCAGAACCAGCTTATCATCCAACATCATTTGCAGCATAGGGTTTTGTTGTGGATTCTCATTGAGGTAATCTCAAGTTGAGGTGTTATGGACTCAGCAGTGGTTTCGGTGGTAAAGTGGGATTGATAGATTAATGCTAAGCCTCCGCCTCTCTTTTCCTTTCTGGTCCAGTGTGTGATTTTTGTATCCTGGAGGGCACAAGTCTAGGATTATAGGGTCCTTTTGGTCATGGATCCAGGTTTCATTGATGAAGAGTAGGTCAAGGTTTTCTGCCATGATCCAGTCTGTCAGTATAGTTCTTTTATTTACGGCGGATCTGGTGTTGATGTAACCACTTGGATTGTTTGGAATGGGTCTTCTGTATTTGGTGTACGGACTTTTGTTAGTTGTCGTTTCTTTGATAAGGTGAGTTTGTTTCGATCCTTCTTTCCATTCTGTTGTGGTTGTCTGCGTGTTGATGTTCCTCCTTTGTTTAAGGTGTTGTCAGTTTGATGAGGTGTGGTGTGTCTGATCAGTCTTTGATGACTATGTAATATGGGTATAATGTTACTTCCTGCAAGTGGGGTGGTTAGTGTTAAGTGGATCAGTGTTAAGGAGTAGATTGTTAGGAGTAATTTGAGGGTATTCATTTTTGGTTTCTGTTTGCTGTGGGCTAATAATAAGACCATGTTCTGATGATTGGTTGTGCGATAGGACTTTGTTCTTAGGTGTGGAATCTGGTGTTTTGGTATTGTGTTTTATTTCAGCTTGCCTTTCAGTTGTTGAGATCAGTATTGGATTCAGTTTCAGTGATAAGTCAGTGAACAGAGAAGATGGGGGGGGGGGGTGAGTATCTCTGAGTCAGGGTCCTCCTTTAATCTGTCTCATAGGAACTAGTTGCTTCCCTCTCTCCTTGCCCAGATAGTCTTCAGGCTCTCTGCAATTTGCTTCTCGCTGGTCTCCCGCTCAGCCATCTATCTCCTCTTCAATCTGTCCAAAACTCTGCTGCGCGTCTTATATTCCGCCAGAGTCGCTATACTCACATTAGCCCTCTCCTCAAGTAGCTTCACTGGCTCCCTATCCGCTTCCGCATACGGTTCAAACTTCTCCTTTTGACCTACAAGTGCATCCACTCCGCAGCTCCTCAGTACCTTTCCGCTCTCATCTCTCCCTACACTCCTCCCCGTGAACTCCGTTCGCTAGGTAAATGTCTCCTGTTGTCCCCCTTCTCCCCCACTGCTAACTCCCGGCTCCGTTCCTTCTATCTTGCTGCTCCCTATGCCTGGAATAGACTCCCTGAGCCAGTACGTCAGGCTCAGTCTCTGGCTGTCTTCAAGTCTAGGCTTAAAGCCCACCTCTTTGCTACTGCTTTCGACTCCTAACCATGACTCTCTTACTCAACACCCTCACTTATCACCCCTACCACTGCAATTTCCCCACCCCTAGCTGTCTGTTCGTCTGTCCAATTTAGATTGTAAGCTCTGTTGAGCAGGGACTGTCTTTTCATGTTAATTTGTACAGCACTGCGTAAGTCTAGTAGCGCTATAGAAATGTTTAATAGTAGTAGTAGTAGGCTCCTATTCTGGCTTTGGCTGGAGATAGAGGGAGGCAGGGGGAGGGGAAACTTTAGAGCACTTTCAAGGTAGTTGATAAGGACGTGTCAACATGTAACACTAGCACTCAAGTTGGAAGATTCCAGATTCAGAGTAATTTCAAGGAAAGGTACTTGAGAGACAATGGGATGTATTTGGCTTAATTACTCCTTTCCTAATAATACCTAACATTCTATTTGCTTTCTTAGCCGCAGCAGCACACTGAGCAGAAGGTTTCAACATATCATCAACGACGACACCTAGATCCCTCTCTTGGTCCGTGACTCCTAATGTGGAACCTTGTATGACGTAGCTGTCATTCGGGTTCCTCTTTCCCACATGCATCACTTTGCACTTGCTCACATTAAACGTCATCTGCCATTTAGACACCCAATCTCGTAAGGTCCTCTTGTAATTTTTCACAATTCTCCCGCGATTTAACGACTTTGAATAACTTTGTGTCATCAGCAAATTTAATTACCTCACTAGTTACTCCCATCTCTAGGTCATTTATAAATATGTTAAAAAGCAGCGGTCCCAGCACAGACTCCTGGGGAACCCCACTAACTACCCTTCTCCATTGAGAATACTGACCATTTAACCGTACTCTCTGTTTTCTATCTTTTAACCAGTTTTTAATCCACAATAGAACACTACCTCCTATCCCATGACTCCCCAATTTCCTCTGGAGTCTTTTATGAAGTACTTTGTCAAACGCCTTCTGAAAATCCAGATACACAATCTCAACCAGCTCACCTTTATCCACATGTTTGTTCACCCCTTCAAAGAAATGTAATAGATTGGTGAGGCAAGATTTCCCTTCACTAAATCCATGTTGACTTTGTCTCATTAATCCATGCTTTTGAATATGCTCTGCAATTTTGTTCTTAATAATAATCTCTACCATTTTGGCTGGCACCGACGTCAGACTCACCGGCCTATAATTTCCCAGATCCCCTCTGGAACCTTTTTTAAAAATCAGCGTTACATTGGCCACCCTCCAATCTTCCGGTACCACGCTCGATTTTAAGGATAAATTACATATTACTAACAATAGCTCTGCAAGCTCATTTTTCAGTTCTATCAGGAAATCCAATATGTTAGCATTTAACTTTCAAAAAGGAGACTATGATAAAATGAGAAGAACGGTGGAAAAAACCTCCTTAGACGAGCAGCTGCAAAGGTCTAAAATTTAAATCAGGCATGTAAATTTCTGACCCTTGCAGCTGCTCGTCTAAGGTTTTTTTAGAAAATAAATTTTAATATTACATAAATGTATGGAGATATCAGCAAAAATTAAAAAAGAATAAATTTCAACCCTAAAATTAAGGTAGGAAATTACCCTCAAACTTAGTCCACAATACTTTAAACAGAATACAAGGGAATAAGAAAAAAAAAAGGAAACTTTTGAATCAAATTGGGACAGGGAAGTGCTACAAACAGCCTTCGCCACAGTTACCCAGGGCTTTCGCTCCACCTACCCAGAGCTACCAGGTACTTCTTAGCCAGGATCAGGTGACCCTCAGGGGGAGGAATGCTGGCTTCGGCCTAACCCCTGGTAAGCCTTTTCTTGGTTGAGAGGTGCCCAGCTCTCCCACCGGTTGCCTTCTCAGGTGCCGTGGAGGACTTGCAGCTCATCTGCATATCCTCGGAGCCTTCGCCGGAGTGACACCCAGGTCCGTTCCGATCCACTCGGGGCCTCTGCTCAAGGTGCACAGTGCTCCTACCAGGTGCTGTGGAGGACTTGCAGCGTTCTGCATATCCTCACAGCTGCATCCGGGGTGACTCCCAAATCCACCCCGACCTTCCCAGGGCCTTCGCCACAGTTACCCAGGGCTTTCGCTCCACCTACCCAGAGCTACCAGGTACTTCTTAGCCAGGATCAGGTGACCCTCAGGGGGAGGAATGCTGGCTTCGGCCTAACCCCTGGTAAGCCTTTTCTTGGTTGAGAGGTGCCCAGCTCTCCCACCGGTTGCCTTCTCAGGTGCCGTGGAGGACTTGCAGCTCATCTGCATATCCTCGGAGCCTTCGCCGGAGTGACTCCCAGGTCCGTTCTGATCCACTCGGGGCCTCTGCTCAAGGTGCCGCTTTCCTTCTAATAAGTTCTGGGAGAAGAGGATATTTCTCTGGTAAGTGAACAAATTTTGCTTGTGCTTTCGGAACTTGAAGATTGGGGTTTAAAGGAGGAACTGTAAGTTAGTGATAGGCTGATATCCTTGATACTTTAGCAAGTTTTAAATTACGGAAAAACTCAAAAAACACTAGGATGGAGTCAGCAGTCCAGCAGCGAGAGGGGTGCTATCCAGTCTTTTGCATTGAGTGTCACATGTATGATTATCTCCCAATTAGTGAGGTGTCATATGTGTGTGCCCGATGCAAAGAGCTCCTAGCTCTCAGAGAACGTGTCCGTTCTCTTGAGGCTAGAGTAGCAGACTTGATGGAGCTGAGGGAGACAGAGAGGTACATAGAGGAGACCTACAGGGATGTTGTAGAGAAGTCCCACCTCCAGTCAGGTAGCCCCTGTGCTACCTTGGAGGAGGGAGGTCTCCTAGAAGGAGAGCATCACCCTGGTGAAGTAGGAAGTACTCCTGTAGCCAGGACCTGCCCACCAGGGGATGTATTATCCTTTCGCACCGAGGATATATCTCCAAATGTTGCCCGGGAGGGAAAGGTTAGGACAGCTGTTGTACTAGGTGATTCGATCATTAGGCATATAGATAGCTGGGTGGCTGGTGGACGTGAGGATCGCCTGGTGACTTGCCTGCCTGGTGCGAAGGTGGCGGACCTCACGCGTCACCTAGATAGGATTTTAGATAGTGCTGGGGAGGAGACGGCTGTCTTGGTACATGTGGGTACTAATGACATAGGAAAATGTGGGAGAGAGGTTCTGGAAGCAAAATTTAGGCTCTTAGGTAGAAAGCTGAAATCCAGATCCTCCAGGGTAGCATTTTCTGAAATGCTACCTGTGCCACGCGCAGGGCCCAAGAGACAGGCAGAGCTCCAGAGTCTCAATGCGTGGATGAGACGATGGTGCAGGGAGGAGGGCTTTAGATTTGTTAGGAACTGGGCAACATTCTGGGGAAGGGGGAGCCTATTCCGAAAGGATGGGCTCCATCTTAACCAGAGTGGGACCAGGCTGCTGGCATCGGCGTTTAAGAAGGAGATAGAGCAGCTTTTAAACTAGAAATGGGGGGAAGGCCGACAGTCGCTCAAAAGAGCATGGTTCGGGATAAGGTATCTTTCAAAGATATCACCATAACAGGGAAGATAGAGTATCCTGATAGTGAGGTTGCAAAAGAGATTGTAGTAGATCGGGTATCTTTAAATAACAATAAAAATCAGACAAAAGATTGCCAATTAATACTGTCAAGTACTAAGCATGATGTACTTAGGAACAACAAACATAGTTTGAAATGTCTATATGCGAATGCCAGGAGCCTAAGAAATAAGATGGGGGAGTTGGAATATATTGCACTAAATGAAAAATTAGATATAATAGGCATCTCTGAGACCTGGTGGAAGGAGGATAACCAGTGGGACACTGTCATACCGGGGTACAAATTATATCGTAGTGATAGGGTGAATCGGATTGGTGGAGGGGTAGCATTGTATATTAACGAGAGCCTTGAATCAAATAGATTGAAAATTCTGCAGGAAACAAAACACTCCTTGGAATCACTGTGGATTGAAATTCCATGTGCAAAGGGGAAAAGGATAGTGATAGGAGTGTACTACCGTCCGCCTGGCCAGGACGAACAGACGGATGCGGAAGTGTTAAAGGAAATCAGGGACGCAAACAAACTGGGCAACACAATAATAATGGGGGATTTCAATTACCCGCATATAGACTGGGTTAATGTAACATCTGTACACGCAAGGGACATAAGATTTCTTGATGAAATCAAGGACAGCTTCATGGAACAGCTAGTTCAGGAGCCGACAAGAGAAGGAAAAATACTAGACTTAGTCCTTAGTGGTGCTCATGATCTAGTGCAGGGGGTAACGATACGAGGGCCGCTTGATAACAGTGATCATAATATGATCGGTTTTGATATTGGCATTGAAGGAAGTGAAACTAGGAAATCAAGTACGCTAGCGTTTAACTATAGAAAAGGTGATTACGACAAAATGAGAAAAATGGTAAAAAAAAGACTGAAAGGAGCAGCTCGCAGAGTAAAAAACTTGCATCAGGCGTGGATGCTGTTTAAAAACACCATCCTGGAGGTTCAGGACAAATATATTCCACGTATTAGAAAAAAGGGAAAAAAGACTAAACGTCAGCCGGCGTGGCTAAACAGTAAGATAAAGGAAATCATTAGAGCCAAAAAACAATCCTTCAGAAAGTGGAGAAGAGAACCAACTGAAAGTAACAGGATAGATCATAAGGAATGCCAAGCCAAATGCAAAGCGGAGATAAGGAGGGCAAAAAAGGACTTTGAGAAGAAATTAGCGTTGGAAGCAAAAATACATAGTAAAAATTTTTTTAGATACATTAAAAGCAGGAAACCGGCCAAAGAGTCGGTTGGGCCGCTGGACGAAAATGGTGTTAAAGGGGCGATCAAGGAGGACAAAGCCGTAGCGGAGAAATTAAATGAATTCTTTGCTTCGGTCTTCACCGAGGAGGATTTGGGGGGGACACCGGTGTCGGAAAGAATATTTGAAGCGGGGGAGTCGGAGAAACTAAACAAATTCTCTGTAACCTTGGAGGATGTAATGGGTCAGTTCAGCAAGCTGAAGAGTAGTAAATCACCGGGACCTGATGGTATTCATCCCAGAGTATTAATAAAACTAAAAAATGAACTTGCGGAGCTACTGTTAGAAATATGCAATCTGTCCCTAAAATCGAGTGTAGTACCGGAAGACTGGAGGGTAGCCAATGTTACTCCGATTTTTAAGAAGGGTTCCAGAGGAGATCCGGGAAATTATAGACCGGTGAGTCTGACGTCGGTGCCGGGCAAGATGGTGGAGGCTATTATTAAGAATAAAATTGCAGAGCATATACAAAAACATGGACTGATGAGACAAAGTCAGCACGGATTTAGTGAAGGGAAGTCTTGCCTCACCAATCTAATGCATTTTTTTGAGGGGGTAAGCAAACATGTGGACAATGGGGAGCCGGTTGATATTGTATATCTGGATTTTCAGAAGGCGTTTGACAAAGTGCCGCACGAAAGACTCCTGAAGAAATTGCTGAGTCATGGAATCGGAGGTAGGGTATTATTATGGATTAAGAACTGGTTGAAAGATAGGAAGCAGAGAGTAGGATTGCGTGGCCAGTATTCTCAGTGGAGGAGGGTAGTTAGTGGGGTCCCGCAGGGGTCTGTGCTGGGTCCGTTGCTTTTTAATGTATTTATAAATGACCTAGAGATGGGAATAACTAGTGAGGTAATTAAATTCGCCGATGACACAAAATTATTCAGGGTCGTCAAGTCGCAGGAGGAATGTGAACGATTACAGGAGGACCTTGCGAGACTGGGAGAATGGGCGTGCAAGTGGCAGATGAAGTTCAATGTTGACAAGTGCAAAGTGATGCATGTGGGTAAGAGGAACCCGAATTATAGCTACGTCTTGCAAGGTTCCGCGTTAGGAGTTACGGATCAAGAAAGGGATCTGGGTGTCGTCGTCGATGATACGCTGAAACCTTCTGCTCAGTGTGCTGCTGCGGCTAGGAAAGCGAATAGAATGTTGGGTGTTATTAGGAAGGGTATGGAGTCCAGGTGTGCGGATGTTATAATGCCGTTGTATCGCTCCATGGTGCGACCGCACCTGGAGTATTGTGTTCAGTACTGGTCTCCGTATCTCAAAAAAGATATAGTAGAATTGGAAAAGGTACAGCGAAGGGCGACGAAAATGATAGTGGGGATGGGACGACTTTCCTATGAAGAGAGGCTGAGAAGGCTAGGGCTTTTCAGCTTGGAGAAGAGACGGCTGAGGGGAGATATGATAGAAGTGTATAAAATAATGAGTGGAATGGATCGGGTGGATGTGAAGCGACTGTTCACGCTATCCAAAAATACTAGGACTAGAGGGCATGAGTTGAAGCTACAGTGTGGTAAATTTAAAACGAATCGGAGAAAATTTTTCTTCACCCAACGTGTAATTAGACTCTGGAATTCGTTGCCGGAGAACGTGGTACGGGCGGTTAGCTTGACGGAGTTTAAAAAGGGGTTAGATAGATTCCTAAAGGACAAGTCCATAGACCGCTATTAAATGGACTTGGAAAAATTCCGCATTTTTAGGTATAACTTGTCTGGAATGTTTTTACGTTTGGGGAGCGTGCCAGGTGCCCTTGACCTGGATTGGCCACTGTCGGTGACAGGATGCTGGGCTAGATGGACCTTTGGTCTTTCCCAGTATGGCACTACTTATGTACTTATGTACTAAGTAATTACCAGGTGGGAATATTCAGGGAACCATCTCTTGCACCTTCCTTAGAAATGATAAATTCCTGCAATTTCTTTGGGTCAAAAAACACATAATTAGTCAAATTTAGAGACACCAAAGATCTACAAGCAAACTTTAATAGGAATGATCCACCTAGAGTGAGGACTCTTGGTTTTAAAACCAAGAATTCTTGTCTTCTTTTCTGTGTGTCTCTGGCTAAAACAGGATCCCCAAAAAGTGCATTCATATGACTGAAATATAAAATAAGTAAATTATTTCTGTCTGGCTCTAAAGCAAACGTTACTAGAAGACTTGTTCGTTCAGTTATGACTCTCCAAATATTCAGTCAGGTTTAATTCAGGTTGAGGATTCACGGATGAAGTTCTGAAGGAACCTGTTATATATTGGGCTCTGACTATGGGTGGAAAACCCTCAGCCAGAATTCCCAATATTTCACCAAAATATCCTTTCCGCATTTCTAATGCAGGAATTAATGGTGACTTAGCAAAATTTAAAAAGTCTCAAATTATTCCTTCTTCCCTGGTTATCTAAATACTCAAGCTTTCGAGCCTGAGTATCTCTTTCTTTGACGACTGTCAATGCGAAAGATCTGCAACTGTTTAACAATTTCAGCATCTAGTGAGTCAGTTTTAGCTACTTGAAGATCCATTTTCCCATTTTAAATCATAAACCTCTCCCCTAAAGGAGTTAGTTACCTGGAGAAGGGAAGAGTTCAAGCCCTGAATTGCGTCCCACAAGGACTCCATAGTCACCACAGCCGGTTTCTTAAAACCCCCAATACCAGTGGAAGCTGCTTCCAGGTTAAAGGAGAGGGAAGGCTGAACAGCCTGCATATCCTCAGTTGTTAAAATTCCTGGGGTCGAGACAGCGATAGGTCCTCCTCTTGCAGCTTGGGAGAACAACTTCACTTTGGGCGTCTCACAACGTTGCGCCTCAGGTCGTGGGGCAGCTGCGTTGGAGGGAGGACTAAGCGAAACTCCCTCTGTGCTGCAATCCACTGAAAAGTACTGCAGATCCAACAGAAGTGGGTGCCGGCTCCTCCATCGCTTGCACTGCGAATCTCTCCAAGGTAGTCTGTCGTAAGGTAGGATTTTCTCCAGGGCTAGAGAAGGACAAAGCCCTGGTTTTCCCTCTTCTTTTCCACATGTCCAGCACAGGGGAAAACTCCAATATGTCAGACAAAACCTTGGAGCCTCAGGAGCTCAAAAACGCCTGACTGCTCCTGACGCCATCTTGTCCATGCAGGTGTGTTTGTGGAATGTGTACATATATATGTGTGTGTTTGTGTTTGGATTGTGTAGGTGTACATGTTAGCTCTGTTTCTACAACCAGGACAGTAGTAGATAAAAGAGCAATTTCCTGTCATGTTTCAGAGTATCAAAGTTTTTATGCTGCAGAAGCTGGAACTTCCACTGGAATTTTTAATGGCGATGCTAGCGAGTTTTCTCCTTTAAACCTCTCGGCTTATCTGGCTCATTTTTGAACTGGATGTGTCTTTTCACTGTGTGTCGTCCCCCCCCCCCCCCCCCCCCCTCCATTATTTCTTTGGTGCACAATATTGCTTCAGACACAAATATTCTTGCCCCGGGGGTTGTAAAGAATAAAAACATCATAACCATTCAATTCTCTCTTATTAAGATGTTTCTTCTGAACGTTCAGCTCCATGTTTATATGTACACAGCTTGGATTAGTATAATTAAATCATAGTCTGCTGGTACTGGAAGAATCATAGATTGCTAATCATGCCAAGTTTCTTTGCGATGCATCAGAAATACAAAGCCCTGAGTCTGAATGGTTACATGGTTCAGTGGTCAATGTCACTAAAAGAAACAGTTGGATGATTAGAAAGTTATTAAAAAATATTACAGAGAAATATTTCAACAGCTCCTCCTGCCCTTGTTTCATTGTTTGGCTTCTTCTGAACACACCAAAGATATCCTCTGTGCTCTGCTTCCAGCAACAATTCAAGAATGAATGAAAGCTGGGCCACAGAACATCTATTAAAGATAATGATAGATAAAACTAAAATTCTCTGGCTGAATCAAAAAAAAGACAATATGTTAGAATACAATATTTCAAGTGAAAATATCTTGATCGAGACTTCATATAATATCTTAGTGGTTATATTTGATCAATGTCAACATAGTAACATAGTAGATGACGGCAGAAAAAGACCTGCACGGTCCATCCAGTCTGCCCAACAAGATAAACTCATATGTGCTACTTTTTGTGTATACCCTACATTGATTTGTACCTGTCCTCTTCAGGGCACAGACCGTACAAGTCTGCCCAGCACGATCCCTCTCCCCGTCCGTACCTATCAGACTCTCCCCGCCTAACACATACGTCTCCCTTGGATTTCTACTCCCTAAGTGCATCACTTTGCATTTCTTCGCATTGAATTTTAATTGCCAAACCTTAGACCATTCTTCTAGCATCCGCAGATCTTTTTTCATGCTTTCCACTCCCTCCAGGGTGTCCACTCTGTTGCAAATCTTGGTGTCATCCGCAAAAAGGCAAACTTTACCTTGTAACCCTTCGGCAATGTCACTCATAAATATATTGAATAGAATCAGCCCCAGCACCCATCCCTGAGGCACTCCACTACTCACCTTTCCCTCCTCCGAGTGAACTCCATTTACCACCACCCTCTGTCCGTCAACCAGTTCCTAATCCAGTTCACCACTTCGGGACCTATCTTCAGCCCATCGAGCAGTGGCGTACCAAGGGGGGGGCAGTGGGGGTGGTCTGCCCTGGGTGTCAGTGGGTGGTGGGGTGCTCCGTCGGCGCTGCAGACTGCAGGCAGCCCGCGTCTCCTGCCTCCATCCTGCTGTGCCTTAAAGAAAAATCTGAAAAGCGACATGGCAGGCATGCTTCGCATCTGCCCTGCAGGGCCGTGCTGACACGGTAAGCAAGGTAAGCAATGCAGGGGGGCCCCGACCTCTAGAGGGCGCCACTCACTTGCAAAATCTTTTACCTGAAGCTGTGATTCTCCTCTCTCCCCTGCCCTTCCCTCTCAGCATCAGGAAGTGAAGGCAGCCCAGCAGTGCTGAGACAGACACAGGCTGCTCTGCTAAAGCTGCTTCAAAGAGTTCAACCCAGGGGCGTATCTGCGTGGGGCCACAGGGGCCTGGGCCCCCGCAGATTTCGCCCTGGCCCCCCTCCCCGCCGTCAACCCTCCCCCGCTGCTTACTTTTGCTGGCGGGGGGCCCCAACCCCCGCCAGCCGAGGTCCGACCCGCAATCTCCATATTTCGTCTTCCTCCGTGGCCATGTGCTTCAAGGAAGTAACGCTGCAGTGCTGATTCGTTGAATCCAGTTCGGCGTCTGACGTCGCTGCGACGGCGACGGCGGGGGGGGGGGGAGGGAGGCAAAAATGTGCCCCCCCTCTTTGGCTCTGGCCCCCCCTACCGCCGGATTCCAGATACGCCCCTGGTACAACCAGCAGTTATTTATGGCTTTGGTGTGTGAACAACTTTCATTCAGGGTGAGCTGGAACAACATTCAAATTAAAGAGAACAGGTTTGGATCCAGGACGATCCATAAAGCTTCTTCCTTTCCCCAGGTTCCCCGCATTTCAGCCACTCTGATATTGTCTCTCACTTACAGCGCATATTTTGCAAAAGTGCGCTATTATTTTTAGCAAGTGCTAAACATGGTAGAGATGCCCATAGGAATATATGGGCATCTCTAGCATTTAGCGGACGCTTACTTTTAGCGCATGTTAAAAACATTATACGCCTTTGTGAAAGGGTCCCTTGCTAAATTAAAAGGTTTTTGGAAAATATGTCAACTACGTTGAAATAGTAAATATTTTTCTGTAGAACATTTTAGAATATTAACTCAGGCCCTTAAGTACTATTTTCGGGATATGTAGACAAGAAATTGGAAAGAATTCATTTATTGTAAAATACCAGTGCTAGATTGATTTTGAATGCAAGGAGATTTGACCATGTAATGCTTCGTGTGGTCAAACTGAATTGGCAGCTAGTTAGAGTTCTTCTACTTTTCAAACTAGGGGGTTATTGCCATGGGTTGGGGGGAGGAGGAATGGAAAGAAAGAGCATAGTTGAGAGGGCTCGAGGACTTTTTTTTTTTTTTTTTTTAAGTTATGCGGGCCACATAACACTTATGCAGTGTCCGGCTGAATATCGGCCAGGCCTACATAAATTCCAGTGCCCAGCCTGCCCAAAATTATTCCCTGGCAACGAATATTGGAGGATAATTTAGCTGGTTACGATTGGCATTTTAAAAAACTCTGACTGCTGCCGGGGGGAGGTGAGGGGGGCAGCACTTTACCGGCCAGGGTAACTGCATAGACAGAACAGCATAAAAGTCAGTCCTGTCTTTATGTGGTAACCCCTAGCCGGATAAGTGGTGAATATTGCACTTCACCAGCTATGTGTTAGCCGGCTCTGGAAACCGGGAAATTCAGTGCCAGTTCCTGGATATGGCCCAGCTTTGAATTTCCAGGTTTGATGCCAGCAGCAGTCACCAAACTGTGAAAGCTGCCAGCTGAATATCAGGTCCATTACCATTAAATATACAAACTGAAAACAATTACAAGTTATTTTGTAGGCAGCTGAAGATTTTCTAATTTAGGAATTTCTATAAAGTTTAATTCTATTCTTTGTGGAAAATTAGATTTATCTATGACATCTCAGAAATATCTGGTTCATTTAATTGTAAATCTGCATTGAGCGGAATGATTTCAGTAATTGTGGTATAAAAATAATCATATGCTATACATTTCCTGCTTGATTTTGTAATACTCGACTACAGATTTCTTCCTTATCTGGAAGGATGCCTTCTAGTGGTAGTACAGCACGGCTACCGTTAGAGCTCATCGGAGCAGTTTTAGATTCCAGCACAGTCTCCTGTAGGAGTGAAGGGGCAGCGCTCCTGCCTCAGACCACTGGACCGCCACTGCCTTCCCCTAGGGAGGTTCTGGGAGTGGTCAGGGTGGAGGGTTGGTCTCTGGGAGGCAGAGCTTGTCATGGGGGGGATTGGATCAGGGGGCATGGACCAGTGGTGTGGAGGGGGATCAGGAGGTGTTGGGGGATGTCTCAGGTTGGGGTGTACCGCTATGGCTGTGATGTATTTATTTCATCATTTTTGGGAGTAGGTTGGATAGCATGGGTACTCCTGTGCCATCTGGCACTGCATGGAGGGGCCTTTTCACTAAGTTGCATTAGGCAGATAACACGGGGTTTACCTGCAGTAGAGAGTCGTGTCTCCTGCATTAACAAGGCAGCCACTGCAATAAAATCCCTGCTTTAGCTGCTTAACATGGGACAGGGTAGGATCTAGGCATGACATGGGTGAGTGAAGGAATGGCTGGCTATGAAAGCTACCTCAAAGGTTACCACCATGTGCTAGTTTACAGGAATGCCACTAGGACAGTCAAAATGACCACCACTTTAAGAGGTGCAACTGCAGTTGTGCTAGTGGCAATCTAGTTGAGCATCTGTCAAATGTCAAGCATACACTCCCGATCCTCCATCCGCCCCCCCCCCCCCCCACGTCAGTTTCCCCAACACCAAACCCCATTCCCCTTACAGATACCTGAATCCCGAGATCACAAATTCCAACCTACCTGAGAGAAACCCAACTCCCCATTCAGACAATGCAACACTCCCACCCCAGCAGAGATCTGACCCCCCCCCCCCCAATCATGGATTCGAACTCCCCAACAGAGACCTGACCCCAAGACAAACCCTGAATCCCCTCAATCAACACCCTGACAACCCCAGAACCCCTCCCCCATGAGAGCCCCACCATCCGCATTTAGAAACTAGGCTATAGTACAACCATCCGGACCCTTCCCTAAATCCCACCCCAAATTTCTGCCCTGCTAAGGCTGCTGCTGGCAGTAAGCAGGGTGGGGGAGATGGAATCCCAGAGGGATCTGTCTGTTCTCACAACCCCTTGTGAATTCCACTGCAGTCAGAACCAGAGGGGGGGGGGGGGGCATTTGTGGGAGTTTTAAAATGTATATTATCACGGGACCAATGTGCTTCTTTGCTTAAGGTCCACCAAAGGGTTTATCCCTTCCTAAGGAAGGGGAGTCACTGGACAAAAGGACTGTTTTGGGCATTTCAATTCCCTCTTCAGCTTGGTACTCAGGGAAGTTGCAAAAGCACTGTTAACATAAGAATGTAACATAAGAACAGCCATACTGGGTGGGTCAGACCGATGGTCCATCTAGACCAGTGTCCTGCTTCCAGCAGTGGCCAATCCAGGTCACAGATATAGGTTTAAGGTCAGTGTTGCAAGTTTCCCTTTAAGAACCCCAGATGTAGTTTCAGATCTCAAAACTGGGGGTAATGAAAAAGCTTCTGTGTTTCCTGTCTGCAGAAGGAAAGCTTACACATTTTTGCAGGGCTTATGCAATTGCACTGACAGGGGAAACGGATGAAGAGAAGTGAAATTATCCCTGGAGGTCTGAGAGCAGGGACAGAGGAGGACTGTGCATTGTGAAGCAGAAGTTAGAAGCACTTTGCTGGAGGTTGTGATCATATTACAACTCTTGATCCTTATCCAGAATGGTAGACGTCACTATCAATATTTATATATTTATAAATTTTACAGAACGAGTAATAACCTCTTGCACAAGAAATAGACACAATCAGAAACAGCAATGATATATTTGGAAACAAATCAAGTCTTATCATATTAGGAGAGTAGAAAAAAAAAAAGGAATTCAAAGTCCAAAAGGAAAGGGTGACTAGCCTGATCTAATGATGACCAGCATTATTCATTCCTTACTGTAATCTATCTATCAACAAAGTCTCTTCGAGGTCACTATTCAAAGCAATTTAACCGGGCATGAGAGGTTCCTGCCTGGTTAAATAGAAATCCCAAAGCTGGGGATTTACCACTGCTATGCTAAAAAAAACTGGAGGTTTTTCTTGTTGGCCCAGCAATGTCTCAAACCAGCTCCGGCAGATGTACATTTCAAAAACTGACATTCCAATCGATATTTAATCATCACAACTATCCCAACACTGTCAATTTCTTTTCAATTCAATTTTGACATTATTCAAGGTTTCCTTTATCTGATAAATCACCTGTTAGACAAACCATCCAGGAGGTTTACAGTAAAATAATTAAATAATGTAACATTAAGGAGAGAAAAAGAAATCCATTAAAATAGGAGAGACAAAAAGAAATAACATAAAATAACACTTTGCTAAAGACCCCACAGGCCACAACTCCCATAATAATGAAACTCATGATGCAAGCAGAGACTCGAGGGGCAAAAAGGAAAAATTCACACAGCAAAAGCCTTTCTAAGTATGTTTTCAATTGTCATTTAAAATTCAACAGTGGAGGAGTGGCCTAGTGGTTAGAGCACCAGTCTTGACATCCAGAGGTGGCCAGTTCAAATCCCACTGCTGCTCCTTGTGATCTTGGGCAAGTCACTTAACCCTCCATTGCCTCAGGTACAAAATTAGATGGTGAGTTTTCCAGGGACAGAGAAATATCCAGAGTACCTGAATGTAACTCAGCTTGAGCTACTACTGGAAAAGGTGTGAGCAAAATCTAAATAAATAAATATTCCATTCAAAATCTCAAAGAATAGCAACATTCCATGTAGAACCCCAAAGAATATCAAGATTCTGGAATCCTAAAGAGTGACAAGATTCCATGCAGAATCTCAGACAGTAGCAACATTCCATGTAGAACCCTAAAGAATAACAAGTGGAGGAGTGGCCTAGTGGTTAGAGCACCAGTCTTGACATCCAGAGGTGGCCAGTTCAAATCCCACTGCTGCTCCTTGTGACCTTGGGCAAGTCACTTAACCCTCCATTGCCTCAGGTACAAAATTAGATGGTGAGTTTTCCAGGGACAGAGAAATATCCAGAGTACCTACATGTAACTCACCTTGAGCTACTACTGAAAATGGTGTGAGCAAAATGGAAAACAGCAAAGGCCTAGGAAATATATCTATTGCAGTCAATATTCATCTAGAAATTCTTCCAATCTTCAGAAAACCCAGCTGGTGACTTATTTCACATGAGGAGTTACTGCCTCATCACTCACCAAAACCATCACGGATTTCCTTATGAGTTTATAGTACTATATCAGCCTAACTTGCAGAAAATATTTTTGTAAATATAAATGTAGTAGACTTAGCTTTAAAGGACCCATTTCTATATGTATGCGTCTAAGTCGGACTTTGGATGCTTTGCGATAAATGTCCCAAATCCAAATAGCCAATCTATATTTCTTTTTTTGAAAATACCATTTTGAACACGGTTTTGTGTTTTCTGCGTTTATCTTTTTAGGCCTTTTTTAAAAATAAACTGCACAAGTTAAAAACAAACAAAATCAAGCCATTGGGATATAGGAGGGGCCAGCGTTTTCAGTAGACTGCTGGACTTCATAGAAATGCTCCCAGGTACACATCTCACCGTTGCTCCTTTATCTCATCTGTGGAGCCTCCCAAACCCACTACCCCCCAACTGTATACCACTACAATAGCCTTTATAGGTGAAGGGGGCACCTATATGTGGGTATAATGGGTTTTTAGTGAGTTTTGGAGGGCTCACAGTTTCCACCACAAGTGTAACAGTTAAGAGGAGGTATGGGCCTAGGTCCATCTGTCTACAGTGCTTTCACCACCACTAGACTACTCAAGGGATTGCATGCTGCTCTAATGGAGCTGGCTATAACATCTGAGGCTGTCATAGAGGCAGGTAAGTAATGTTTTTAATCACATTTTTTGGGGGGTGGAAGGGGGCTAGTGACCACTGGGGGAGTAAGGGGAGGTCATAAGTACATAAGTAATGCCACACTGGGAAAAGACCAAGGGTCCATCGAGCCCAGCATCCTGTCCACGACAGTGGCCAATCCAGGCCAAGGGCACCTGACAAGCTTCCCAAACGTACAAACATTCTATACATGTTATTCCTGGGATTTTGGATTTTTCCAAGTCCGTTAGGAAACCGTCTAACCCCTTTTTAAACTCTGCCAAGCTAACCGCCTTCACCACGTTCTTCGGCAACGAATTCCAGAGTTTAATTCCGCGTTGGGTGAAGAAAACTTTTCTTCGATTTGTTTTAAATTTACTACACTGTAGTTTCATCGCATGCCCCCTAGTCCTAGTATTTTTGGAAAGCATGAACAGACGCTTCACATCCACCTGTTCCACTCCACTCATTATTTTATAGACCTCTATCATGTCTCCCCTCATCCCTGATTCCCTCCAGTGGTCATTTAGGGAACCTTTGCACCTTATTATTGTTGGATTATTTGTAGTAAATAATTAGCAGATTTTAGTACACACAGCTTCAGCTTTAGAAATGTTAATTTCTTTCTTCATCTCTCTCTCATACACCCCTGAATAATTCACTGCTGAGTCACTTTAAAGTTGAAGTAACAAAACATCTGTTTACTCACAGTTTGCAGTTAGATTATAATCAGACAGGCTTATATATACATATTACTATACATTTGTATTATCAGCTCCTTCCATGTGCTTAGATGGTAATGGATGCTCACACCACCATAGATCCTCTCAGGTTAGGAGAGATCATGAGCTCCATGTGCTCCATGTGCTGCATCTGCTGCATCTAACTGTGTCTAACCCCCACAGGAAGTTACATAGCTGTGTGACCTCTCTAAGTAATTCACATCAGAGGTCACAGAGTAATCACAGAGAAATAATAGGTGACAGGCAATGCATGTAAAATACAATTACATTCCAACAAACCCCTTCTCATGCATAACTGTCATGCAATTATTTATTCATACAAAGTCCAAGCTTTATACGCAGATTCACAAAATGTTCTCTGGGTAACGGTTTGGTCATGATGTCAGCTGTCATCTCACTGGTGTGACAATAGTGTAGACTGATGACCCCTTCTTTTGCCAACTCTCGCACGTTGTGGTATTTCGTTGCGATGTGCTTGGTGCGTGACTGAACCTTGTCATTCTGTGACAGTTGGATGCAGCTCTGATTATCTTCCATTATCTGGATTGGTCTCTTTTCAGCTATTCCGAAATCCAGCAAAAGTTTTTCAATCCACATCAGTTCTCTGCACGCTTCCGATACGGCCACGTATTCAGCTTCTGTAGAAGACAAACTCACAATACTTTGTTTATGACTGGCCCATGAAATGTGTACATTTCCATACATAAACACATATCCACTTGTGGATTTATAATCAGAATGATCCCCTGCCCAATCTGAATCACAGTAACATATTAGTTTTGGATTACTATTGGCTGAAATCTTTAATTTACAATCAATGGTACCCTTTAAATACCTTACCATCCTTTTAACTGCAGTCCAATCTGATTTGGTAGGTGAGCTGACCCTTCTGCTCAAAATTCCTACTGCATTTGCTATATCAGCCCTGTATGTGGTAGCTAGATATAAAAGCTTACCTATGGCTGATCTATATTGGATGTTATCTGGTAAAGGTTCTCTTACTGTTTCATCCTTCAGAAAATCAGTGATCATGGGAGTGCTTACAACTTGGGCATCTTGCATACCTAAACTTTCAATAAGCTCATTTATTTTCTGCTTCTGGCTTAGAAGATAAGAACCATCATTTTGTTTCTCAATTTCTATACCAAGATAGTATGACACATTACCAAGTTCTTTTATCTCAACATTGAGGTTTAAATATTTTACAATGTCCTTGTACTCTTGCTCACTTTCGCTTGCAATGAGCAGATCATCAACAAAAGCTAAAATGTATGCATATTGTCCATTTGTGCACCTAGTGTACAAACATTTATCTGCTTCACCTTGCTTAAATCCTAAATTTGTCAATATTTCATGCAATTTATCATTCCAACATTTTGCACTTTGCTTTAATCCATAAAGACCTTTGTTTAATTTACACACTAGCTGTCTTTGTTTTGTATTTATGAAACCTGTTGGCTGTTCCATGTACAAGTCTTCAGTTATATCTCCGTGAAGAAACGCTGTTTTCACATCAATGTGGTTGACTTGCATGCCTTTTGAGACTGCAATGCTCAGAAGTGTTCTAATTGTCGTGTGTTTCACTACAGGTGCAAACACTTCATCAAAATCTTCTCCATATTTTTGAAGATATCCCTTTGCCACTAATCTGGCTTTATACCTTTCCACTTTTCCTTGTGCATTCCTTTTTAACTTGAATACCCATTTGCATCCTATAGCTTTCTTGCCAGGAGGTAATTCTGTAAGAATCCAAGTATTATTTTTATCCAATGCATCAATTTCTTCTTGTGCAGCTTTATGCCATTCAGCAGCTTCTTCTGCTGGCATTTTCTCAATCTCATCCCATGTTAAGGGCTCTTGAGCTTCTGCTGACTTTGTTAGGTAAGACAGTCTTGGGGGTGGAACACCTTTGTTTTCCCTGGATGAGCGTCTGACAACAGGTTGGTCCGACCTTTCCGCATCCTCTAAATCTGAGAGTTCTTCTCCAATTGATTCCCCTTCTCCAACTGTACTGTCTTCTTCAATGATCCTTTCTGTGTCTGCTTCCTCTGCCTGTTCCTCGTTAGATACAGATGAGTTGCTTTCAGACATCTGCCTTGGTATGGCATTTATATACACTGGCATGTCTATTATGGTTCTAGTTTCATATTCTGGATGATAAGGCTCATCTGGGATAATCCAGCCTTTATCAACCCTTTTGTTTTCATCAAAATATGTAACATGTCTTATGCCAACAATGCCAGTTTTCAGATTCAAAATTCTATATCCTTTGTGTCCTGGAGCATAGCCAACTAAAATGCCCCTTTCTGTTGTGGAATCCAGCTTATGCCTTCTTTGCTTTGGTACATGAGCATATGCTGTACTTCCAAATGTTCTTATGTGTGACAGGTTTGGCTTCCTACCATGCCATGTCTCATGTGGTGTGCGCTCAGCGCCTTTAGTTGGCATTCTGTTTTGTAGGTACACTGCTGTGAGAATGGCTTCCCCCCATAGTCTTTTAGGGAGATTGCTATCTGACAGCATACATCTGGTCATTTC
Source organism: Microcaecilia unicolor (assembly GCF_901765095.1). NCBI lineage: Eukaryota > Metazoa > Chordata > Amphibia > Gymnophiona > Siphonopidae > Microcaecilia > Microcaecilia unicolor. The sequence continues at coordinate 660,917,365 of NC_044032.1, forward strand.
CACAAGTGACCTAAATTTTCTCTCTGCAACAGAATTTTGCTCTGGTGTATAAGCTACTGTTGTGATATGCTGAATGCCTTCTTGTTCTAGAAATGTGCACATGCTTTGTGAAGTGAACTCACCACCATTGTCGGTCTGAAGAACCTTTGGTTTTCTTTCAAATTTATTGCTCACCATGGCTACGTATTTCTTCAGCATGTCTGTGACTTGACTTTTTTCTTTCAGCAAATAGGCCACACAATATCTAGAGAAATCATCCAAGAATATCAGCACAAATCTGTTATTTCCCAATGATGGGATATTAAACGGTCCACATAAGTCACTGTGTATTAAGTCCAGTACTTTATTACTCCTATTCCTGTGTATGCAGGAAATGAGGGTCTCACACCTTTTTGAGTAACACAGTCTATGCATTTCTCCATTTTACCAGCATCTGCACTTATCTGAATGCCGGTGGCCAGTTGCTTACTGTAAAGATCCTGGATCACCTTAGAATCACGATGTCCCAGGCGGCGGTGCCAGATTTCCAGACTACATTTACCATCATTCTTCCTTACTTGCGCCATATGTGAGGCTTCACCTGAAATACTCAGTTTATAAACATCATTAAGCATAAAAGCTTCAGCATACACTTCATCATTTTTAGAGATTGTGCACTTACTGTTTTCAAAATGAATCGCAAATCCCTTCTTATCTAATGTAGATACACTAAGCATATTACAAACTGCTTGGGGAATATACAAGACATCACTTACAGGAATTTCTTTAACTTCATTAGACACTTTGCATTTTAAGAATCCAATACCTTTTGCTTGGATCTTAGCAGTCCCTGCGTTTGCAGTTTTAAGAATACCTTCCTCTGGATTCATTTCCTGAAAGAAATTCTTACAATTGGTTAAATGGCATGTGCTCCCTGAATCCAAAATCCAAGTACTTTCATTTGAATTATTATTTACCATAGTCAAAGATTTTTCTGCCATTAGAAAGCCCTTGTGTTTATCTTTGTCCTTCATACATTTCCTGGTTTGAAAATTCTTTAGTTCCATTGGCTTAGGTGAGCTAGAGGGAGTGTTTTGTGTTTCCTTACACCATTTAGATACATGTCCCTCCTTTCCACATGAGTAGCAAATCAGCTTGCCCTTGGGTGGAGTTTTCCCATAGCTCCGCCTTCCTCTGTTCTTTGCCAAGAAATTTGTTTCATTTCTCTCTGACTTGCTTTGAGAACACATCTCCTCAGAATCATTTATTATGCATTCCTGCCTTAGTTTTGATGTTGCCTGTTCAAAAGATTGCCCTTCAATGGCCTCATTTACAGACCTAAAAACATCAAACTTCTTTGATAGTGAGGTAAAAAGAAATGCTCTTTTCAATGCATCACACATGGGAATTCCAGAAAGTTCTAGCTTTTGAAATGAAGACATAAGATACATAATGTGATCATTACATTTACTTTTATCCCTTAATTTGGTTTCATTCAACTCTGCCAACCAAATTGGTTGCTGCTTTGCATATGTAGTTGCATACATAGTTCTCAGTTTATATAAAATGTCCTTTGGTGTATCTTTTCCCTCCACTAATATGGCTTGTTTCTCTGAGAGAGCTTCCAAAAGCATGCACTTCACATAATAGTTTGCATTGTCCCATTCAGCCATATTTTCAGCTGTTCTGTCTTGGTCTAAGCATATATTTAATCCTTTTGCTCGAAGGAGACATATGAATCTTAGTTCCCACTGCCGATAATTAAACTCAGTTAATTTAGGCACCTTGAGAGAATAGAAAAATGGTGAATTTCTTCCCTCAGCCATTTTCTTAGCCTTCTGTCTGCTGTGTGGGGGGAGAGAGAGACAGACTGAATCTTTCCTTTAAAACTTAAGAGAAAAATGTGGCCTTTTTTTTTTTTTTTGCCTGGTAATATTTCTCTTCTTTTTCAATTCCTGGCCCCTGGGCCCATAACCCTTTTGTTGGATTATTTGTAGTAAATAATTAGCAGATTTTAGTACACACAGCTTCAGCTTTAGAAATGTTAATTTCTTTCTTCATCTCTCTCTCATACACCCCTGAATAATTCACTGCTGAGTCACTTTAAAGTTGAAGTAACAAAACATCTGTTTACTCACAGTTTGCAGTTAGATTATAATCAGACAGGCTTATATATACATATTACTATACATTTGTATTATCAGCTCCTTCCATGTGCTTAGATGGTAATGGATGCTCACACCACCATAGATCCTCTCAGGTTAGGAGAGATCATGAGCTCCATGTGCTGCATCTGCTGCATCTAACTGTGTCTAACCCCCACAGGAAGTTACATAGCTGTGTGACCTCTCTAAGTAATTCACATCAGAGGTCACAGAGTAATCACAGAGAAATAATAGGTGACAGGCAATGCATGTAAAATACAATTACATTCCAACAATTATAAAAACAAGTCTAGCTCAAAACGTCTTAGATGGTTTTGTTTTGTTCCATTATAGCTGAAAAACATCCAAGTGTTAGGAATACCCAGATCCTACCCTTAACACGCCCCGACACACCCCTTTGTGATTTGAACGTACTTCTGACAGACTTCATAGAAAAACATCTTAAAATTGGTTTCAAAAATACCAATTTGGACGTTTTTGTGAGAAAAATGTCCAAATGCAGATTTATGGCACTTTTTGGACATTTTTCTCTTTTGAAAATGAGCCCCTTAGTCTTCAAGTTTTTAATTTTCTGAAACCCCCTGGAATATTATCAGTTGATCTTCTCAAGAGATATCTAATAGAAGTATAATCCCCTGGTAAACTGAGGTTGAGAATTTCCCCAGGACACTGCTAGAGCTGAAGTAGAACTCTCCAGACTCTCTGGATTGGGGGAGAATAATATGAGTGGGAGGGTGAAGAGCCCACCCAGAGGGAGGTTTGGGTGACAATAGTGTCATAGCTGGGGTGGGGTAGGGAGGTTATAAGGATTAGTGAGCACATGGTCTTTGGTTGCCTTCACCCCCCCCCCCCCCCACACCAGGACCCGTGAGGAGAGGGGTATCCTGATCAAGCCCAATAACCTAAGGCTGACCAAAGGGAGTTTCTGCTAACAAGAACATTAACTGTGAGGAGAGCTCCTGGTGAGTAAAAAGGGTTAATCCCCTGGGAGTAGAATAGGAAAAGCCTGTTCAGTGCTATAGGCAGTAGTTCAAACAACTGCACCTCTGGAGGAGGAAGACGGAAAGGGAGGTCTGATCCTGAGTGGGTCTGGCAGCTGGGTAACAGCCCGGCAGGGCAACTTGCCGTGAGAAGAGTGGGAAGCCACTGACATGAATTGTTCTGCCAGAAAGGATGGGTATTGGAGGACTGGTGGTGCTGTAAATATGTAAATACTCTAGGATTAATAGAAAGACTATTCATTTAGTAGTTGAAATTTTACACCAAAAAACGAAGATACTTACCTGTAGCAGGTATTTTCCGAGGACGGCAAGCTTCTCATTCTCACAAGTGGGTAGACGCCATCCTGCATTGCCTGACTGGCAAAATGCCAAAGAAAAAACTAGAGCCTTTTGGAGCACGAGCAGTACTCCAGTGGACATGAGCGAGTGCCTTCCCACCCGCTGTGGGAACGCGGCGGCTTAGTTTAATACAAAAGCAAAAAATCCAAATAAAGACATGAAAGAAGCAACTCCAAGGGGAGGTGGGCGGGATTGTGAGAATAAGAAGCCTGCTGTCCTCGGAGAATACCTGCTACAGGTTAAGTACATAAGTACATAAGTAATGCCACACTGGGAAAAGACCAAGGGTCCATCGAGCCCAGCATCCTGTCCTTGACAGCGGCCAATCCAGGCCAAGGGCACCTGGCGAGCTTCCCAAACGTACAAACATTCTATACATGTTATTCCTGGAATTGTGAATTTTTCCCAAGTCCATTTAGTAGCGGTTTATGGAATTGTCCTTTAGGAAACTGTCTAACCCCTTTTTAAACTCTGCCAAGCCAACCGCCTTCATCACGTTCTCTGGCAACGAATTTCAGAGTTTAATTCCGCGTTTAAATTTACTACACTGTAGTTTCATCGCATGCCCCCTAGTCCTAGTATTTTTGGAAAGCGTGAACAGACGCTTCACATCCACCTGTTCCACACCACTCATTTTATTTTATATACCTCTATCATGTCTCCCCTCAGCCGTCTCTTCTCCAAGCTGAAAAGCCCTAGCCTCCTTGGTCTTTCTTCATAGGGAAGTCGTCCCATCCCCGCTATCATTTTACTCGCCCTTCGCTGCAACTTTTCCAATTCCACTATAGCTTTCATGAAATGCGACGACCAGAATTGAACACAATACTCAAGGTGCGGTCGCACCATGGAGCAATATAATGGCATTATAACATCCTCACACCTGTTTTCCATACCTTTCCTAATAATACCCAACATTCTATTCGCTTTCCGAGCCCCAGCAGCACACTGAGCAGAAGGTTTCAGTGTATTATCGACGACGACACCCAGATCCTTTTCTTGGTCCGTAACTCCTAACGTGGAACCTTGCATGACGTAGCTATAATTCGGGTTCTTTTTTCCCACATGCACTTGCTCACATTAAACGTCATCTGCCATCTAGCCACCCAGTCTCATAAGGTCCTTCTGTCATTTTTCACAATCCTGTCGCGAGTTAACGACTTTGAATAATTTTGTGTCATCAGCAAATTTAATTACCTCGCTAGTTACTCCCATCTCTAAATCATTTATAAATATATTAAAAAGCAGTGGTCCTAGCACAGACCCCTGAGGAACCCCACTAACTACCCTTCTCCATTGTGACTACTGCCCATTTAACCCCACTCTCTGTTTCCTATCCTTCAACCAGTTTTTAATCCACAATAGGACTTTTCCTCCTATCCCATGACCCTCCAATTTCCTCTGTAGCCTTTCATGGGGTACCTTGTCAAACGCCTTTTGAAAATCCAGATACACAATATCAACCGACTCCCCTTTGTCCACATGTTTGTTCACTCCTTCAAAGAATTGAAGTAAATTGGTCAGGCAAGATTTCCCCACACAAAAGCCGTGCTGACTCAGTCTCAGTAATCCATGTCCTCGGATGTGGTCTGTAATTTTGTTTTTAATAATAGCCTCTACCATTTTCCCCGGCACCGACGTCAGACTCACCGGTCTATAATTTCCCGGATCTCCCATTGAACCTTTTTAAAAAATGGGCGTTACATTGGCCACCCTCCAATCTTCCGGTACCACGCTCGATTTTAAGGATAAATTGCATATCACTAGCAGTAGCTCCGCAAGCTCATTTTTCAGTTCTATCAGTACTCTAGGATGAATACCATCCGGTCCAGGTGATTTGCTACTTTTCAGTTTGCTGAACTGCCCCATTACGTCCTGCAGGTTTACCGTGAAGTCAGTAAGTTTCTCCGACTCGTCCGCTTGAAATATCATTTGCGACATCAGTATCCCACCCAAATCTTCCTCGGTGAAGAACGAAGCAAAGAATTCATTCAATCTCTCCGCTACGTCTTTGTCTTTCTTGATCTCCCCTTTTACCCCTTGGTCATCCAGCGGCCCAACCGATTCTTTTGCCGGCTTCCTGCTTTTAATATACCAAAAAAAATTTTTACTATGTTTTTTTTTGCCTCTAATGCTATCTTTTTTTCGTAATCTCTCTTGGCCTTCTTTATCTGTGCCTTGCATTTGCTTTGACACTCCTTATGCTGCTTCTTGTTATTTTCAGACGGTTCCTTCTTCCATTTTCTGAAGGCATTTTTTTTTTTTGCCCTAATAGCTTCCTTCACCTCACTTTTCAACCAGGCTGGCTGTCTTTTGGAGTTCTGTCTTTCTTTTCTAATTAGTGGAATATGTTTGGCCTGGGCCTCCAGGATGGTGTTTTTGAACAGCATCCATGCCTTTTGTACAGTTTTTACCCTCTCAGTTGTGTCTCTAAGTTTTTTTTTCCACCGTTCTTCTCATTTTATCATAGTCTCCTTTTTTAAAGTTAAACGCTAACGTATTTGACTTCCTGTGTATAGTTACTTCAAGGTTGATATTAAAACTGATCATATTATGATCACTGTTATCAAGCGGCCCCAGTACCATAACATCCCTCACCAGATCATGCGCTCCACTAAGGACCAAGTCTATAATTTTTCCTTCTCTCGTCAGCTCCTGCACCAGCTGCTCCATAAAGCTGTCCTTGATTTCATCAAGGAATTGTACCTCTCTAGTGTGTCCCGATGTTACATTTACCCAGTCTATATTTGGATAATTGAAGTCACCCATTATTATCACATTGCCCATTTTGTTTGCATCTCTGATTTCTTTTAACATTTCTGCGTCTACCTGCTCATCCTGGTGAGGCAGACGGTATCACCGTCCTTTTCCCTTTTATACATGGAATTTCAACCCACAATGATTCAAAGGTGTGATTTGTGTCCTGCTGAATTTGTAATCTATCCGAGTCAAGGCTCTCGTTAATATACAATGCTACCCCTCCACCAGTCCGGTCCACCCCGGTATGACAGTGTCCCACTGGTTATCCTCCTTCCATCAGGTCTCAGTAATGCCTATTATATCCAATTTTTCATTTAGTGCAATATATTCCAACTCTCACATCTACATATAGACATTTCAGAGTATGTTTGTTGTTCCTATTTGCATGATGCTTAGTACTGGACACTACTGATTTGCCATCTTTTGTCTGATCTTTAGTTGTATTAAAGGGCACCTGGCCTACCACGGCCTGTTGTGCAACCTCACTATCCAGAAACCCTATCTTCCCAGTTTGTGAGGTATCTTTGCAAGATACCTTATCCCGAACCATGCGCTTTTGAGCGACTGTCGGCCTTCCCCCCATTTCTAGTTTAAAAGCTGCTCTATTTCCTTTTTAAATGCTGACGCCAGCAGCCTGGTCCCACCCTGGTTAAGGTGGAGCCCATCCTTTCGGAATAGGCTCCCCCTTCCCCAGAATGTTGTATCTGCGCTTTCTCCAAGGACAAGAAGGATATCTCATTTTCACGTGGGGAATCCCTAGCACCCAGGCTCATCCAAAACAATAAACATTGGCCAGTTGGGCTTCGCAATGGCGAGAACTTAATGGAGATTAACCTGAAACTATATATAAACTAGATGAGAGTGCAGCCTGGAATAGAATAAAACGGGCCTAGGAGGGTGGAGTTGGATTCTAGACAAACAAATTCTGCAACACTGACTGCCCAAACCGACTATCATGTTGGGTAATCCTGCTCAAGGCAGTAGTGAGATGTGAATGTGTGGACTGAAGACCATGTTGCAGCCTTGCAAATCTCTTCAAAGGAGGCTGACTTCAAGTGGGATACTGAAGCAGCCATGGGTCTGACATTATGAGCTGTGACATGACCCTCCAAAGTCAACCCAGCTTGGGCATACTACTACTACTACTACTACTTAACATTTCTAGAGCGCTATCATAAGCAAATGAGATGCAATCTGCTAGCCATTTGGAAAAGGTGAATTTCCCGATGGCAACCCCCAACCTGTTGGGATCAAAAGAAACAAAAAGGTGGGCGGACTGTCTGTAGGTCTTTGTCTGCTCCATGTAAAAGGCCAACGCTCTCTTGCAGTCCAAGCTGTGCAAGCTGCTTTCGCCAGGATGTGCATGAGGTCGGGGAAAGAATGTTGGCAAGACAATCAACTGGTCCAGATG